>NW_024870758.1:6100000-6530000 GCF_019054845.1 Dipodomys spectabilis | reverse complement strand
ACACTAAAGCAAAGAATGTTTTCATTCTCCTGACATCTATATCAGAAGCAAAAACTACACAGAAAGCCAAAGCAAAGGAAATATTATTAGGGGGCTAAATAAGATGACTAGGAAATTCTTCTGTGAGGAAATGGCATTTGAAAAGATGAAGGTGTGAGACATTTGACATTGAAAGAGTGGGTGAAGCACAACCAAGGCTTAGTAGAGGAAGTATAAAAGTAGTTGGGGAGATGTTCTAGTCTTCGTGGGAAATACAGAAGTCCATTATGCTTGGGGATCGTAAGCAGAAGGAAATAGTTAAGCCCTATGTAGTCCAGCATCAGATGTAAATGGTGTGATTATATTTTATAACTCATAATCAACATGCTTCACAAATATACAAGAAATTGAGTCTGATTATACAAATAATAATACTGTATAACAAATTCATAAGTATAATATAGTTAATGAAATTAACCTCTCGTACTTACAAGCACTTATGAGCAATGATATAATTTTCCATATATGTGTATGCATGTATATGCATATATGTATGAGCACATATTCTGCTGAAATGTCCTCACAGGGTTTCTCTAAACTAGGAAATCCAGAAAGAGGTTGAGCTTCGGCAGGAATGAATAAATACAAACAAACCACTGAACTGAGGCATTTCTTAAGGTCATGTCCTACATTATTTTTGAATATACATTGCATTTGAAATGCCCTTTAGAAATTGTGTCCCTAATCCAAAGAAAACAAAAAAGTAAATATTTGTGTTTGTATTTTTAGAAGGCATTAACCTTCAGGGAACTGAAGGCGTGTGGACAGAGGAGAGGCAATTTCTGTGAAATAAAATGTATTCAGTGCATTAGATGGCAGATATTTTATTGGCCCTTTTTTGTATAACTTCCTTGATGCTTAAAATAGTCTAGCATTAAAAACTTTGTGAATGTGGGTACCTATCTTGGTCCCACAGAGCCATAAAATAAATATAGATTTGCTACCAAAACATATGCTGCTTTTTCTTAAGTTAAATTAACAAAATATATCAGGTTTCGGAGCTAGTGAAAATTACATAAGTCATCAAAATCAATACCCTTGGCCTTGCCTAGTCTTGTTCAAGGAGATGACAAATTCAGAGTTTTGAAAGTAATGACCCCTCTAATTAAATGTCTCACAAGAAAATGACTTTTTTTTTCAAAAGATGTTGCTTTACCTAGGATGTGGTATATGTTAAATGTCAACATTAAATTAAGAAGAATTTCTTAGTATATTTCACCTTGCAAAACTCATGTGCATAAATTCCACCAAGAATATAGATAGCATCCCAAATGTTGTAAACTTCCATAATGAATGTATAAGCAACCATCATGCTATCTCCTTAGCATCTACTGAATGAACTCCTCTCTCCATTTCTCCACTTATCCAAAGCAATTCTTAGTTTATAGACATGAGTAATTGTTTTGAGATATTTTCCCATTACAAACTTCTCTATGTATAGAGATTAAAGCACCATAATAGAGTTGACCACAGCCTCCTCTATTATGTGATGGTATATGTTCTGTAGAATCAGTAAAGAAAAAGAAGATGCAAGAGTGTACACAAATGGTCTAAGAAGATATTCATTCTTGCACTCATGTGGATTCTTTACAATAACTGGTCCTGTAACAATGACTCTGGAAGTTGAAAAACATATTTGATCTCTTCCTTGGAAACCTAGAAAGGCAGGAGTTATTATAAACCATTTTGTAATGAGCAAGCTACCCTTGGAATAAAGCATAAAGCATCTTATGTCAGAAGTAAGGAAATAACGTCTGAAAAGGCATTAAGAATGTAGACTTTAAGCAGCACATGCTAGTCTTTTGTCTAGAAAGACACATTAAAATTTTAAGATAGAATCTATAGTTTAAAATGGGAATATGGAAAAAAATCCATGTTCCTATTGTACTTATATAACCAAAAATATAATAAATTTACTAAATATGTATGAAATGTCCCTATGAATTCCTCACAAATTCTTCATTTGATATATTTATATATTTTCATGAAACACCACTTCAAAGAAATTATGTAGAAATGCCGAGACATAAGCTATAAAATATGTTTCAGTTTCTGTATATGCTGATTTTCCTATGTCTCCTGTTAGTTTAAGCCAGAATACTAGCTCTTCTAGTTTGATCATTACTGTCTCTAGAAAATTTCCAGATACAACTATATCTTCATTCTGGTATTAAAAAAATTAAAAAATCTTTCAAATGATAATCAAAATGACATACATGTGCTTATGCAGATGTATTTATATCAACCAAATAGAAATTTGTGCTATGGATATTTTCAAATCAGAGGTATAATACTGAAAAGCATAAAAAATTAAAGTGTTACATTATAATTGCTATCATCCTCAGTTATTTATAAAAATTAGTCTCCACATGAATTTAAACATGTTGACAGACAGAAGAGTCACCATTAACATCATGGTCAATGGTTACTTTCTCAAAGATAATGAATTTTGTTTTAAAAAAAGGAAATTCATAAATTTCTTGTTAGGACGTTGCTTTTTATTGGCCACCTAAAATATCATTTAAATGTGATTATTAGAGGATAATGATGAGGTTAAAATAGCCTTTGCAATGTATACTTGAATCAGTAAATCCTAATTAGTAGTGCCAGATGACAGATTGTAAAATGATCTTTGTATGGAATATTTCCTCTGATTATATTGTTCTTCCAGAGTTCACCAAGACAAAGAAAAGGTGAAAACATCAGTATGGAATGATTATATACAATTTATGATATTTCTCACATAGAAACTTTCAGCTACTCAAGAATGCATTGTTTTCACAAAGCATTTATTAAATAGCAAGTCCTTTGTACAACTACTAAAAAATATTAAAATATTTGTAAAAAGGAAACATTTTTAATATACAAGGCAAAGTGCAATTTCCACTGAAAATCGAAGATGGAGGAGAAGCTGGGGGCTAGACAAGCCCTAGTGTAGAAACCAGTTTTAGTGTTCCAGTGGAAAATCGAAGAATAGAGAGCTACACAAGTGTGCCACAATAGTACAGAGAGGAAAAATTCAGTCAGCTTGGTTAAGGACACAGATTTGAGCACTCACAGCCTGCCTTGGAAGTGATGGCTTCCACCATCATATCAACAGAGAGAGCACAGGATAAAGGCACCAGAGGTGTTGTGCTAGCAGATTCTACTCATTGCCAGCAAAACTTACAAGGAGTGGCAATCTTCCTACTGACCACAGATAGTTGCAGACCATAGATGTGGACAGTCTGGAAACCAAAGGAAAACCGTGAGTACCCCCAAGACATCCTCATTCCATCTCAAGGAGCAGGGATGGGACTATAGCCCCAACAACCACTGGAGAAGAATTCCATGTTTGATCCTGACAAAGACCTGGCCAGAGCAGCTAACACGTAAGTCAGGCTTTGGAAGAAGATAATAGGAGCCATTCAACAGGTCAAAGGAACCAGACCTGCAGTGGGGCTCAGCTCCACCATGGGAAAAATTGCCCCTCCAAAGCAGAGACAGATTCTCAGGGGTGGGACAGACTCTCCTTAGTGAGTAAACAGAGTCAAGGACTACCCTACTCCTCTGCAGCACAGGCAAACACTCCAGCCCTAGAGCTTTTACACATAAATTCTGAGATTGGCTCCAGGTTGGGTTGCTTGATCTCTCAAGAGCTAGTCCATCAGGGTAAAGCTACTGAGTGCTGACAGTCCACAGTCTTACCTACAATCTAGCTCCCTCACAACAGCAACAAGCTAGAGGAAACAGCCTTATCCTTCTTTTGTGATACTCAGAGTAGATTGTCCTTCCACTGAACTAGCCTGGGAGGGGGCACATAAACTCACAGTAAGGCAGAACTTCCTTCTGCTTGCTCAAACTGATTTAAGAAACCAACCAAGCCAAAGGAAAACCAAACACCACAAGCACACCAGAGACTCCATCAAAAGACTGGTGGCAGTCACAGGGGAGACACAAGATCCACCCCCAACTCCAAAAAAAAAAGGAAGAAATATTTTTCTACCTATTTTTTTAAATTGTTGTCTAAGTATTCTCATTTTTATTTTAGGTTGGATTTTTGTTGTTGTGTTGTTTCTTTTTTGTTTATTTTTATATTCTCTTTATACTCTCATTTTGGTCGTTTATTTGTATATTTATTTTTTGTCTTACTTAATTGTTGTTCTGTTCAACGCAGATATATACCTGTCTTCAAATATTAGACCTAATCCTTCATTCTATGCATGCTTAATTCTGATATTGCTTATTCAATTCACAACTCCCAGACTTAACTCCTTTAATTGTAGAATTATTTCTTTATAATTATATATATATATATATATTTAAGTGTTTCATTTTATTTTTTTATTTTTGCCTTTTCTTTATCTCTCTTTTCCTTTCCTTCTATCCCCTCCCTCTCTCTGTATTTAAGTCTTGGTTATATTCCCTCTCACACCTTCCTTCTCTACATTCCTCTAATCTTATTTTCTACTTATAATTCTCCCTATACGATTAATTTCTGGTCTGCTGACTCCTTTGATTTTTCTTCTTTTTCTTTTATTTTCTTTTTAATTTTTTATTGTGAAAATACCTTACAGAGGGGTTATAATTACATGGGCAAGGTAATGAGTACATTTCTTATCAAGCATTGTTGCCTACTCCTTTGTTTTTCCTTCCCACCTTCCCCCCCCACCTCCTAGCCCCACCCCGCCAGAGTTGTAAAGTATGTTTTTCTATGTTACGACTTGTACATCTCATTGTTGCAATGGGTCCACCTGTATGCCTATTTAAACGGTTCGTTTTTGCCCTTCCCCTCCACAAATTATAACAACATCAAATACAATGAAAGCAGGGTTATACTATGGGCAAGGGACAAACAAAGCAACAAAGAAATCATCTTATAAATATGTTAGAAACAATCGCAAGAAAGATAAAAAAAAATTGAATACTTATCTTGGGGTTCATTTCACCTAACATCAACTTATCTGACCTTTTCTGCTTGTCTCAGACATATACTAGTTATTGCAAATAAGGGAAACCATGAGAACTATGTTTCTTTGAACCTGGCATACTTCACTTCATATAATTTTTTCAAGTCTTCCATTTCCTAACAAATGGGGCAATGTCATTCTTTCTGATGCAGGCATAGAATTCAATTGTGTATATATACCACATTTTCTTGATCCATTCATCTACTGAGGGGCATCTGGGTTGGCTCCATATCTTAGCTATGGTAAATAATGCTGCATTAAACATAGTGTGCTGTTAGCTTTAGTATTGTCTTGTTTGAGAGCATTCGGGTAAATGCCCAAAAGTGGGATTGCTAGGCCATAGGGGAGCTCTATGTGGAGTCTTTTGAGGAACCTCCATACTTCTTTCCAAAGTGGTTGAACAAGTTTACATTCCCATCAACAATGATAGATTTATTCAACATTTGGAAGACACCATCAGCAGGCCTAATTTGAGGTTAATGGGCATAGAGGAGCACCTAGAGACAGAAGTTAATGGACTGGGAAATTTAGTTAACAGTATCGTAGCACAGAACTTCCCAAACATGCAAAAAAAAAAAAAAAAAAAAAAAAAAAGGAAAAAAAAGATAAGACTATTCAAATACAAGAATCCTTTAGAACCCCAAATAGACCAGACCAGAACAAGATATCCCACCATCACATTTTAATCCACACAAGATCAATTTAGACCAAGGAAAGGATCCTTAAAGCTGCCAAAGAGAAAATATCAATCACCTATAAATGGAAACCAATCAGAATAACTTCAGATTTCTCAACAAAGACAATGAAAGCAAGAAGAGACTGGAATGATGTATTCCACACCCTAAAGACAAGCAACTGTCAACCAAGAAAACTGTACCCAACTAAACTCTCCTTCATAACAGAATTTCAAATAAAAACCTTCCATAGCAAAGTAACTGAAACAATATATCTCCACTAAGCCAGCCCTAAAAAAGATACTTACAGATGTTCTACACATAGAAAACCAACAAGACCACAATAAAGGCCAAAAAACTGCCCCAAACAGAGAATACAAGAATCATAGGAAGAAGCCAGTAGACACAGCCCCGAAGAAGGTGGATAACATGGCAGGAACTACCAAACACCTCTTAGTCTTAACTCTCAATATTAATGGACTTAACTCTCCATTTAAGTGACATAGACTGTCTAGTTGGATCAAAAAGCAAGTCCCTTCTATCTGCTGCCTTCAAAAGATACACCTTGCTCACAAAAACAATCATTCTGAAAGTAAAAGGCTGGAATAAAATCTACCAAGCAAACGGCCTCCATAAATGGGTGCGGATTGCAAGTTGAATATCAGATATAATAGACTTCAAATTAAAATTAGTGAGAAGAGATAAAGAAGGTCTTTACTTACAAATTAAAGGATCTCTCCTTCAGGAGGATATTGCAATTCTAAATATCTATTCATGAAATAATGGAGCACCCAAATTTGACTAAGAAACACTACTTTCTCTCAAATCTCACATAGATCCAAAGACATTAATTGTCTTTTAACACACCACTATCCCTACTGGATAAATCAACGGGCAAAAACTCAACAGAGAAGCCTCAGACTTAAATAGCTGCATAGATCAACTAGACTTAACAGACATCTACTGAATATTTCACCCACCAGCATCAGAATACACATTCTTGTCAGCAGCACATGAAAATTCTCCAAAATAGACCACATTTTAGGACACAAAGCAAATTTGTACAAATTCAGAAAACCTTGAAATTATGCACCAGCATTCTTTCAGACCACAAGAAAATAAAATTAAAGTTCAGCACCAAAAGCCACCAAACAAAATCCTGTAATACATGGAGGCTGAACAACACACTGTTGACACACTGTTGTACCACCACTAGATCATAGAAGAGATTAGAAAGGAAATTCAAATGTTCATGATATTTAAAAAAAATGAACCTACAAATCACCAGTTCCTCTGGGACACAGCAAAGGCAGTACTCAGATGCCACTTTATAGCTCAGAGTTCCTACATCAACAAATTGGAGAGATTTGAAACCAACAATTTAACGAGGCACCTGAAGATCCTTGAAAAAGAGCAACAAGCTAAACCCCAATCCAGTAGACAGAGGGAAATAATTAAAATTAAATCAGAATTAAGTGAATTAGAGTCCAAAAGTCACACTGAAAGAATCAACAAAACAGAGTTGGTTCTTAAAAAATATGGCAAAATTGGCAAACTCTTAACAAATCTTATTAGAAAAAGAAGAGAATATACCCAAATAAACAAACTCAGAGATGAGAATGGTAACATCACCACAGAAACAACCAAGATTCAGAACATTATAAGGGAATACTTTTCAAATTTTTATGCTAATAGGCTTAAGAATCTGAAAGAAATGGAGGAATTTCTAGCAAATATTGACATTCTGAAACTGAACCAAGATCAAACACACTTTATGATAAGAGCTCTTAAAATCTAGGAATCCATGGAGCATTCTTAAATATAATAAAGGCTATGACAAACCTACAGACAGCATTATACTTAATCACAAAAAGTTAAAGTCATTTCCTCTAAATTCAGGAACGAGAGAAGGATGTCCAGTTTCTCCACTTCTCTTCGATTTAGTATTAGAATGCCTATCTAGAGCAGTAAGACAGGATGCAAACCTAAAGGGGACAAAAATAGAGAAAGACTATGTAAAACTCTACCTCTTTGCAGATGACATGATCTTGTATTTAAAGAACACCATGAGGTCTCCACTCCTAAATTATTCTAGCTGATCTGAAACTTGGCAAAGTAGCAGGATGCAAAATTAACCCTCAAAAATCAGTGGTTTTTCTGTATGCCAATAACGAGAAGAGCATGGCTGAAATCAGGAAAAGAACTACTTTTGAAAAAGGCCCACAAAAATAACATACGTAAGAGTTAACTAAAGGAGTGAAGGACTTTTATGATGAAAATGTTAAAAATGTGAAAAAGGAAATTAACGCAGAGCTAAGGATGTGGAAAAACCTCCCATACTACTGAATTTAGAGGATTTACATAGTGAAAATGGCAATACTACCAAAGGCTATCTACTAATTTAGTGATATACCTATCAATATCTCAATCTCGTTCTTTAAGGAAATAGAAGAAGCACTCCAAAAATTTATATGGAACATAGAAGACCCCGAATAACAAAAATAATCCTAAGCAGAAAGAATAGTTCTGGAGGAATATCAATACCAAACTTCAAATTCTAGTACAAGGCCAATATAATCAAAACAGTTTTGTACTGGCACAAAAATAGACATGAAGACCATCGTAATAGAACTGAACCCAGAAATGAACTCACAGACCTATAGCCAACTAAACTTAGAGAAGGGAGCTAAAAAAAATAGAATGGAAGAAAGACAGCCTCTTCAATAAATGGTGCTGGAAAAATCTGTTGAACTCATGTATAAAACTAAAGATAGATCCTTATATATCACCCTGCACCAGAATCAACTCCAAATGGATCAAAGACCTTGAGTCAAAGAAGACAACCAGAAAATGGAATAGAGAGAATGGAATAGAAGAAACCCTAGGCCTCTTTGGCAGAGGCCAAAATTTTCTTAATAGAGACCCAGAAACACAACAAATCAAAGAAAGGTTGGAAAAATGGAATTGCATGAAGCTGCAGAGCTTCTGAGTGGCAAAGGGAATAGCTAGCAAGATCAATAGATAGCCCACAGATTGAGAGAAGATCACTTGCCATACACAAGACAAGGGTATCACATCTAAAATATACTTGGAACTCAAAACATTAAATCCCAACAACAAATCCTCAAACAACTGCCCAATAAATAAGTGGGTTAAAGACTTACAGAGAAACATCTCTGAAGAGAAAATAAGAATGGCCAATAGACACATGAAGAAATGCTCAACTTCTCTAACCATAAAAGAAATGCAAATCAAAACAACATTGGATTCCACCTCATCCCAGTTAAAATGACTATAGTATTCTAATAACAACAGATGCTGGAGGGGATGTGGCCAAAAGGGAACCTTTCTGCATTGTTGGTGGAAAGCCTATGGAGATATCTTAAAAGACTCCACATAGAGCTCCCTTATGGCTCAGCAACCCCACTTTTAGGCATTCACCCAAATGATCACAAACAGGCTATACAAAAGCTTCCAGCACAACTATGTTTCTGGCAACATTACTCACCATATTATAATTCTAAAATAGACTCTAAATTTGAGTGGCTATTACTGTTAATTAAACCATAAAGGTTTGTCACACAAATAGTCTTTAACTTGTATCATATTATAAACATCAAGCACACCTACTCTGTTTTATGTACCATGCTTAAATATTTTCTATCTAGGACAAAAGAATTTAAAACATCATCTTTGTGTGCTCTTCATGTTCTCATTGCAAGCAGATTAAAAATAATAAAGCAGAACTACTTTGAGTTTGGTTATTTTGTTTAAGTTTTGAGAAGCTCATGATAGTGATTTAAACAGAATGAAGTAAACCCTTCGGATTTGAGATAAAAATACGTATAGATTTCAATGAGAAAAAAAATATTGAGCTGGGTGCTGGTGGCTCATGTTTATAATCCTAGCTACTTAAGAGGCTGAGATCTGAGGATCCCAGTTCAAAGCTAGCCTGGGTAGCAACATCCATAAGAGTCTTATCTCCAATTAATTGTCAAGAAAACAAACAAACAAACAAACAAAGGCAGTGGTGCTGTGTCTCAAGTGGTAGTGCTCACTTTGAGCTCAAGGACAGCATGAAGGCCCAGAGTTCAATACCAAATTCGAAACTCTACTACAAAGCCAAAGTAATCAAAACAGCTTGGTACTGGCACAAGAACAGACCTCAGGAACAATGGAATAGAATTGAAAACCCAGAAATGTACCCACAGACATATAGCCAACTAATTTTTGATAAAGCAACTAAAAAAATAGAATGGGAGAAAGACAGCCTCTTCAATAAATGGTGCTGGAAATATTTGTTGAACACATGTATAAAACTAAAGCTAGATCCTTATATACCACCTTTCACCAGAATCAACTCCAAATGGATCAAAAACCTTGAGTCAAAGCAGACAACCAGAAAACGGAATAGAGAGAATGGAATAGGAGAAACCCTAGGCCTCCTTGGCAGAGGCCAAAATTTTCCTAACAGAGACCCAGAAACACAACTAATCAAAGAAAGGTTGGACAAATGGGATTGCATGAAGCTGCAGAGCTTCTGAGTGGCAAAGGGCATAGCTAGCAAGATCAATAGAAAGCCCACAGATTGAGAGAAGATCTTCACTTGCCATACACAAGACAAGGGTCTCACATCTAAAATGTACTTGGAAATCAAAACATTAAATCCCAACAACAAATCCTCAAAGAAACAACTACCAGATAAATAAGTGGGTTAAAGACTTAAAGAGAAACATCTCTGAAGAAGAAATAAGAATGGCCAATAGACACATGAAAAAATGCTCAACTTCTCTAGCCATAAACGAAATGCAAATCAAAACAACATTGAGATACCACCTCACCCCAGTTATAATGGCTATAATCAAGAATTCTAATAATAATAGATGCTGGAGGGGATGTGGACAGAAGGGAACCTTACTTACTGCATTGTTGGTGGGAGTGTAAACATGTTCAACCACTTTGCAAAGCAGTATGGAGGTTCCTCAAAAGACTCCACTTTGCCAGGCACTGGTGGTTCATGCCTGTAGTCCTAGCAACTCATGAGGCTGAGATCTGAGGATCATGGTTCAAAGCCAGCCTGGTCAGAAAAGTCCCTGGGACTCTTTTCTCCAATTAACCACCAGAAAACCGGAAGTGGTACTGTGGCTCAAGCGGTAGAGCTGAAGAGCTGAGGGACAGTGCCCAAGCCCAGAGTTCAAGCCCAACGACCCACCCAGCAATCTCACTTTTGGACATTTACCCAAATGATCACAAACAGGTCCATACTAAAGCTTCCAACACAACTATGTTTATCACAGCATTATTTACCATACTTAAGATATGGAACCAACCCAGATGCCCCTCAGTAGATGAATGGATCAAGAAAATGCTGTCTATATATACAATTCTATGCTTCCATCAGAAAGAATGCCATTGCTCTCTTTGTTATGAAATGGAAAGACTTGGGAAAAAATTATATTAAGTGAAGTAAACCAGGCCCCCCAAAAACATAGGTCCCATGGTTTCCTTTATTTGCAATAACTGGGAGAAGCAGAAAAGGTCAAAATCTATGTACTTACGACCATATAAGATGATGCTAAGCGAAATGAACCCCAAGATAGGGACACAAATTGTTGTTTTTTCTGTCTTGTTATTGTTTCTAATGTATATATAATGTACCATGTGATTTTTTTTCTTGTTTTGTGTATTGTTCCCCATGGTATAACCCTTGTTTTCACTGTATTTGATATCGATATAATTTTGGGAGGAGAAGGTAAAAAACAAAATGTTTAAATAGGGATACAGGTTGACCCATTGCAACAATGAGATGTAGAAGACACTATGCTGACAAATGAACTTTACAATTTAGTCAGGAGGCGGGGATAGTTGTGGAGGTGGGAGGGAGGGAAAAAAAAAGAGGAGTCAATAATGCTTGAGAGGAAATGTCTCATTATCTTGCTCATGTAATTGTAACACCTCTGTACAGTATTTTTATAATATAAAGCTTACTAAAACATAAAAGTTAATTTAGGGCTTTTATATGAAATCCCCTAAAGATCTTGATAATAAATTCCCATTCACTTTTTAAAAAAAAAAATTAAAAAGACCCACAACAGACAAAAATGAGAGATAGACAAAATTATGAATGGACCTTGTTCAATATATTCTGTATATTTTATGAAAATAATATTCTATTAACACTGATAACTTCATAGTTACAAAGTTTTATGAATTCATAATAATGTATTTATTGTTTAAATTGCAATAATTCTATGGTTATTTACAACTTTAGCTAAAATCTGGAAGTTTTGCCTTAAGTTTTTTGTTTTTAATTTCAGATTTTGTTTTTGTCTTTCATTTCCCAGGATGTATTCATACTTTATTTTACTTTATATTTGGCAACTGCTCTTTCTTTTAAACTTTACCACCTTCTCTTTTATTTTCACAGTTGCTGCTGTACATCTGAAAAAGTAAGCTTATTTAAATTCCCATAATACCTTTGTGCAACATATTGCTCACACATAAGCAACATGATATCTAAGTCTCCTCATGCATTGTTTGAATGTCATTCACCAGTGCAGTCTATATTCCAATCACAGGAAATTCTAGCTGCTGTTGTTAGAATGGTGAGAATAAGACCTTTCTCATTTACTAGTCAATGAACTAGTAATAAACAGATGAAATTATATTGCTACTTAAAACACACGTTGCATAGAAAACCTAAGCAAAGAAAAGTGGTAGAGGATAGCGAAAGGAGAAAATGCTATTTGTTTTTAGAGAATGGCCTCTGTAAAATTTTATCTCAGAAGCAAAGACACAAATTAAGTGAAAGATGGAGCCATAAAATCATCAGGGAAAACTTGCTACAAAGGGAAGAAACAGGTACAAAGCCCCTGAAAGCCCCTGAAAGGTGATAACAAGGATGGGGTGCTGAATGCAGAAAAGCACTATGGCAAGGAGAGAATGAAGCAAGGAAAAGTGGTAGAGAATAGCGAAAGGAGAAAATGCTGGGACCTGTCATCAAAGACATTGCATTTTCTGTAATCTGGTGTGGAACTATGGGAGATTTTAACAATAGTAGTGATAAGAATTTATTGGTATCTGGAAAGGATTATATTATATGATAAATTTAGAAATGAACAACTGAAGGACAAGAGTATATATAAACCATAAAAGATTATGAAAGCATCTGGATTTGTGTTATTTTGCTTTGATTTGGCTTGCCAATATCAGAGCTTGAACTTGAGATTTCACATTCAGTCATCTGGCTGGCTCACACGTGGCTTTCTACCACTTGTGCCACACCTGTAGCGCAGCCTTTTCATAATCAACTGAAGACAGAATATTGCAGACTTTTTTGCTTAGGCTGATCTCTAAGCTACATCATTTAGAAACTCTCCCACAGATAGTGGGTTTGTGTGTACTTTTTAAGGGGTAGACACAATTTATTAATGGATTAGATCTAGAATACGGGGAATTTGAGGAGTCCATAATCCTGATAACATTATTACAGAGACTGAAAGGGTGA
This sequence comes from Dipodomys spectabilis, assembly GCF_019054845.1. Classification (NCBI taxonomy): domain Eukaryota; kingdom Metazoa; phylum Chordata; class Mammalia; order Rodentia; family Heteromyidae; genus Dipodomys; species Dipodomys spectabilis. Next base: position 6,516,831 of record NW_024870758.1, on the reverse strand, counting down.
CAGTGACTTGGCAAGAGAAGTAACTTGTGAACAGCAGACTCTAAGAAAAATGTGTTTCTTTGGGCCTGGATTACTTCACTTAATATAATTTTTTCCAAGTCTTTCCATTTCCTAACAAATGGGACAATGTCATTCTTTCTAATGGAGACATAGAATTCCATTTAGTATATATACCACATTTTCTTGATCCATTCATCTACTTAGGGGCATCTGGGTTGGTTCCATATCTTAGCTAAGGTAAATAATGCTGCAATAAACATAGTTGTGCTGGTAGCTTTAGTATGGTCTTGTTTGTGATCATTTGGGTAAATACCCAAAAGTGGAATTGCTGGGTCATAGATCCCATGGTTTCCCTTATTTGCAATAACTAGTATATGTCTGAGTCAAGCAGAAACGGTCAGGTAGGTTGATTTTAAGGGAATGAACCCCAAGATAAGTATTCAACTGTTACTTTCTTCCATACAGTTGTTTCTAAAATATTTATAAGATGATTTCTATATTGCTTTGTATATTTCTCCCCCACGATATAACCCCTGCTTTCATTATATTTGATGTTTGGTATAATTTGTGGAGGGGAAGGGCAAAAACAAATTGTTTAACTAGGGATACAGGTGGACCCATTGCAACAATGAGATGTACAAGTCATTATGTCGAAAAACGAACTTTACAACTTTGGTGGGGGAGGAGGATAGGGTTGGGGAGGTGAGAGGAGTATGGGAAGGGACGGAAAGGGGAAACAAAGAGGAGGCAACAATGCTTGATAAGAAATGTATGCGTTGTCTTGCCCATGTAATTGTAACACCTCTGAATGGTATTTTCACAATAAAAAAAGAGATATATGACAAGATAAATGAAAGACAAGTTTCTAGTAGCACAGGTCACTGTTCTTGAAGTGATCAAATTAACTGCAATTATGGGAGGTAGGGGGGATAATTTCCAAATAATGGGGTTTTCTTGCCCTCACCAATGACCAGCCCATTGCAAAGAAGAAAGACACCATGAACAAAGATGAAAGAAAAATGTCAGCATCTACTTCCCCAAGAATAACACTTTTGGTTACAGTCATGAGACATGCAGTACTATTATTTCTCAATTGTGTAGGGTATTAGTAAACCTATGGATTGAATGCATAGCTATTCTATTAGTCATTCTATCCCCAAGGAAAGACATGCTAAATCCTCTAATGTTGTCTTATGATTAAACTTGGTAATAATGATCTATCTGTAAACCTCAGAATTGCTCATTTCACTCTGTGAATTCCTTCCTCAGAACCTTTGTATCTACAGGTATGGAGAAGGTTGCTCAGAATGAGAGAAAGAGCTTTTTATGTTGGAATGAAAATGGAGCTTTCTTCCCTACTATTCACCAATTTTCATGATTGTGAATTTTGTCCAAATGATTTTAATATACTCTTTTATATTAGAAGCACCTTTTTTCCCAAAAGTTTTATATTCCATACATATATTCTCTCTCTAAGCCTGGGCTTTCTGTCCCTATTCCACATTGTGTTTCTAAAAAACTGCTTTGGGAAATCTGTTGGAAAAAAATATAAATAAAGAAGAAGAATCAAAAAGAAAAATCAAAAAATGAACTCCTATAAATAATGCTTCAAAATAATATTCTTTCAAAGAACAAGGACATATATTATGTATTTGAAGTTGAGATGCCATTAAAGGTTGAGAATTGAAAGAAAAAAAGGCTAGAATGCCTAAATGAATAAATGAATGTCTCACTTACAAACAGAAATCCACTGGGCTGGGAGGGTGGCTCAGTGGTAGAGTGCTTGCCTTGCATGCATGAGGTCCTGGGTTCGATTCCTCAGCATCACATAAGCAAAAAGAAAAAAGCTGGAAGTGGCATTGTGGCTCAAGTGCTAGAGCACTAGCCTTGAGGTGCAGAGCTAAGGGACATCCAGGCCCAGAGTTCAGGCTCCACCACTTGACCCTCCCCCCCCAAAAAAAAAAGAAAAAAAAGAAACACAAGGCCATGTCTTACATGTATGAATAACGGTGATGGCATGAGCAGGGGCATTCATTTCTGAAGGTCAAACAATGATAATAAAGAGTTGGTTATGGTGGAGGGTTATGTGTGATAGAATGAAAGAACAAGGATTTATCAATAAGTTAAGGACATACAGTGAGAAAGTCATAGAATTATAAAGGATCACACAAAATATCACAAACATTTTTACTGATACATTTTCTTGTGCTAGTACTTGAGCTAACTCTGTTAGCTTTTGCACTCAAGGCCACCACTCTACTACTTTATAAAAAGTTGAATTTCTAAAGCAAAACAATCCCACTTTTGGGCATTTACCCAAATGATCACAAACAAGACCATACTAAAGATACCTGCACAACTATGTTTATCACAACATTATTTACCATAGCTAAGATAAGGAACCAACCAAGATGCTCCTCAGTAGATGAATGGATCAAGAAAATGTGGTATGAATACACAATGGAATTCTCTGCCTCCATTAGAAAGAATGACAATTCCCCATTTGTTAGGAAATGGAAAGACTTGGAAAAAAATTATATGAAGTGAAGTAAGCCAGGCCCAAAGAAACATAGGTTCCATGGTTTCCCTTATTTGCAATAACTAGTATATGTCTGAAACAAGCAGAAACCATCAGATTAGATGATGTAAATGGAATGAACTCCAAGATAAGGACACAAGTGTTTTTTTTTTTTTTTCTTGCTTGCTATTGTTGCTAACATATTTATAAGGTGATTGTTTTGTTGCTTTGTATGTCCCTCCCACATGGTATAACCCCTGTTTTCACTGTATTTGATGTGGGTATAATTTGTGGAGGGGAAGGGAAAAAACAAATTGTTTATATAGGGATACAGGTGGACCCATTGCAACAATGAGATGTACAAGACGTTATGTCAAAAAAGGAAATTTACAACTTTGGCACGGGGGAGGGGGGTCCTGGGGGGGACAGGGGATAGGAAGGGATGGGCAGGGAAACAAAGGAGGAGGCAACAATGCTTGATAAGAAATGTACTCATTACCTTGTTCATGTATTTTTAACCCCTCTGTACGGTATTTCACAATTTTAAAAAATATAAATTAACAATACATAGATGGATTCCTAATTTTTCCAAGACCTTCATCATAAAGGGGTGTTGGATCTTGTCAAATGCTTTTTCTTCATCTATTGAGATAACCATGTGGTTCTTATCCTTGCTCCTGTTGATGTGATGAATTATATTAATTGATTTGCATATATTGAACCAGCTTTGCTTCCCTGAAATGAATCCTGTTTGATCGTGGTGTATGATTTTTTGGATGGATTGTTGAAGTTGATTGGCCAAAATTTTGTTGAGAAGTTTTGCATCAATGTTCATCAAAGAAATGGGTCTATATTTCTCTTTCTTTGATGAGTCCCTGCCTGGTTTTGGGATGAGGATTATGATGGCTTCATAGAATGTGTTCGGTAGTGAACTTTCTCTTTCAATTTCATTGAAGAGTTGGAGGAGTATTGATGTGAGCTCTGCTTTGAAGGCCTTGTAGAATTCTGCTGTAAAACCATCTGGTCCTGGACTTTTCTTAGATGGGAGGTCTCTTGTTGCTGTTTCTATTTCAGTGCTTGATATGGGCCTCTTAAGATGGTTTAACTTGTCTTGGTTTATTTTTGGCATGTCAATATTTGCTAGGAAAAGGTCCATTTCTGCCAAGTTCTCTAACTTATTAGCATAAAGTTTTGAGAAGTATTCCCTTATAATGTTCTGAATCTTGGTTGTTTCTGTGGATGTTTCCATTCTCATCTCTGAGTTTATTTATTTGGGTGTGTTCTCTTCTTTTTCTGATAAGATTTGCTAAGGATCTGTCAATTTTGTTAATTTTTTCGAAGAACCAACTCTTTGTTTTGTTGATTTTTTTCTATAGTTGTTTTGGATTCTAATTCATTTAATTCTGATTTAATTTTAATTATTTTTTTTCCATCTACTGGATTGGGGTTTATCTTGCTGCTCTTTTTCAAGGATGTTCATATGTCTCATTAAATTGTTGGTTTCAGATCTCTCCAATTTGTTGATATAGGAACTCAGAGCTATAAACTTGCCCCTGAGTACTGCCTTTGCTGTGTCCCAGAGGAGCTGGTAATTTGTGTGCTCATTTTTGTTGAATATCATGAACATTTGAATTTCCTTTATAATCTCTTCCATGACCCACTCGTGTCAACAACAACAGTGTGTTGTTCAGCCTCCATGTGTTATTGGACTTTCTTTGGTGGCTTTTGGTGTTGAGCTCTAATTTTATTCCCTTGTGGTCTGAAAGAATGCAAGGTTTAACTTCAATGTTTCTGAAAAAATTGAAAGCTTAATAGTAATATTTCTAAAATACCATTTTCAACTATGCGGTCAGAGAGCCCATGCCAGGAAGAATATTTACCTTATGGCTTGCAGCCAGAAGATTCTTGCACCTTTTTCATGCCTAACCAGAAGAACCTGTGTTGTGGCACATATGGCTAACTTCTCACACTTAGCACTCACATTTCCAAGTTCATAGGTGAGAGCTGCTTCTCCACTATGTGTGTTCTCTCCATCAGAGCTACACCTTTCATTGTAAATTCATTTTGATGTAAGATAGCAATAAGAAAGGATTTAGGATGGATTTACTTTGGATTTCAGATGGGTGTTACAGGCTTCTTTAAACTATGCGGTTGTTCATTTTAGCCAACAAAGAAGAGACGTCTGAGAAAGTTGGACATGATTAGGAAGCAAGCAAGAAAGAGACAGGCTAAGGAAAATACGCTGTTTTGACATCAAGAAGCACACATTTCAAGCCTAAACTGAAGCTACATTTGGAATACAGCTCTAAGAGAACAGATTTTTGCCTGTCTTCTTTATATTTTAAATTGAGGTAAAATTCATATAACATATGCAGTTTCTTCAGTAGTTTCTAGCAATCAATATAATTTGTATTCTATCTCTCTAAGAAGTAACCAGTACTGGACTGGAATGTATCTCAGTGTCAAAGTGCTTACCTAGCAAGTGCAATTTCCTGGTTTTAATCCCCTGTACTAAAAAGGAAATGACAGAAAAGGAGAGGAAAGGAGAGGAGAGGAGAGAGAAAGAAAGAAGAGGAGAGGAGAGGAGAGAAATAGAGAGGGAGGAAAGAATGAGAAAGGAAGGAAGGAAAGAAGAAAGAAAGAAAGAAAGAAAGAAAGAAAGAAAGAAAGAAAGAAAGAAAGAAAGAAAGAAAGGAAGAAAGAAAGAAAGTAATGAAGAAAGAAAGAAAGAAAGAGACAGAGAAAGGAAGGAGGGAAGGAAGAAAGAAAGAAAGAATCTATACTAGGCCATCATGCAAATTCAATATGACGTGCAAACTTTTGTGACTGGATTATTCTAATAATAGACAGGTGATTCTTTCTATGGTATAAGAACTTTATTCCAGCCAGGTACCAGTGGCTCATGCCTGTAATCCAAACTACTCAGGAGGCTGAGATCTGAATATCATGGTTCAAAGTCAGGAAAGTTCACGAGAGGCTTTTCTCCAATTAATCATCAGAGAACAGTAAGTGGTGCTGTGACTCAAATGGTAGAGTGTTTACATTGGGCTGAAGAGCTGAGGGACAGCACCCAGGGCCAAAGTTCAAGCCCCATAACTGACAGAAAATAAAACTAAAAAACAAGAAACAAACTTTACTCCATTTTATAATATTCCACTAAATGTCTATATCACAGTTTGTTTAAACAGTCATACATTGAAACTTCATTTTTACTCAAAAGAGGGAAGGTAAGAGGAAGAAAAGAGAAAAAAGAGAGGAAAAAAGAGGAAGGAAGGTAGGAAGGAACAAAGGAAGGAAGGAAGGAAGGAAAGAACGAAGAAAGGGGGAGAGAGGTAGGGAAAGGAGAGAGGGTGGCAAGTAAAGCATTTAGAAGCCTGGAGATAGATGTGTTTCCAATGACAGGATGATAGCCTAGGGTTGTCGAGATATTCAAATCCTAAATACAGAATAGGTCCCAATAATATCCTCAGCCAACAGAAAAGTGCTCCTTCATCCTACATTACTTTGCCCAGCACCTTTCCATAAGCATCACACAGAATCGCTATCCTACCATTAATAAACTAAGGAAGCACTATTTCTACTCCTTTAGACAAAATACTCAGTACTGATCATCTGGAAAGTTTCTCATATATTTTAGTTTTTATTTCCTCATTTCTGCTTTTTTTTCCTTTAAAGCATAGGCTGGTGATAAGATACCAAAGAATAAAAATATCAGCTATCACTAAAATCGTTTTTAGGGTTCACAATTTTAACCTCTAAATGTTTGCTTTTACATTCCTATGTGCTTTAAATTTTCAGGCTTGCAACATGATATAAGAGTAATATTGATTTTTACCCTCATATAGCTACAGTACACTTCATACTTAATTCATATCCTAACGTTAAAAATGGTCCAGGAATGATAATTTGAAAGAAAACAACTTGTCTCTCTGCTGTGAGATCAAGTTGAATTAACAATAAATAACACTGTGGTGTAGACATGCTATCTCTGCTCATAACAACTTTTTCAAACTGTATACTTTTCTTAAAAAAATGTTTACAGCTGGTGCTAGTGGTTCAAGACTGTAATCCTAACTACTTAGGAGGCTGAGATCTGAGGATCATAGTTTGAAGCCAGAGCATTGATGACACTTGTATTTCCAATGAACCACTGGAAAATCAGAAGTGGACCTGTGGCTCAATAGGTAGAATGCTAGCCTTGAACATAAAAGCTCAGGAACAGCACTCAGACTGAATTCAAGCCACTGGACTGGAAAAAAATAATGTTTACAAACTTTCCCAAAGGATGGTAATATAGATCTATTTGTGAAAAAAGCAACATATACATTCAAATAATCTGAGAAAATATTGCTTTGAACTATTAGAAATATTCTTTTATTGTACATTTTACTTTATGACTAAACATTGTGATCTTTCATAAACTTATCTGATAATTAAAATGTTTAAGTGAAATATATAATGGGACTAATATTTAACAGAAATGATATTGAAATACTTTCAAAGTATCTCTATATTAAGCTATATCATAAAACAGAGACTACCTAGAGAATATGAAAAATGACTTATAGAGAAGGCTATTGTCACTTTTACATTTTGAATTTGGATGTCTCTTTCCTGTTAGTGAAGCAAAAGTTTAAGAGCTTCCAAACAAGAAAAAATATGATAACATTGACTGCTAGGGACAAGAAGCAGTGAAATATAAAAACCTAAGCTAGGAAGAGTAAATTATTGAATCTTTGTAACAGCGAAAACTGTGACATACTAAGCAAAATCTCTCCTCTTCTTTATTATCACTAGATATGATCTCCTTCACCACATAAATGCTGATCTGTTGATAATACTGAAATTACCAAAGTACAGCATTTAGTGATTCAGTATTCCTAAACTGCAGCTATAATTTCCCCATTGATTAATGGAAATCATTATCTCCCAATTTATGGTTTTCATAAATCAATATTAACTTAGTGCCAGGAGGCATGGAGTAAGGTCTTTAGAAATACTGACTTATCAAAGACAACCATTTCTGCCTTTTATAAATTTGCAATTCAGAGGAATACTTAAGAGAGAGTGAAGACAAAATAAAATCAGTGTGAAGGAAGGACTAAGAGTAGATATTTGTAATTTGCAGAAATAACACCACACACACACACACACACACACACACACACACACACACACACACACACACACACACACACATACATGCACGCACAGCACCCTGAAATGTATTCTAGAAACCCAGGGTTTCCAGGAAACTTGCTTTGATAATACAGGGCTCACCCTCCATTTCCAATATGGGTTATAAAATATAATTAGTTTAGTGTACTCACTCATAGTACTCATAGTACTCACTATGGACCGAGAAGGTATATTTCCTATTGTTTTATAGGGATAGGAATTTTAACTCTATCAACTATGAGAACAAGAACTTTAAAAAATGTCAAAAATTCAAATAAGTGAACAAAACACAAAAGAATAAAAGAAGTTGATGTAGTGGTGAAATGCAAAATCACACTGAAGGATTGCACAATGGAACATGCCATGTTTCACTCCATCCATTAAAACATTAATTCTATGAAAAGCTTTTAAGCTACAGAAATACTGCTTTATACATGCCCAGTGGGTCCTGAGCTCTGCATCAGCAGAAATTGGAAAGGTTGAAGGTATTCAGTAACATGAGTGTTTCTTCATCACTAATATTTTTCTGATGGTCAAAGAACAGTTCATTTCCTTAGAAGATAAGAAAAGTCCAATAAGTCAAAGAAAACACTCTCTAAATCATCTTAATTATTTCAAATTGTAAAGTATGAATTTGAATATTTTAAAGTAGCTTGTTTTTAATAGATATTTAGAATCCTGTGGTGACTATCAAACCAGTGTAATATGTGGTTTCTATTAGAGTAAAAGCTAGCAGTGGACAGTCTAGCCTAATTGGATATAAGAGTCCCATGGACTTTCCTGCCCCATCTGGCTTGAACTGCAATCCTCAGTTCTTCAGCCTCATGAGTAACTAAGATTACACTCCTGAGCCACTGGCACCTAGTATTCCATTTCTTTAATTTTAAAATTCTTTGTTGAACTTCCTGTATGAATTGCACAACTTCCTCAGTCATCAGGAAGGAACTGGCGATCAAAGAAACATGAAGGTTTTTATGGAATTTCATGGTGAAAGAGTGAAGTAGATATGAAATAAGGAACACACTGAGATTTTGATCATTAAGTAAAGCACTTACCATTCTTATTTTTGTTTGTTTGTTTCTGTCCTGGGGCTTGGACCACCACCTGGGCACTATCCCTGTTTTGTGTTCAAGGGTACCACTCTACCACTGGAGCTACAGCTCCACTTCCAGCTTTTTGGTAGTTAATTTGAGGTAAGAGTTTCAATGACTTTCCTGCTTATGCTGGATTTAAACCTCGAACCTCAGACTTCAGTCTCCTGCGTAACTAAGATTATAGGCGTTAGTCACTGGAGTTGGCTGCAACCATTTGAAAACAAATGCCTTGGCTAAAGGAACTTAAAGTCTTTTATGAAGTGATAAGTAAAGCAAGAGCTAGAAACATCAAGGAGTGGGTTAAGATTGGAAACAGAGCAGGAAACCAACTAGGGAAGAGAGAGAAAAAAAGATAAGAATACGGGGAAATTTTAACATAAAAGAATAAAGAAAAGGAGAACATTGGTGTGCCAGGGAATAGACAGACAGCAAATAGATTTGAGAGCAATGAAAATAACCACTATCTTTTATTGGTTTATCAAACTATTTGCATCTAATGTTAGGCTAAATGGTTCACATTTTGTCTTCATGTAATGAAAAATAACTGAAGAATTATAATTACATTTCACATTTTACATATGGTGGAAGTAATTATAGCTAAGAAAACTTAGGAGCTTTGCATATAGTCAGCCATTAAATTAAAAGATCAAATTAGAAACTACAGAACATATTTCAGGAATTAATACCCCATAGTATTTGCAATCACTATGAAAATCAGGATGGTGCTTCTTTAAAAAAAACAACTAAAAATAGAATTACAATATGATTCAGCACCAGCACTCTTGGCATTTCACCAAAGGAATGTAATTAAGGATAAAACAGAGGACCTTGCACATCCAAAGTCATTGCAGCAATACTCATAACAGCCATTGTATATAGTTACAGCTAGATGCCTTACAACTGATGACTCAGTGGAATGTGAGGAGAGGGTGGAGTGTTAGAGGATAAACAATACTGAAATACATTACATCTGTGAATAATAGGGGGAGATGGGATAGGGAAGGTGAATACTGGGGAAGACCAATCGGATTAAAATGCTATATGTGTTTATGTAAAACACAGGTACAAAATATCTTTTTTTAAGTAAGATTTTTTTATTGTGAAAATACTGTACAGAGGGGTTACAGTTACATGAGCAAGGTAATGAGTACATTTCTTACCCAGCATTGTTGCCAGCTAGTATGCACTAAAATGTGTGACTGACAAAAATATATAGCAGATCTTGAAGATGGGTATCCTACTGGGAGAGGCAGGGTACGAATGGAGAAATTAAAGGAGGATGAATGTGGTCAAATACATTATGCATAGATGTGAAAATGGGGTAAAACTTGTTGAGACTGGTTTGGAAAGATGATGAAGGAGATCAGAGAGATTGGTGGAAGGAAGAGGTCTAATTAAGATAAGTAGAACATATAACTACACAAACACATATGCACTTCAAAATAAAACCTACTTTTGCAATCAATTAATAATAATAATAATTAATAAAATGTACAAATAAATTTAAAATTCAATACAACAAGGCAGGCAAGGATTTCTAGGACACCAGACAATCATGAATTTATTGTGTCCTGGATCCAGTAAATAGGCTTTTGTTTTAATGCTATTTCACATTTTTATATGGAAAATATGTTTTTGCATAATCCCTGTATTCTAACTCCTATAAATGGTAGAACTGGAGGGATCTAATAAACACTTTCAGATAGTCTGAGTATAAACTCAGTTTTCACTTTCATGATGAAGAACAATGACGAATGGCAAGCGTTTATCAATGCCTCATTGAAAACTGTAGATTTCAACGACCTGAAGAAACATTGCCAACATCTCCTTCTCTGGCCTTTCGCCCTAAAAAGTGTATTCACTCTCTTGATTTCCTCCTGGGTGAGAGGAGCTGAGAAGCTATGGGAGGATGACAGAGTGGAGGTGCTGCTGGTGAGTCTCTCCTGAACACCACTACATAGTACATATTACATCATACAGTCTGCATTGAGCCCCACAGCTGCAAGCCATCTATGATCTTGCTGTGGGGAAACAGATCTTGTGATACCTACAAGTTTTCCTGGGAGTACAGTGTTTTTCTACTCACATTTGTTTAGTGACCTGAGATAGCAGAGGAATGGGGCAGCAATGGTTGCTAAATTATTTGCATCATCCCAACAAGTTGAAATTTGCATTAGAGAAAAGAAAGCTTCATATATGGCTTCTAAAATGTCCAGCAATGACACACAATGATTGTTGCTCCACTGATAAAGCCAACCTCAGGAATGGCTTCCGGGAGGTCCTGTTTCAGATCTTGAGGGCTTTTACTCTTGAGGACAGAGATACTACTTCGCTGCAATAATGTGCTTCGCAGGAGAAACCTTTGCATTTTACTTGCTGATCTTGCCTTTCCTCACTTGCATTTTCTTTACCGAGGTAGTGGTTACATTAAACACTCCTGGTTTTCACATTAATATATCACTTTTAAATATTTAAATGAGGAGGTGTTACACAACTTCAATCATTTTGCCATGAAAGTAAGAAAACATTTATGGCACTTAAATGTTACAAATGATTAAATCATTCCAAAATTTTCCAGTGGTTGACATATTTCCATGCATGGTATCTCATTTTGAAAAATATGGATGGAACCAGATAAAAGAAGAATGATATTACAGTAAGAAACACTTATAATAAAGTTTCATTGGCATTCGGATTGCCACTGTTGCTATTAAGGTTGCATGATATTTTAAATTCTGCATGCCCCAGGAATTTATCTAAAGTGAAGAGAACACTTTTTCTTTTATTAAGTACTCAAAAGCAATCAATAGGGTATATTTGTTCTTGAGATTTGTACATTGTCAGTCAGTTGTACTGCAAAGAAAGCAGATGCAGTGGGTATCAGGAAGTTGCTTGTCTGACAAATTACACAATTCATTATTCAGAAGCAAACCAGAAACACAAAGCAACTACAATAACTCTGAGGACCATGGCAGAGATGATCAACACATACAAGTGTTTTTAGTTTATTTTAAATATAATTTTAGAATATTTTATTTATGCATCCAAAGTCTCAATTCAAAGTGAATGCAGTTTTGAATGTGTGGGTATGATGACAAGTAAAATTCAATTAAATGGGGCATCCTGACATTTACTCTCTTACATGAATAGTTAGAAAGGTTAGGCTCCTTTCTCAACTAGCCTGGTGATGGACTCTAGAATTAATCAGTAGCTTACGGAAGAATAGATCTAGAGAAAAATATTGTTACTGATATTGGTCCCCAACTGTTTTTACACACTCTTTTACACACACATATACACGGAAACAAGTGGCTTCAGATCTCATTGAACACTGTACTTGAGAAATGATTAATATCTCTAGTTGTGCTGAACACATGATACTGACATACTTGTTTGGCAAAAAAATATCCTTGACTACTGTGTTGCCCTGATTCAGAGCTACAGCTGTGGTGCCAGCCTATCTGATATAGGCTCTGAAAAACCCTTTAGCTTCCCAAAACAGGACAGTTGTTGTTTTCATCCCAAACTTCAGTGGTTCTAGTGCTAGCTTTATTCTTTCTCCTTCAGGGCCAGCTTGCTCTAAGATTTTGAATTTCTTTAAACTCATTTCAGAAAGGCTGTCAAGAGATAGCCTTGCTGGAATCTGCCCTTTGCATCAAAATATCATCATAAAATTCAAGTTGTATTGTTCTTTCTTACAGCAGGATACAGGCATGCCCGTTCAGGTAGGGAACGTTTGAAGTAAGATTGCCAGACACATGCCAACAACTTTTAATACATTCTCAGAATAAATCTTGCATCTAATCTATACAGTCCTACTTCTGCCCATTCACAGCTCCCTCTCAGATAATCCAGAATCATTTACACTGTACTGAAAGAGAAAATGAGCAGTAAAGTTTTAAAAAATCACATAGGACTTAGGAGCATTGTTTTGTCTTTAGCTCAATTTTTAATGGCATCCTGCAGATAGTGCTGTGGCTTATTTGCCCATAAACAGAGGAATGTATTCTCACACACACACACACACACACACACACACACACACACACACAGTGTCCCTCTTTGCCTTTTCTGAGTTTTTCCATTTCAAGATCGATTCAAGAGATGAATGTTGACTTTGGATATTTTTCTTGGTTCTGGAAACCAGGAGACTAATTGTCATGTCAGCACTGCTTCTTAGCTGTTGAGTGTTATGCATTTAATATTCAGTAGTTAGCATCCTCCAGTGGTGAAGACTGACTGGATCCATGAATGTGCTGTGCATAGTGAAGATCACACAGTAAGCCCTGGATAAGTATCAATCTTATGAACATTCACTCCTCTTTCCTTTGTGTTCATTTGCTTACATACACTTTACCTCAAATTCCTTTTGTGCACAGCCACACCAGTGTGTAAAATTGCTGTTAACAGTTGAGGTTAATTGACGTGTTATTGTTTTCAGGGATATTAGTATCAGAAAGTTATCCATGCCAGATCATAATATTAGTGATCCATCCTTTCTGGCTCTTCTAAAGGCTGATTTTGCTGCATACATAAAAAGAATTTGACTACCTGGGCCAGTAAATTCAGTTACAGTATACAGAGAACCTTATAAAGTTTTCTGGCTAGAATTTATAGGTTACTTTACTCTGTTGAGCAGTCATAATTTAAAAAGACACAAGATCACAACTCTCAAGGTTGAATAATCACTAGTGGTGTCCTGATGAGCCAAAATGCCACCATAAGGCTAAATAGCATATGCTTTTGACCCAGCTGTCAACTGTTATTAATAGGCTGACTTAAAAAAAATGAAAGCAGGAGGAATATCATCGACATTTTTAGACCCATATGCTTAATGCAGTAAAACACCTGCCAGGACTGTTTTCTAGTTCCAAGTGAAGTAAATCAGTCTGCTTTCCTCCTTACACACTGTTAAAAATACATCAACACATACTCAGAACAGTACCACGTGCCATGACCCCTGGGCCATCACCTCTTCCACTATGAATTGCTTGTTATCTAAGGTGTAACAACTATTTTCAGGCTTCTTATCTCTAGAATAAAGGGTTTTTTTTAAAAGATATATTCTAGCTGAATGTGTATGTGTGTCTCTGTATTAACCTAGATACCCATCTTTGATGTTGCCCAAAGTTTATGAAGTTGAAGCGAAAAATAATGCACATACTTACATCAAAACCAAGAAGGATTTGAGAGATCCTGTTTTTCAATGCAAAATTGTATTAGTAATTAAATATATCAGAAAATAGCTCATCATAGCTAAGTAAATCTTGCTTATTATCGCTGATACTTAGGAGACAAAGGTGTGTAGGACTAAAAAAGGCTCAATGAAGATGTGAGCAAAAGGTCAATGAGGCCTAATTTCACCAAACAGGCCAAATACCTGTACTCACAGCTTTGGAGGAAACACCAGTGAGAGGAACATGGTCCAGGTAGTAGAAGCATGGATGGAGGCCAGCCCAAACCAACTTAAAACACACACACACACACACACACACACACACACACCCCTACACACACAAAAAAAAATGAACTCAAACTTAATAATAGTATTTGTTGACCTTCAGTAATTCTACAGAGCCTGGAACATGGTATCTTCCATATTTTTTAATTGGCTTCTTCAGAAGTCAATGGAACTTTAACTCTGTTCAAACATTTTGAGTGCTAATTATCAAATTATTTTACTTTACAGTGCATCATTTAAAAGAGAAATCAAATTAGGTATATTCATAGGTGTGATACAGATTGCAATTATTGTAGAGCTGAATGGATGGGAGTTTTCATTGAAATTTGTTCCATCTGAGCAAGCTAAAAGCAGGCTTCTTTCAGCTTCAATCTGTTCTGCATACATTTATAAACAGAATATCAGCAATTATGGCATTGAAGCAAGAACCCAATAGCCCTGCGCCTACAGGTTTGCAGAGTGCTGAGTTGACAGAGAAGGAAGACCAGTGAAATAAGGATGCCTGCAACTCCTTCTGTACCAAAGCTATGCTTGAGGGATGTTTGCACTACCCACTGTCAGCATTCTGCTGCATTTTCATTGATGCTATTTGAGTTGACTATATATATTGCTCATATTCTTACGTAGGTAATACACAAATAATCAATATACATTTTAAAGTGGAGCCTATGGTAGGTGCCAGTGATCCATGCCTGTAATTCTAGCTACTCAGAAGTTCAAGACCTGAGGGTGGCAGATCAAAGCCAGACTAAGAAGAAAAGTCCATCACACTCTTATCGCCAATGAACTATCAAAATCTTTATGGAATGTGAAGTTGTAACTCAAGTGGGAGAGAAGTATCCTTCAGCAAAACAGCTCAAAGACAGAACCTAGGCCTTGAGGTCAAGGCCTCAAACAGATACAAAATAAAAATAAATAATGAATGACACAATTTTTTTAATGAATGACACAATTATTCTATTAGCAAACATTTTTTCCAAATAATTGTTTGCCAAATCAAGTTTCATTTCTAAAATTAACATATTTGCCTTGTCATATTAACATCTTTTATATTAATATGCATTTATATTATCATATTTTATGTCTCACTGTTTCATTCCACCTTATTTTTGTTTCTTTATGTATTTGTTCTTTCATGCTACCTAACAAATGCATATGTAAGATTGACAACTGTTATTAAAGTTTTAAATGCACTTTATCTATTGCTAGATGCTGACTGGCAAGGAGAGAAAATTGTATTTATTGGTATTTACCTTTTCTTTCTTCTTTCATCTTCTGAAAAATAATCAATTCCATGTGCTGTCATCATCTCTTCTATTCCCTATAGTTTTTTCAAAGGTAGCGATGAACCATGCTTATCTTCCTTGCATTGTGAAGAAAAGAAATGTAGTCTTAGGGAGACTCGGCAAAGATTGTTGGAAGATAATTTCATGAGTAAATGTCAGATCAATAGTATTATACTTTTCTGACATTTCTTCCCATGCTATGCCTCCAGCTCAGTTTGAATGTAAACTAGACTCTTCTAATCAGCATAACCAAGGAGCCTTTCCTCTGACTGCTGGTCTATTTGAGTTCTTTTTCAGGTGGGAGAAAAATATTTTGTCTGCCTCTCTGAGCGTGATGACACCTAGTTACTTCTGCATTCTGTGGGTTTTCTATTCTTTTCTATTCTCTAGTTTCACATTGGATTGCCTTATTATATCATTTTTACAGCCACACAAAGACACTTACATCTCTGAAAATGGTAGTGCCCTTGATTATTTTTATATCACTGCTCAACAGCTTCAGTTAAAACTTTAATTTTATATATGCACCATGAATGAAAAGAGCTCAAGGTCTTCTCCGGCAATAAACATGACACGTGCTGTCTTTCATAGGCTGTAAATGAAGATTCTCTATCCTAAGGACGACATCAGAGGCCTTAATATTGCCTCCTGCTGTACACCATTTGAGATCCTATTGGTGCTGAATTAAAAATGGAAGAAGTCTTTTTGATTATAAATTCCGTTGAGACAGGTTGTGTTTTCATTTAGTTCCATCAGTACTGAAAGAGAGTGACACCATTTTCAAGGCTCTGAAATAAAATATTCGTGAAATAAAATATTCTGAAATAAAATAAAAAATGAAATAAAAATTTACCTCTATCCTGCATAAATGAATAGTGAACAACCATATATTTGACTTTCAGTTTTATATCTTACATCTAATTTTTCATATTTAATTGCCATTTTAGAGGTAATATACAGAAGGGTTACAGTTACATGAGTCAGATAAGGAGTACAATGCTATTTAATTATATATTCTCTTCCCTTGGTCTCTCTCAGCTTTCACTTTCCATCTCCACCCACAGGGTGTACAGTTAACTTTTCACATAGTGTCTAGTAAGTACCACTGTTATGCTTTGTCACCCTTTGTTCTACTTTTTCTGTGCCCCTTCTTACCCTCTCTAAGACAAACTAGCCAACAAGGCAAAAGAAAACAAGAACAGCAACAACAGCAACAAAATAAAACCTTATTCCCTTTTTGTGGAGTTTATTTAATAAAATATACATCAAAGGTGTTGAGTCTTTGTGATCTGCTCCTGTTTATTTCTTCCTTTGGCCTCAATGTGTGAATGTCTACAGATTGATATGATTTATCATGTCCCACTGTGTGTGTATATGTGTTTGTGTGTGTGTGCACGTGTGTATGTATGTGTGTGTGTGTGTGTGTGTGTGTGTGTGAGTGTAACCATTCAGTGTCTTTACTTGTAGACTTATAGGCACATTCTATCACAAATGGGGGAACCATACACCCTATGTTTCTTTGGATCTGGCTAATTTCACTTAATATCTGTTTTTTACTCCCTTTTTTCCATCAACTCTAATCACTACTTGCATTTAACCACCTATTCTCCTATTATGAAATATCTTCCAATTGACCTAAACACATTTTTTTTCAAAAATTTATGAGATCATGTCACTTTGTTCACTAATTGTCCAATTCATAAAAGTGAACATCAAGTACTTGAAATTCCACACAGGTTGAACTGCTTACCCCCAAACCCAAGACTCATATTCTGGCTTCTCCCTCTTATACCTTCCAGCCATCTCCATTTCTACACCATGAAATTCCTGGCTATACAAGGCTATATAAGATATCTCTTTCTGAATACAAATGAAATGTTACAACAGTGAGACCTTCTTTTAACCTCTATTTCCATACGTAAGCTTACATGGCCTGGCACACTACATGCCTCACACATTGCTTCTTCCACAGAATATGATAACCAACATGGATTTTTTGAATTTGTGAATTTATTATTTTGCTGCTAATCCTCCTTGCTTAAAACTTTAAAAAAAGCAGAAAAAGACTTTTTATTTACTTCTACATACTGCTGTATCTTACTCCAAGAATAATTTTTGTGTGTGGGAATAGCAGAGGCTTAATAAACATTTGTCGGAATGAATGGGAATGAATGGAAGAATGTTTTTGGCAGAATATTTTGGACATGGTAATGACATACTAAATGGTAGCTACTATTTTAAAGGTAATTTTTCAAGGAAAGCTAGATTACACATAATATACCTGGATTATATATAATATATAAGCTATACTCTACATTGTAGAGAAACAATTACATTTGAATTACATTAATAGTAAGTGCTTTGACAAGTTATATAATTTCAACGAACATTTGTTCTATAAAATGGAACTGTGAATACCATTTAGGTGTTCACAGATGATAGTTTTTGCAAGTAGAGGACAGAATAGAAATGTCTATTACTGAACAACATTTGGTCTGAATCAATAAAGATTTTTTTTCTTCCAGTTTCCTACCCATCACCTCTGAGTACTCTTTGATATTTTTTTGAGTTTCTACCATGTGCCAATTACTATGATTACCATTGGATCTCAAATAAAAGATTCAGTTCTGCAGTTCTTCTCACTCTTGAATTTACTATTCTCTGAGGAGACAAATGCATGAGGAAAACAAAAGAACACCTTCAAAATTATAATAAAAATCAAGATAAAGCAAATGTGGAGGAAAAAGCACTTAATAATACACAGAAAAAAATCACCTAGGCTAAATAATTACTACCTAACTAAATCACAGTTGCCTAAACTAAGCAATCTGGGAAGCTTGGGGTAAGCGGAATTACACACACACAGACACACACACACACACACACATATATGTATGTGTGTATATATACATATATATTCTGTATATATATATATATATATATTCTGTATGTATATATATATATATATATATATATATATATATATATATATACACATACAGAAGCCTGAGAAGGCATGGTATTAGTAGTAATTCATGAGCAAATGTGTAAAGATTGAGGGTGAGTGGATATCAAGTTAGACAATATATGAAAAAGGGATACGAGAAAACATGGAAAACTTTGCATATCACACTAAAGTACTTGATTCTGTCCAATGATCAAAGCTCGAGTGAACATGAGTAGGAGAATGGCTTAAACTTGTTTGTGTTGTAAAGAGGCTGACAACCAAAAGGTGAAGGAAGAAACATTCTTGCCAATGACAATAATGCTTGGGGATTTGAAGGCTGTATGGCACTGTGATGTAGTTGTAAATTTTGGAACCAGAGTTTTTAAGCTCTAGTCACACTGGTTCCAATAGCTTATTAGGTCTAAACTTTCCCACTGTGTCTCATTATATTAGTGAGTCCATTTATAAGATGTGTGGCTCTGGGAGAGTAGTCTACCATCTCAATATTTTATATGTGAAAACAAAATTGAATCTAGTATGTTTCCATGAATATGTTGCTGTATTGAAGTAATTAACTTACAAATTATGTATATTCAGCAATATTAGTCTTGCCAAGAAATATTGCCCAAGGAAAATTTAAGGCAGAGGTTTCAGTCAGAAGTTTCAGTACACAATCCTCATCTCTGTTCCTTCTGGATCCATGGTAGGACAGAACATCTTGGTAATAGATATGTATGTCAGAGGCTCCTTTCCCTCTTGGTGGAAAGCAAGTAGAGAAAAGTTACACTCTAAGAGATCTGAGAAAGTTCTGGCACTCAAGGGCATGCCCTCAGTGACCTATTTCCTTTAAGTAGTCCTCACCTTATACCTTTCCCTACTTCCAGTAATATGATCATATTTTGAAACTATCAAGGGTTATAGTCTATTGATACAAAATCTAGTAAGATCTAGTTCTCAAGAAATGTACTTGGTGTGGTGTCTGAAATCTGTAATGTCAACTTCTCAGGAGACATAGATAAAAGGATTATGAAATTAACCTGGCTCAGGCAAAAAGTAGGAGACTCAACTGAAAAAAATAACTAAAACAAAAAAGGTTATGTACAACACAATTTTAAGAACAGTTACCTAGGAACTACATGACCCTGAATCAAATGTTATTACTGCCACATAAAAGAAACAAAGAGAGGAAAAGGGGTGGGGTGGAAGAAGAAAAGAATAAAGAAAGAAGAAAGAAGGAAGAAGGAAGGAAGGAAGGAAGGAAGGAAGGAAGGAAGGAAGGAAGGGAGAGAGGGAGGGAGGGAGGGAGGGAGGGAAGAAAGGGAAAGCTGATTAAAACAATTATACAGTGGAGTTAGTTACCAATTTATTGAATTTATATTTTATTATGCAGATAACAACTGATGTAAAGAGAAGTAATGAGGGAAAATATTTAAAATGATATATGGACAGAGCTAATATAGAAGAACAGTGAAGTTTTGTTAAGGTGATAAAGAAGTTTTATTAATATGATTAATAAGCCAAAAGTATTCAAGGTGTGATGGAAGATTAAACAAATAAGACAATCGAAGATTAAATACTTAAGGATTCATGTCTAAAGTTATTTTGATGCAAAATGCAATAAAAGTTCATTGAAGGATTTAAACCAGAAAAAAACAAGTCTAATCCTGTTTATATAGTTTAGAGTTTTATGTGAAATGATGCAGAGATAAAGATTGAATCTATTTAAAATGCTTTCTGCATTAGTTTAATTGAGTATCAAATGTGGTATCATATGCCTTTATTCCCAAACCTTGGGAAGATCTCAAGTTTGAGTCCAGCCTAAGTTGTGTAGTGAGACTTTCTCAAAATGCACAGGCTACACACACACACACACACACACACACACACACACACACACAATTTGTAATTCTCACATACTGCTATGCTCTCTTTGGGTTGTTCATGAAGGTGCTGTAACCTCTTTGTCATTTCTATTGTATCCTAACATCTAGTCATTCTATAGTGTCACCCCAGAAATCTGTGACTTTCGAAATCTTCATACATTTCTCTAACTAGTTGGAAAGCATTTTTTTCTTTTTGATCCAATGCTTTTTTGGTGGATGTGTTCTAAACTATTATTGAGTCATCTTAAAACCTGCCAGCATAAAACACACACACCGGTACACACAAATACACAGGCTCACACACAGGCACACACACATATTTCTGTGGTGAGGAATCTAAGCATGGCTTTTCTGATTCTCTGCTTCAGTATCTCCCTTACATTTACCATTGAGATGTTGTGTGAGTACACAGTCTAACTTGAAAGCCAATTGGAGATCGTTCCACTTTTACTCCCAGGTCTGTTGGTTGATTTCATTGATTTGTCAGCCATTGACTGAAGGTCGTTCTCAGATCCTTTTGTATGGCTTCTTCCATAGCTCACTTACACTAGACTAATGACAACAAAAACTCATCCAAACAAAACCTAAGATGATTAATGGAAAGTAATCATCAAAGAGAGAAGTATAAAAATCACAAAAGATACAGAGAGACAGAGAATGACTGATAGAATGATTTAGAGAGACAGACAGAGACAGTGAGACAGAAAGGGAGAGGCAGAGAGAGAAGCCATAGGTGAATTGTAGTATTCTCACAACCTCTGAGGAGACCTCTCATGGGTTTGCTCTAATTGGTCCATTACCAGCAAGTCACCAGTTGCAGTCCATGCTCCATTTCAATGTATCACTCAATTGCATGAACTCTAGAATTTAGAATAAATTACTTCCTAACAAAGTATTTTAAGTCTGTGGTTTGTGCTTAACTCATTGTCTTTCATTCAATATGTGATTTGTACATGCACATTTCAGAACTGCAACATCTGCATTATTCTTTTCATTATTCATTTATACTGTTATAGTCCTAACGTCCAGCATATATATTATACTTTGCTACTTTTAATACTTCCTTTATTGATGAGATATATAGCTATTAAAAACCTACTACATGCCTAAATTTGTACTAGGTTTTGACTTTTTAAAATATAAAGGCCTCAAAGCAAAGTTTAATCTCTAGGACAAAGCAAACTTCAAATTTTAGTACAAATATAATTAGTTCCATTTTATAGTGAAAATAATCCCTTAAAACTTAAACCCATAACAATATTTTTATGAAAAAATCGTCCCTGGCATAATATACAATTCAAGAATTATGCTACCAAGTTAGGTATATGGTTGGGTTTTTAAAACATATCGGGATAAATAGCCTTGTTTGAAAATGCATTATTGCTCCTAATTTTGTTGCTCCTATTAATGTTTTGCTTATACCATAAAACTGGCTGCGGTGATTTAGATCACTGTTTATAATCTTGTGTGAAGCTAGACTTTTATAGTAAGAACGTTAAAATGAACTAGACTAGTATATGCTCAGAATAGTTGCACTTTTCTTTATCTCTTTTAATGCTACTGATTGATTATACATTACTTTTCATTAAACTTAAAGTTAGATAAACTTTGGAAATTGTTTTTCCTCAAACATTCTAAAATATATCATAAATTAATTGTAAGACAAAATAGTGTAATAGATATAAAACAACTACTTGAAGACAAAGAAAGCATATTATGCATGTGGTTCCTGGATGTTTATCACCTGAATAGTGTGTTGTACTAAAACAAACCAACACTTGGACTAAGAGTTATAAGGGTCTGCTTCTTGGAATAATTTTCCTTCTGTCATAGTAGAAAGAGAAGAGAGGAGAAAGGGTAGAAAATAGGATGGTATAAATCAGTAGCATAGAATAGCAATGACATTTTGAGATTCCAAGTGCAAATGTTCTAATGGCAATCAAGTAGCATGTGAGAAAACAGAAAAGTTTAGCTGAGATAAGATTTACCATCTTTTAATATATAGCTGTCCTTAAGAGATTTTTGTGTGTATATGTGTGTCTGTCTGTCTGTCTATATGTGTGTGTGTGTGTGTGTGTGTGTGTCTGTGTGCGTGTTTGTGTGTGTCTGTGTCTGTGTCTGTGTCTATGTGTCTCTGTGCCCATTCTTGGGCTTGAATTCAGGGTTTGTGCACTATCCCAGAGCATTTTGCTCAAGGCTGGTGATCTATTTGAACCATAGCTCCACTTCTAGATTTCTAGTGGTAAATTGGAGGTAGAATCTCATGGATCTTCCTACCCAAGCTGGCTTTGAACCACGATCCTCAGACTGCAGCCTCCTGAGTAACTGGGATTTCAGGTATTAGCCACTGGCACCCAGATGCCTCCTTTCTAAAGTGGGTTCTGTACATTAACACAATTAAAAATGTAAAATAATTATGTTGGTCAAAATGTTACTCTTCTTAGAGAAGCTTGATAAAAAAAAAAACATTGGGGCATATAATATGTAACATATCATTTTGTGGCTGGAAGTATTAATAAAGAACCCTGATTTTGTTGGCCATAGATACTCAACCTAGAAAATATGTGATTGAATGTATCCCAGAGAGACATGTGTTTTTTGTTTTTTTGTTTTTTCCCAGAATCCAGCAGATAATGTATGCCGACTTTCTAATTTTTTCTTAGATCAGAGAGGAAAAATTAAACTTTCATTTCAGTTCCAAGAGTGGAAATAGTTTTAAATGGGTTTGTGTAGATAGAATTTGTTTATCGCATGTGCTTTGTAGCAGATTTTTAAAACTTTGTTTTGAGCAAGGCCAGTGGCAATTTTGCTTGCCACATGGCATTTGAGAATTTCTAGAAAATGCTTTATTTTTTCCCTGAGAAAGTATGACTGGCATCTAGTGGAGGGAACAGAGATGCTGCGCAATAGCCCACAATGCAGAGACTAGAGCCAACAACAATGAGGGTTAAAATGCCAAGGTCCCAAATATCAATAGGGCCAAGGTTGAGAATCCCTGAGCTAAAAATAGAATTGACATGCAGTGGAAGAAGGCAAAGTAGAGAATACTGTGTCAGTGCTCTAGTGCTCTAGCTGGAGAGAGAATGAGAAATGAATAAAAGAACCATTTCAAGTTAAGGGCAAATGTAAGTAAAGAGGATACCTATGTGCTATTTCCCAGCTGTCATTTGAAGGAGAAAAGCCTGATAGACATGCCTTGGTAAGAGAGACATGCTGAGTTTCCTAGACTCTAGGTATGATTTGAGGGAGATCCATGTTTCCCATAGGCCTTTAGTGAACTATGGAGGCTAGCCAGAAGCATGGGACTAGAAAGCACCACAAGAAATATCAACATGGGGCAGGAAGCTCAACTGGAGTGAGTGTCCAAGCTGTGTCCTGGGACAGCTGGGAGGAGGGTGACTGTGTAGAAAAATCATCTAACGTTTCAGGAATATCCAGACTTATGGTTCCATCTAAAGACACAGAGGGCCAAGACCAGATCTGGGATGATCAAGCCATGAGTACTCAATCTCATGAATGAGATTAGCATCTTTAGAAAACAATTGTAAGCTGATCTTCCATCTCCTCTCTTTCTTGAACCATGCTTGGTCACAGAGTTCATCCCCCACAGAGGTAGGTTCAACAAGTCACCCTTTTTGCAGCAGACAACAGACTTTGTTGGACATAAATCCTCTATGTGCCTTGATTTTACATTTCATAGGATGCATAATCATGAAGAATAAGTTTCTGTTGGATAAAAGTACCCAGTACATGGTATTGTGTTATAGTAACCCATTTAGATGAAGATATGGCCCTCTCCTTCTCATTGCCACCACACATTCTCCAGTATTCTCTGCTGTTGGAATTGACATACAGGGTCCAACTATGTGAATTGGGAGAATAGGAGAAAAAGGAGAAGACAGTTGAACAGGAAAAAAAGTGACAACAGCTGAACCTTTGAATATTATGAGGGCTCCTAAGCTGACCAAACTCCCATGAAGGGCCTGAATAATTGTTCAACTGGCTCAAATTTATCTGCAATGCAAGTCATCTGACAGAGCCTCAAAATTAGACAAAAGAATTTGTTTTTATACCCCTGTAAAATGGAGTGTCATAAGTGTGAAATATCATACCTGTTAGGAAATTTCTAGTGAATAGCAGTGAATAGCAAACTGCAAGAGAAAAGTCCTTCAATATGAATGATCACTACCTTCTTTTTGCTTTCCCGTTTCAGTGCTAGATATTGAATCTTTTACAATACATCGAGACTGCAGCCAAATATTTTCATTTTGGCAGTATTTTCCCTTTTTACTAATTCTTCCTCATTTTTTGGTATCAGTTTAAATGCTATTCTACATGGGATTCCTTACTGACCACCCTAGATTAGATGAAAAGTTTTGGAATATAGTTTCACATCACTGAACAAAGTTGGCTGTAATTCTATATTAAATGAATCATTTTCTTTGAAGATAAGGTCATTGACACTGTTTATCCAGATGCTAAAATAATACTTGACACATTGCAGGCACTGATATATATGAAATTCTGAGGCTAACTAATTAAAATTTGTTAAAATCTGCAATGACAGTCAAGTTTTAACAGCTAATTACACCCCTTATCAAACTCTCCCCTACTTTCTATATTCATAAGCCTTATTTCTGTCACACATTTGCATATCATTTATAAGAACTATTTGTTCTTAAAAAGCACTTTGAATCAGTGCTGCTTCCTATTTGGGGGGGCAACAAAAATAGAACTATGATGTGTTAGATATTTAATCTTCACTGTCAACTTAGTTGATTGAGAAGTATGATGGAGTTTCTGGATTTTACCCCTAAGTGCATCTAGGATGGCTTTTCCACGGAAGATGGACATGTCAGAGATAAATGATGGGAGAAAAGACTTGCTCTGAATGTAGGCAGTGTCATGCAAATGGAGAAAGGCTCATTTTTCCTGAGCAAGTAATCTTGCAAGATTATTAGACTCCTGGTTCTTGAATCTTTCAATACAAATTCACACCAGTGATTCTCCAGGCAGTATCAACCCTTGGTGAAGAAGCACATCATTAGTCCCCCTTACTGTAAAGCTTTTGGCTTCTAGACAGAGTGGTTATGTGATTCTGTGGCCAGTCTGTAGACACAAGCAATCATGTATTAAATCAAGTAAGCACCTATATATAATTCTTGAGGTTATATTCCTCTATCAAAATCTAATGTGTGTGATACTGATAAAAGAAATATGTTTATTTTTGACATGACATTTTGTACTTCTCATTGTTGTAACCTCTCTGTACAGTATGTTCTCAAAATAAAATTTAAAAAAAAAGAAATATGTTTAGAATAGAGTCATATGAAAATATATATTAGAAATTCAAGAGTAAGATACTGGGCTGTTTTACAAAGCCAAAATAACTACTTGTGAAATTAACACTATTGATCCTTTAATTGATGGTGAAAGTGTGATAAAGACCATGAATTTTAAAGGCTAACATAACCACATAAGCCAGTGAGTCAGTGATTCAACTCCACTGTTTACCATATTTGTGACCTTAGAAATACCTTACATTTTCCCCTTAATGTGCAAAAGAGACAAACATATAGCTAATTGCACCTTTTCTAATTAAATGTTTCAGCTTAGAAGTTCATTTCTATTGATGGATGGCACCAACTAGCTGCCTGAAGATAACTTGCATTGCCAGAAAGGAGCTTAATATTAATTGTTCCATGCTGATACTCATCACACATGAAATAATTTAAGCCATAACTGTTTCCTTACCTTCCTATTCATATGTTACACAACATTTACTGGGTTCCTGGTGATATGTTTATGAGCCTGGTTGACTACTAAAGCATTTTATGGTGGTGTTTCTTAAAAGCAAGGAATTCTCTCTGACAAACTTGCTATCAATGTTGAAAAAAGACATCTCTTTTCACTCCATGATGACACGTAACAAGGTATGTAATATGTGCCAAAAGCTTGCTTCCCAATATTCCATCACGTTTACAAAGTTGTGTGTGACATGAACTGAACAGAATGGACACGTTAGCTACTCCATGTTAGAACTGATGAAGAAAGATGCCAATTGTCTGACACATATGATCTGGAAAGCAATTATTTAACATATATATGCATTATTTATTTTGTGATTCACCATTCTGGTATTATATACACAGAGCTTCATAGATTGACATAGTTTTCTGAGATAAGATCCTCTTTCCCTGTACCTCATTTCCTTTCATTTATCCCCATTGTGTAACATGTGTCAGCTATCCTGAAATCCTTGTGATTATCAAACTATAAGCTTCCAAGTAAAGTTTATCACTCACACTTTTATGCTTTACACGTTAATCTGTTTATTCAACACTTATTAAATACCCCAGTGTGAGTGACAGCAGAAGGTCATGGAAATACAACATTGAAAACTGGAGCTCTTTCCTTAGAGACTGTGAGATCTTACAAAGGGAGCTGTTTAGGTAAATAAACACTCAAAGATGATAAGGTGGGTATACTACAAATGGATATGTCATGTACAGGAGGAAATTGAATATTCTGAAAAGGTGAACAAATTTGAAAAGGGACCCAGAAAGGTAATAACTAAGCAGAATCCTAAACTAATGTTGGAGAACAAAGAGAGCTATGAAGGATAAGGTGGAGACAGTGTTTTGGGGGAACAATAAAATAGTGTGATTAATTAAGTTAGTAATTTGATTTAGAGTCACAGGTCTGATTATAGACCGAGACTTTGGCTTCATGTCTTTTGTGTACATATTTAATCAATCCTTTCCAAAGCTCCATCTCCTCATCTGTAAAAGGTGGAAAACACCTTCTGACATGTCAGAAAAAAAATAGAATATATAAAACATTGATGTTGAGTATGTTCTAAAAGGACAAGAAATTATTGTCAGTTTATGTTATTTTTCAAAACTATTATGTGTGTGAATGTCATCTGATGGGAAACAAAGGTATTAGTCAAAAATGAGTCTAGGAGCTGGGAAGGTGGCTCAGTGGTAGAGTGCTTGCCTTGCATGCATGAGGCCCTGGGTTCGATTCCTCAGCATCACATAAGCAGAAAAAAAAGCCAGAAGTGGTGCTATGGCTCAAGTGGTAGAGCACTAGCCTTGAGCTGAAGAGCTGAGGGACAGCACACAGGCCCATAGTTCAGGACCCATGACTGGACCCTCCCAAAAAAAAAAATGAGTCTATAAGTAGAAGAAAAATATTATCCAAATATTTCCAAATACTAATTGTCAGAACTATGTATGTTAGCTAATGTGGCCCAGGGTCCATGCCAGTGTGAAGTCAAGGATGCTGAGTTGGGGAGATCATCTGGATTATCTGTGGACTAAGGATATTCACATTAGTTTGAAGGTAAAGATGGACTAATGTCAGGATCAAGGAAGAGATGTGAGGAAGGAAGCAGAAATCAGAGAAAACAGAAATGTGAAAATGCTACAATGACTACTGGTATTGAAAATGTAGGAAGGTAAAGTGAGGCAGGGAATCTAGGAAGCATGCAGTTGCTGGAACAAGCAAGGAAAATTTCATGTAGAGAAAAATAGGAATATCTCTGTGTTATATCTTTTTTATTGTAAAGATATTATACAGAGGGTTTGCAATTATATGAGTAAAGTAATGAATAAATTTCCTGTCTAGCACTGTTACTCACCTCCATTGTTTGTTCCCTACTATCTCTTCCCTCCACACCTCCCCAACTCCTCCCATCCCCACCCAAGTTGTAAACTTCCTTTTGAACATAGTGTCTTGTACATCTCATTTTTGCAACCGTTCAGTGAAATAACAAAACGTGTTTATCTTTTTGATGGTTAATTGGATGTGGCTCTTGGACTTTCCTGACCCCTTCATGGGCTAACATTGAACTGTAATCCTCAGATCCCATCTTCATTAGTAGCTAGGATTATAGGCATTAGCAGTGGTGCCCAGTCTGCTATACCTTGATTTTTAGGTCTTTCAATCATTAGTATCATAAGATTAAAAGTTTGTGTGTTTTTTAAACTATAGAGCTTTGGTAATTTCTAAAAATAGAAAAAGCAAACAATAATACATATAAACATAAATATAATTACAAAATACACATATATTTCAACCCAAAGTTAATAGAAAACAATTACAATTTTAGTAAGAGAATCATGGAAGAGATATATACAAATGATTTTATAATAGTAATGAAAATAACGATCAAAGATGAGAAACTTTTTTTCTTGTGGGGCTTGAACTCTGGGCCTGAGCATTGTCCCTGAGCTCTTGAACTCAAGGGTAGTGCTCTATCACTTGAGCAACAGCGCCAATTCTGGTTTTTGGTGCTTACTTGGAGATAAGAGTCTCACAAACTTTCCAGCCTGGGCTAACATTGAACTGAGATCCTTAGATTTCAGCTTCCTGATTAGTAAGGATTATAGTTGTGAGCCATCAGCACCTGGAAGAGAATCATGTTTTTATAAAGTGATACCACGCAAATAATCAATATTTGAAAAAGAGCATTGTATTTTTATTAACTGCTTAACACAATTTCTAGTGCTTTTCTCTATCATTTCAATATTCCTGTTCTGAAGACTTACAAAATCTAAGAAGCATGCAATTGCTGGAACAAGCAAGGAAATTTTCATGTAGAGAAAAATAGGAGTATCTCTGTGTTGTATCTTTTTTTATTGTAAAGATACTATACAGAGGAGTTGCAATTACATGAGTAAGGCAATGATTAAATTTCCTATCTAGCACTGTTACCCCCTCCATTGTTTGTCTCCTACTATCTATTCCCTCCACACCTCCCCAACTCCTCCCATCCCCACCCAAGTTGTAAAGTTCGTTTTCAACATAGTGTCTTGTATATTTCATTTTTGCAACAGTTCAGGGAAATAACAAAGAATCATCAAAGAATCAGCCTAAAAATTGATGCTGCGTTTCTTTAACATAGGGCTGAAGACTTACTGAATGGGTGGATAGGATGTACTTAAGGATTTGTTTGATTCCACTCATGTTGTAACATTCATAGTGTGATAATGCCTTATGTTGATATCTGTCTTCCTTAAAATCTGAAGTCTTAATAAAAAAAAAAGTAGAAAATCTTGACATTAGGTTCGACCATTCAGAAGACCGAATCTCGGGGATTGAAGACAGCCTAGAAATATATAGAGAAAGAACATAAAACTATCCAAGACAAATCCAAGATATGATAGAACTATTTAACATTTTGAAGGCATCATCAGAAAGCATAATCTGAGGATAAGGTGTGTAGAAGAACACCTAGAGACAGAAGTTAATGGTCTAGAAAATTTGTTTAACAGGATCCTAGCAGACAACTTCCCAAACATGCAAAAAGATAGGCCTATTCAGATACAAGAAGCTTTTAGAACCCCAAATAAACCAGACCAGAACAGGACATTCCACCTTCACATTATAATCTGCACAGGATCAATTCAGACCAAGGAAAAGATCATTAAAGCTGTCTAGGAGAAAAGATCAATCACCTATAAAGGGAAACCAATTATAATCACCTCAGATTTCTCAGTAGAGACAATTAAAGCAAAAAGAGCCTGAAATAATGTATGTCAAAGACAAACAACTATCAACCAAGAATATTGTAACCAGCTAAACTCTCCTTCATAAACGAAGGTCAAAGAAAAACCTTCCACAGCAAAGAAAAACTGAAAAAAATATTTCTCCACCAAACCAGCCCTTAAAAAGATACTTAATGATATCCTACACATACAAAACCAACAAGACCACAATAAAGACCAAGAAACCGCACCCAAACTAAGAATCCAAGAACCATAGGAAGAACCTAGTTGACTCAGTCCCCAAGAAGATGGGAGGAACTCCCAAACACCTTTCAGTCCTAACTCAACATTAACAGACTTAACTCCCCAATTAAGTGACATAGACTGTCTAGTTGGATTAAAAAGTAAGATTCTTCTATCTGCTGCCTTCAGGAGTCACACCTTGCCCATAAAAACAAACACATTTTGAAAGTGAAAGGCTGGAATAAAATCTACCAAGCAAAAGACCCATAAAAAGGCAGGAGTTGCAATCCTAATATCAGATAAAATAGACTTCAAATTTAAATTAGTGAGAAGAGATAAAGAAGGTCACTATATACTAATTAAGGGATCTCTCCTTCAGGAGTATATTACAATTCTAAATATCTACTCGCCAAACAACGGAGAACCCAGATTTATCCAAAAAACACCACTTTCCTTCAAATCTCACATAGATCCAAAGACATTAATTATTGGAGACTTTAACACACCACTATCTCCACTAGATAGATTAACTCAGCAAAAACTCAACAGACAAAAAGCAGATCTAAACTGCATAGATCAAGTAGATTTAACAGACATCTACCGAATATTTCACCCAGCAGCATCAGAATACATGTTTTTCTCAGCAGCACATGGAACATTTTCCAAAATAGACCACATTTTAGGTCACAAAGCAAACTTGTCCAAATTTAGAAACATTGAAGTTATAGCTTGCATTCTCTCAGACCACAAGGGAATAAAATTAGAACTCAACACCAAAAGCCACCAAAGAAAGTCCTGTAACACATGGAGGCTGAACAACACATTGCTGAATCATGAGGGGGTCATGGAAGTGATTAGAAAGGAAATTCAAATGTTCATGCTATTCAACAAAAATGAACACACAAATAACCAGCTCTTTTGGGTCACAGCAAAGGTAGTACTCAGAGGCAAGTTTATAGCTCTGAGTCCCTACCTCAACAAATTGGAGAGATCTGAAACCAACAATTTAATGAGACATCTGAACCACATTGAAAAAGAGCAGCAAGATAAACCCCAATCCAGTAGATGGAAAGAAATAATTAAAATTAAATCAGAATTTAAAGAATTAGTATACAAAAAAAGTAGAAAGAATCAGCAAAACAAAGAGTTGGTTCTTTGAAAAAATTAACAAAATTGACAGACCCTTAGCAAATCTTATCAGAAAAAGAAGACAACACACCCAAATAAATAATCTCAGAGATTAAAATGGAAACATCACCACAGAAATAACCAAGATTCAGAACATTATAAAGAAATACTTCTCAAGCCTTTATGCTTCTAAGTTTGAGAAATTGGCAGAAATGGAACTTTTACTAGCAAATATCAATATGCCAAAACTAAGCCAAAATGAGGTAAACCATCTTAATAGGGCCATATCAAGCAGTGAAATAGAAACACCAGTAAGAGACCTCCTATCTAAGAAAAGCCCAGAACCAGATGGATTTACAGTTGAATTCTACAAGGCCTTCAAAGCAGAACTCACACCAATACTCCAACTCTTCTATGAAACTGAAAGATAAAGTTCACTACCGAACACATTCTATGAAGCCATCAAAACCAGGCAGGGACTCATCAAAGAAAGAGAACTACAGACCCATTTCCTTGATGCACATTGATGCAAAACTTCTCAACAAAATATTGGCCAATTTACTTCATCAAGTCATCCAAAAAATCATACAACACAATCAAACAGGATTCATTTCAGGGATGCAAAGCTGGTTCAATTTACGCAAATCAATTAATATAATTCATCACATCAACAGAAACAAGGATAAGAACTACATGGTTATCTCAATAGATGGAGAAAAAGCATTTGACAAGATCCAACACCCCTTTCTGATGAAGGTATTGGAAAAACTAGGAATCCAGGGAACATTCCTCAATACAGTAAAGGCTGTATATGACAAACCTACAGCCAGCTTTATACTTAATGGTAAAAAAAAAACTAAAGCCATTTCCTCTTAACTCAGGAATGAGATAAGGATGTCCACTCTCTCCACTTCTCTTCAAACTAGTATTAGAATGCCTAGCTACAGCAATGAGACAAAATGCAAACATAAAAGGGATCCAAATAGGGAAAGATGAAGTAAAACTCACCCTCTTTGCAGATGAAATGATCTTGTGGTTAATGAATTCCTCAGACTCCACTCCCAAATTACTGATTCAAAACTTTGGCAAAGTAGCAGGGTATAAAATTAACCCTCCAAAATCAATAGCTTTTCTGTATGCCATCAATGAGAAAAGCATGGCTGAAATCAGGAAAGCAACTCCATTCATAATAGCCCCACAAAAAATTAAATACCTGGAATTAACCAGAGAAGTGAAGGACCTCTATGATGAGAACTTTAAAAACCTGAAAAAGGAAATCAAAACAGAATTCAGAAAGTGGAAAAACCTCCCATGCTCCTGGATTGGAAGGATCAACCTCGTGACAATGGCAATACTTCTCAAGGCTATCTAAAAATTCAATGAGATACCTATCAATATTCCAACATCATTCTTCAAGGAAATAGAAGGACATATGGAACAATAAAAGACCCCAAATTGCAAAATCAAATTTTAACAGAAAGAACACTGCTGGAGGAATAGCAATACCAAATTTCAAACTCTACTACAAAGCCATAGTAATCCAAACAGGTTGCTACTGGCACAAGAACAGACCTCAGGACCACTGGAATAGAATTGAAAACCCAGAAATGAACCTAAAGACCTATAGCCATCTAATCTTCGATAAGGGTGCTAAAAAATAGAATGGAAGACAGCTTCT
Source organism: Dipodomys spectabilis (assembly GCF_019054845.1). Classification (NCBI taxonomy): domain Eukaryota; kingdom Metazoa; phylum Chordata; class Mammalia; order Rodentia; family Heteromyidae; genus Dipodomys; species Dipodomys spectabilis. The sequence continues at coordinate 6,483,921 of NW_024870758.1, read as the reverse complement.
TCAGTAAATGGTCCTGGCAAAATTGGTTAATCACTTTTAGAAAACTAAAGCTAGATCCTTATATATCACCCTGTACCAGAATCAACTCTAAATGGATCAAAGACCTCAGGATCAAAGCAGACACTCTGAAAACATTACAGGATGGAATAGCAGAAACCCTAGGTCTCCTTGGCACAGGCTGAAATTTTCTTAATAGAGACCCAGAAACACAACAATCAAAGAAAGGTTGGAAATATGGGATTGCATGAAGTTGCAGAGCTTCTGCATGGCAAAGAACATAGCTAGCAAGATCAATAGAGAGCCCACAGATTGGAAGATCTTCACTAGCCATACAACGGACAAGGGTCTCATATCTAAAATATACCTGGAACTCAAAAAATTAAATCACTCAACAACAAATCCTCAAAGAAACAACTGCCCAATAAATAAGTGGTCTACTTACAGATAAAATTCTCTGAATAGGAAAGAAGGATGGCCAATAGACACATGAAGAAATGCTCAACCTCCCTAGCCATAAAAGAAATGCAAATCTGAACAACAATGCCATACCTCCTCACCACAGCTAGAATCAACAACTCTAATAACAACAGATGCTGGAGGAGATGTGGACAGAAAGGAACCTTGCTGCATTGTTGTTGGGAGTGTAAACTTGTTCAACCACTTTGGAAAGCAATATGGAGTTTCCTCAAAAGACTCCACATAGAGCTACCCTATGACCCAGCAATCCCACTTTGGGACATTTACCCAAATGATCACAAGCAAGACCATACTAAAGCTACCAGCACAACTGTTTATTGCAGCTTTATTTACCATAGTTAAGATATGGAACCAACCCAGATGCCCCTCAGTAGATGAATGGATCAAGAAAATGTGGTATATATACATAATGGAATTCTATGCCTCCATCAGAAACAATGGCATTGCCCCATTTGTTAAGAAATGGAAAGACTTGGAAGAAAATATATTAAGTGAAGTAAGCCAGGCCCAAAGAAACATAGGTCCCATGGTTTCCCTTATTTGCAATTACTAGTATATGTCTGAAACAAGCAGAAGCCGTCAGATAAGTTGATGTTTGGCGAAATGAACCTAATATAAGGACTCAAATTTTTTTCTTTCTTTCTTGTGATTGTTTCTAACATATTTATAAGATGATTTTTTTTTCGTTGCTTTGTATGTCCCTCCCCTACGGTATAACCCCTGTTTTCACTGTATTTGATATTGGTATGATTTGTGGAGGGGAAGGGAAAAAACACATTGCAACAATGAGATGTAGAAGATGTTAGGTTGAAAAACAAACTTTACAACTTTGGCTGAGGAGGGCGGGGGAAGGAGGGAGAGAAATGGGATGGGATGGGAAGGGGAAACAAAGGAGGAGGCAACAATGCTTGATAAGAAATTTACTCATTACCTTTGTTCATGTAATTTTAACCCCTCTGTATGGTATTTTCACAACAACAACAAAAAAGGAGAAACATAGAGATAAAAATCTAGAAAATTTCTGAAAGTTAAAAAATTTCCCCTAAAAAAAAAAACAAACAAAAGAAAAACCACCTGCAACTAGAAATAATAAAGAATTCATTATGAAGAAGCTTTTTGAAAAAACAATAGACTTGAAAAATATCCATTCGTAAAAGAAAATGTTGGCCCAATGAATTGACAAATAAGGTCTTAAATTAAAATATATATATTCAAAACGAACTATGCAATTTTTGGGGTGGTTAAAAAATCTGAAGTCTTAAGAGGATGGAGATTCATATTTTAACTCACAATGACAATCTGCTTTACATTAACTTCAGAGAATGATTGAATATCACAAACTTGCAACTTAAACTGAAATTTAAATATATGTTTGCATTTTAAAGAAAGAATATTTCTGTTATGAGCCAAAATTACATAAACTGTAAGTAGCTAGAATAAAAGCTCTTTGAATGCTTGTTCATTAACATTTGTAACATTTGTAAGTTTATTGGAAAAGCCCCTGCCTATTGAAAACAATGTTTTTAGCCATCAAAAGTCAATGGTTAGAAACTAACTTGTCATCTTGAATTTGTAAGTCAGATTTTAATTAAAAAATAAAAAAATATTGTTTGTCTATTAGTTCATTTCTAAAAGAGAAAACCAATTTTAGTACTATAGATACAGTTAAACGTTTTCTTTAGTTGTTTGGTAATATATGAAGCCTAGTTATTTTAGGCCATGTTCTGTGTGTGTGTGTGTGTGTGTGTGTGTGTGTGTGTGTGTGTGTGTGTGTGTGTATCAAGCACATGAATGTTTAAGCTAATCACTTAGAGGCAAGCATTATAATCTGCCTTTTCCTTCATAATCTGCATGCAACTGATTCCTCCATGATATGCCCTTTATATTATAAATCAAAAGTGTATCTTTACATTCTCTAAAGTATATATTATACATTATCTTCAGACCAGAATAACTTGATTTAATTCCAATCAGTAATTAAATAATTGAATTCTAATTATATCAAATGAATTCTAGATAGTGAGAAATTTTGTGATATGAAACTGATCCACACTAATTATGTTTACATGATCATATTATGAACCTCATACTAATCTTGTTCTAGAAAGAAAGTTAAACCAGTAGCCACTATAGTAATTCAGGTGATACATGATAGAGAATTTAAGGGCTTACATTAAAATTTAAAAGGATAAAAACTGCTGAAAATTCAAGAAGAGACTTGCAAAGTTTCAAACTTTTAAATACCCCAAGGCGGAGATTTAGTTCAACAAACAGAAATAGCAATTTGTCTTTGGTTGCTCTGCTGCTAGGTTATATTTCCTGGTGTGATGGAATAAAATTGAAGTGTGACTGGCATTCTCCAGTGGTAATTGGAAGAATTTTTAGTCTTTTGTTACATCTTTCCAAGCTGTTAGTGAAGTGTACTAGGGAAAATGCAGCTAGTCCTATGAACCACGTAGAATCAATGATTTTTGCTTTTCTGTTCTCTCTGTTTTGGTTTGTTGAGTTGTTTTTTTTTTGACACAGAATTATATGTTGAATGTTAGCCTCTTTCTTTCTAATGCAGATTAACATTTTTTCACTAAGCATAATTCATAGTAGAATTATAAATACAATTACTGAGGGACAATTAAAAAGTGTATTTTACAGAGAAATATTTCGGTTGTGGGTCGTGAGCTCTGGGCCTGGGTGCTGTCCCTCAGCTCTTAAACTCAAGGCTAGCACTCTACCACTTGATCCACAGTGCCACTTCCGGCTTTTTCTGCTTATGTGGTGCTGAGGAATCGAACCGGGGGCCTCATGCATGCAAGGCAAGCACTCTACCACTGAGTCACCTTTCCAGCCCCAGAAAGAGGGGGGGGAATATATATATATATATATATATATATATATATATATATATATATATATATATATAGTCTCCAACTACCATTTTTTTTTTAGGGAAATAACTTGAATTTGAACATAGGACCTTATAATTAACTGGGTAAATATTCTGCTATCTAACTTACACCTCCATTGTTTTTTGCTTTATGCTATTTCTCAGATAGGGTCATGTGTTTTTGTCTGATGCTGGCCTGGATCTATGATCCTTCTTCCTCTGTCTTTTGCATAGCTATGACTACAAAAACCCTATCCAGACAGCTGACTTGATTGATGAGATGAAGGACTATTCCTAACCTTTTGCCAAAGTGGATCTCAAACTAGAATCCTACAAAGTAGCTGTGATTATATGCAGAAGCTTCTACTCAATGCCCATTTATTACTGTTTTAAAAAATAATTTACAGTGATTTGGAGAAATTATGAATGTGTGTTAGCAAAGCAATAAAATATCTGAATATAATATAGATTCCTTTTGTAGTACATGGTACTTTGCTTAAACATCAGCAAGTAATCATTTGCTGTTAAATATTACCTGATGATGAAATCACTTCATCTACACAAATGAAAAGGAGAAAGGTATGGTAATGGAGTCAAGAATTCAACATGTATCCTACAAACATAAAGAGAGTGAAGGAAGGCGAGAGTAGGGAGTATGGATGAGAATATTGAAAGTGTGACTTTGACCAAGATTCATTGTATTTATAAACTGCTTTGTTCAACTATTTAAAGATAATAAATAAATCAAATTTTAAAAATTGCAGTCCAACTGAAAATAGGATTGCAGTGAAATTTATCCCTACTAGGTGAGACTGGAGAAAGAAATTAACAAAGGAGTAACTTGGAAATTTTTATTTTTAATAAAATAAGAATCAATAGACTAAGTTTTAGTTGATATTGAAAATATGATTCATAGCAATTGAGAAAAACAGGCACATACAAACAATTCTCAAATTTTATTTTTAATTTTCAGCTTCTTTATTCACTTTAAAAATAATGAAGAATACTTTGCATAGATTGAGTTATCCAAATGTATAACTGAAAAATAGACTGGAAAAGGGAGATTGCTCAGAGATCACCTTACTCTCTGTTTTCTGCCTCCCTCAGTAACCTTGAACCACTGCCTGTTCTTTCTATAGATTCTCTTTCATTCTGCCCTATTTTTTATTTGGTTTTCACTTATAGTTCTTATCTTAAATATATATTTCCTGTTGTTGGCACTCTTTCTAAATTTTCAAACAACTTCTTAAACTTTAAAGTACATAGTTCTAGATCAAAAGATTTTTAGAAGTTGATCCTTTTACTAATTGAAGAAAACTGAACGTGAATTGTTTGAACTGCCTGAGTTAAACTAAGTAGCTTCAGGGGCAGAATTGTTACCTTTCTCTGGAGTGTTTTGCAGAATCTAGGGCACTCTGGGTGCTGAATTATCCACTTAAAGGAATTTCCTTTCTCTACTCATAAAAAGAGAGGGCAAGTATTTATGAAGCTAATGCTGAAAGGCAGAATAAATCCTTAAATCCTCCTCAACTTAAGACTGTTGAGAAAATAGCTTACTGAGGACTTACAATCTTGTTTCTGAAACACAGCTCAATTTTCCCCAGTGCATTGCTTTATTCATAATGTGAGATTTTTGTATCAAAATTTCAAATAAAGGGGAGAATATTATTTTTACAGAAGTGAGCACACAAGAGGGAATGTGAGATTCAGTGCCCAGGGCACAATTCTGCTTTTAAACAGACTGATTAAACTGATTAAACATGACAAGTTTTTGAATCTGCAAATATATATACAAATGCAACCTCCTAAAACCATATCAAAATAATGGTAGACTGATCCAAATATGTAAAGATGTATGTAGGTAGGTGGAAAGTAGATAAAACATAGACGCTAGGTAGGTAAGTAAATAGATGGTAAATAGATGGAGAGATAAAATTGAAAGATAGAAAATATAGAGATAGAAATATAGGGGATAGTCATTTAAAGACCTGGGTAGGTACATAGATGTATGTAGGTGTGGTGTGTGTGTGTGTGTGTGTGTGTGTGTGTATGTGTGTGTGTGTGTGTGTGTGTAACTGACCCTACACATTATTTCCCTTTTAAATTTATTTTTATTTTGCAAAGGGAAAACAAATAACAAGATAAGTAATCTTCCTAAGGTTTGCTTATAACTTCAATATTCATCAATAACACCCGTTGTATTTCATCTAATTCAATATTTTTTCTTCTTTTTTTAATGTATTTTTTCTTAATGCCAGTCTTGGGGCTTGAACTCAGGGCTTGAGCACTGAGTTGATGTTCCCTAGTAGCTTCCATTATAAGCAACAGTCACTTTCCTTGGTCCTATACATAGTAACATTTTTTTCTTTTCTTTTCTCTTTTTGTAATTTTTTCCTTCCTTCCTTTCTTCCTCTTTCTTCCATCCTTCTTATCCTCTTTTCTCCTTTGTCTCTTTTTCTCTTCCACTCTTTCTTTTTGTTCTTTCCCTCTCTTTCTTTCCTTCCTTTATTCCTTCTTTAATTCTTTCTTCCTTTTTTCCTCTTTCTTTCTTCCTTTTCCCTTTCTTTTTCTCTCTTTCATTCATTTTTTCTTCTTCCTTCCTCTCTCTTTCTTTCTCTCTCTTTCTCTCTCTTTCTCACTCACTCTCTCTTTCTTTCTTTCTTTCTCTCTCTCTTTCTCTCTTTCTTTCTCTCTTTCTGTCTCTCTTTCTGTCTCTTTCTTTCTCTTTTTCTTCCTTTCTCTCTTTATTTCTTTCTTTCTCTCTCTCTTTCTTTCTTTCTTTCCTTTTCTCTTTCTTTCTTTCTTTCCTTCTTTCCTTCCTTCCTTCCTTTCTCTCTCTCTCTCTCTCTTTCTTTCTTTCTTGCTTGCTTGCTTCCTTTCGTGTTCCACTCCTGGGCTAAAGTGTTGTATCTTAGCATTTATGCTAAGTTGAGCCATAGCTACTTTCAACATGTTGATAAAAACTGGATACAAGAATTTCATGGACTTTCCTTCCAAAACTGGCTTCAAATCCTAATTCCTATGGCTCCTGAGTAGCTATGATTACAGGCATGGGCCACTGGCATCCATCTTTTCCCTAGATATTTTTTTAAAAATGTCAGATTTTATTTGAATTATCCTATGAATATTTTGGTCTTTATAAGTAAAAACTACCCAAACTAGCCATTGTTGATCTTGAGGTAAGAAGCATGTAATATATATATATATATATATATATATATACATATATATGTATATGTATATATATATATACATATATATGTATATATATATAAAACCATGCATTTATTATATATATATTGACATAGCAAAGTTCTCATTTCTATTGATACCAGAATTCAGAATTTCAAGATGGAGACTGCAGTCTTGACTTTGCTCATCCTGAATTTTCTGGAACTGAATTTTCCATCATTCATTTCCAAAGAGGTAGCACACTTTCCATATATGGCATTTTATAAAGAAGACATTAAGACATGATTAATATTGGCTGATTTTATGGCATTGTTTTGAATATAATACAAAAATATAGTTGTTTACATTGCCAAATTACCTTTCATTTCATACAGATTTTACACCAAGTGAACCAATAAGTCTACTGCTACTCAGTGTCTCTTCATTATTTTTCTAATCTCCATCCAATGCAACTCTTTTTAAATTGTGCCATTTGGGTTTATATTACTATTCTTGATATTTAAACTAAATCCTACAGGTGCTTGTTTCTAAGAGTTCTTAGAAACTCATGTTTTTTTTTAATTTTTATTTTTTTATTGTGAAAATACTGTACAGAGGGGTTACAATTACATGAGCAAGATAATGAGCACATTTCTTATCAAGCATTGTAGCCTCCTCCTTTGTTTCCCGTTCCCATCCCTTCCCATCCTCCCCTCCCCCCCCCCCCCCCCGCCCCCCACCCAATCCTCCCTGCTACTTCTCCCTCCCCCACTCCCCCCTCCCCCGCACCAAAGTTGTAAAGTTCATTTTTCGACATAACGACTTGTACATCTCATTGTTGCAATGGGTCCACCTGTATCCCTATTTAAACGATTTGAAACTCATGTTTTAAAGGGAAAAAAAGCTGTGCATTTTTGACAACCTCACTGAAAACACACATTAAAATCACAACAGAAAAAAAATATAAATGTACCAAAAATCAAGGAAATAAATACTAAAATTTCAATTTGATGTCATTTACAGTTACTAAGGTAGCAAACATTATATACCAATCTACTAAATTTAAAAAATTGTGATAAGTATTGGTTTTAGAAGGCATTTTGAGTAGATGTAAATAATCAAAATGCACATAACCTTTTACTAAAAAGTTTTGAACAAAATTTCATATTTCTCTATATTACATCTGATACAGTATAATCCATAATACATATTACAATCTTCCCATCCATATTTTATAATGAATGTTTACTATAGCACCATTCATCCATTTATGCTGACCAACACAACAAAAAGTCCAAAATCTTTGTGAATGAATAAACATTTCTATTAAAATATTTTATGAAATTCAGTGTATTAGCCATATTCTAGTTTATTTATATGAATTTCTAGGAATTATCGTTAAGTGATTAGGTGAAAAATCTGTAATATATCTGATGACAGTGATGCTTCTTGCTTGTTTGCCTAATACATGTTCATCTTTTAAAATGTGCAATAGTCCTAGTGAATTTTGCCTTTCTATAAACTAAAATAATAAAATTTGAAAAATGTGTCAGCTCTTAATAGTTCCCATACTACTTACATTGCTATAGCTTATAGTATTCTGAGATGTGTAGTATAGTATTAATAAAATTTGGCTCTCAAAATCTTCTCTATGAAAGCTTAGCTATTTGAGTCTTTCATTCGTAAACTATCCTGGATGAATAAGTTAGATATTTGGGGGAAAAAAAACTGTAAAACATGTATATATGTGTTTTATTTCAAGCTTAAGAATTATTTTTGCTCATGATAGTGAAGCTTTGGAGGTATACACGATTAAATCCTATTACTAGTGAAATTAACCTTGTTATATGCTCATTGGTATCATTAATGAAACTCATCAAACCCTGGGGATGTGGAATAAATGTATCCTTTTGTACCTATGGCTTAGAGACAATTATTTAGATTCCTTTATTAAGCAGTTTGCTAAATTTTTATTGTTATTGTAAAAGTGATGAACAGAGGGGCTACAATTATGTAAATCAGGAAATAAGTACATTTCTTTTTTAACACTGTCACTTCTTTCCTCAACCTATCCAGTTTTTCCTCCCTTCGTCATCCACAAGTTGTATAGTTTATTTTCAACATAATATCTAGAGAGTACCACTGTTGCATTTGCTCACCATTTGTCCTACCACTTCTGTGCTCCCCCATACCCTCTCCTAAGCAGATAAACTTACAAACAGGATGAAAGGCACAAAAAAAACAGCAAGCAAAATAAAACCCCTTATTCCCATTTCTTGAAGTTCATTTCAATAAATATCATTTTATGTGACCATATCACATAACTATTAAACGTTTGTAATCCTCTTCTAAGGATATCCTCCTTTTGTTTCACTGTATAAATGTCTAGAGACCTGTATAATGTAGCATGTATAAGTGTATTTTTTTTTGTCTTTTACTATCTAGGGTGTTTTCTTGTAGATTCCATGGTTACGCTGGTCACTTTAGTGTGGCATTGTATATGTTCTATTGGATAAATTCCCCAGGAGTAGAATAATTGTCCATGCTTGATCTTTGACACTAGTGAAATCTCTCTGCATTTGTCTTTCACCTCTGAAAAACATAGAAGGTAATTTCTTTGTCACAGCATTAAAGTATGTGATTATGGTGATAATATAAAAGGTATGATGTTTGCTATTGCATAAAAGAAACATATTAAATATCTACCAGTATATCTCTTGTCATTATGCATACACTTAAGCTCCTTAGTTATATTTCTACATTTTCTTCTGCTTCCAAAGCTGTTATCTGAATGTTTGTATCTCTGTACAATTCTTATGTTAAAAAACGTAATCCCATCCATATTATGGATTAGAGACTTTGGGAGGTGATTATGCCACAAAGTGGAGTGGAGATCTCAATAATGGAATCACTGTCCTTATAAAGAAGATATGAAGGAACGTTTTCTCCTTTGTTCTTCTGTCATAAGAGGACACATTAGGAACTGGGTATCTATGATCAACTCGTCTTTATCAGATATGGAACGCAGTGAGTCAATGTCTTGGAGTTGCATGTCTCCAGAAATATAATTAAAAAATATTCATTGTTGTTAAATTAAAGAAATTGTTAAATTAGAACTGCCAAAGGACTGGAGAAAAATCACATGCATAAACACATAATATGTAAAAATACTGCCAATATTTCACTCCAGGTTGGAGTCATTCTCTGGTGTTTCCAGTGCTCTGAATAGAAAAGCTGAAATCACAGTTATGTTTTGCCAAGAGCAATGGAACTGTTAGTTCTTTTAAATGAGTGAATCTAAAAAGTAAGTTAAATAAAATGATCACCTTTTTCTCTAGCTGTCAAGATCTTGGAAGTGTTTATTTCTGGTGATACTGGGTGGAGACTCATCTACCCACTTTAGAATAATACTCAAATGCTTTTGAGATGCTAATAAGACTAATTAGTTTTTTTTTTTTTTTTTTTGGTCGGCTGTGGGGCTTGAACTCTGGGCCTGGGCGCTGTCCCTCAGCTCTTCAGCTCAAGGCGAGCGCTCTACCACTTGAGTTACAGCGCCACTTCCGGTTTTCTGGTGGTTTATTGAAGATCGGAGTCTCACGGTCTCTCCTGCCCGGGCTGGCTTTGAACCGCGATCCTCAGATCTCAGCCTCCCCAATAGCTAGGATTACAGGCGTGAGCCACCAGTGCCCGGCTAAGACTAATTAGTTTTTACCTTCTTGGAATTTTCTTGTCTTGGAGCTTAAACGCTTACAACCTAACATATAGGTTTCATTTTGTATATTTATTGTGTAAACTTTATATATTCATTTATTCCAAGTGAATGAAGGGATGAGAAAGTAAAAATAAAAGTTTTTTTTCCCCAAAGTCTCTAGCTTTTCAAAAATAATAAATCTCTTTTAGATTTTCTTTCCAGCTGGATGACTGAAATTTAGGTGTATTGAAATGTAAAGACTAAATAACTAACAGAAGGGCTGTCAAATGAATATCATTTCAAAATTAGACAAGACAGAAGGCAATTCTTGCAGATCTGGGAGAAAATGATAGGTATGGGCTATATTTAGACAGTAGATAAGCAAGTAAGCAGAAAATAGCTTTGGGTGAAGGTTAATTTTTCTATTTGGGAGAGATAATACCATTTGAGTTAAATGAGATAGACACATTCCCTGAATCTGCCACTCAATTTTTATTTCTTTACATCATTTATTACAGTAGACTTTGGGTAAGACAAATTTAAGAGTTTAGTCTTGTGTTGAATGAGTCGTAAATCAGGAGAGCTTCCAAAAGGTCCACTTCAACAGTGTGAGCACCAAGCTGACAGGTTGAATGCAGGAGCCAAGCATGAACTGAACTTTACAAAGGTCTAGACAGACTTATGCTGCAATCTACTCAATAAAAGTGTGGAAGTTGCTTTTTATACTTATTTATTTATAAAATTTATTTATTTGTTACCGTTATAGATGTTTCTTTAAATAATATACTTATTATGTTCAGTATTACAGGGGATTGGAAACATGGCTAAATTGCAGTAATTGAAAGTGGCAGGTACTGTGTTTGAGTTTCAATCTTAGACTAGAAAAAAATATGTTGTTCAAAGGAATTGTCATTCAATGAAGTAGTTAACAAATACAATGTGTATTGATCAATGTCACCCCTTTCAATTTTCACCCATACCTCCTTTACCTACCCCTTCCCTCACTCTTCTTAAATTTTGTAGGACAGTCATTGGATTCTTCACTGCACTCCCCTCACCTTCTTTTCTTCCTTCACCTAGGCCCTACCATTGAGCCCACTGTACCATTTCAAGCACCTGTTTCCTGGTGTTTACTTTGTTGAACTATAATTTTGCCTTTCTACGGAATCATACTTTTAAGTTCTCCCCCAAACCTACCATAGCTCAATTAATAAATTTATGTACACTTGCATAACACCCAAGATATTTAGTTATATATTTATAAAACAATTCTAGCTTTCATGTTTGAGAGAAAATATGCAATTTCTTTATTGCCCAGAACTGGTTTTTTAAGAATGGATATTGGTGCAAGACACTGGTGGCTCACACCTGTAATGCTAGCTACCCAAGGGACTGAAATCTGAGGATACCATGTCAAAGCAACCTAGGTAGGGAAGTCCATGAGACTTATCTCTAATTAACCTAGAAAACCAGAAGTGGAACTGTGGCTCAAACTGGTAGAATGCTACCCTTGAGAAAAAGAGCTCAAGAACAGAGCCCAGGTCCTGAGTTCAAGGCCCAGGACAGAAAGAAAAAGAAAGAAAGAAAGAAAGAAAGAAAGAAAGAAAGAAAGAAAGAAAGAAAGAAAGAAAGAAAGAAAGAAAGAAAGAAAGAAAGAAAGAAAGAAAGAAAGAAAGAAAGAAAGACAATAAAGACAATAAATAAAGACAATAAAACATTGTATGTATAACAACAATAAGGGCAATGGTTGTGTCCTCATCATTGTGAGAATGATTGTCTTTTTCTGGGAATTGAACTCAGGAGCATCTGTATGCTAGATAAGTCATTTACCACTTGCAACATTTTCTCTATTACTGTTTTTTTATGTAGACTCTAGCTTACTTTAAGCAGGTCCTAAACTTGGAGATCCTTCAAATTTCTACTTCACAAGCCACCAGATGCAGCTCAATGATATCTATTGTAATAAACACTAAGTGACAAAAAGAGTGTTATAAGTGTTACATCTTTAAGAAAAATGTGTGAAAATGTCTGTGTATGCAGAAATTTAGAAGTCAAGAAAGAAACAAAGGAATATCTGTAATGGTTAGCATGGGTAGCCTCTTAGAATTTGACTGAAATAAAAATTACTCACTTATTTAGTAGGAAGAAATTTGTTTCTCAATGGACAATGGTAAGCTGTCTAGATTACCTGATTTTAGCATAATCTTTTTGAGCTATTTTAGAATTCTAAAATAGTTGATATTAATAGAAAGTCTAATAAAAAGCCATACTTATTTCTTATTAAGGATCAATTTATTTTTTTGTTCCTTGTGTGAAGGATTCAGTATGTGTCATTGATATGTTTTCTTCATATTTTCTCATCTATGAATAAATGTTTATAATAGATTCTGATTTGAGTAAGGTTTTAATATCTTAACAATATTCTCAACATACAAATGAGTACAGGTAAAAATTATAGATATGTTGATATGCAAGGATTTATATTGAGGAAGTATTTCCTTCTGTCAACTGAGAAACACAGAAATTTCCAATTGTATGATGCACATTGTTATTCTAGTCTCCCCTGAGACTATAAGCTTATCTATAAGCTACAACAGTAAGAAATTGGCAGAAACGGTCAGATAAGTTGATGTTAGGCAAAATGAACCCCAATATAAGGACTCAAATGTTTTTTTCTTTCTTGCTATTGCTTCTAACATATTTATAAGATTTTTTCTTTGTTGCTTTATATGTCCCTCCTCTACGGAATAACTCCTGTTTTCAGTATATTTGATGTTGGTATAATTTGTGGTGGGGAAGGGAAAAAAAACAAGTGGTTTAAATAGGGATACAGGTGGACCCATTGCAACAATGAAATGTACAAGATGTTATGTTGAAAAATGAACTTTATAACTTTGGTGGGAGAAAGAGAGGGCGAGGGCCCAACTGTGTGTGTGTGTGGGAGATAGGAAGGAAAAAAAAAGAAATTAGCTCCCTCCTATTGCCATCTATTTATTGAATTGTACAACTGCCTTACATAAGTACAATGGTGTCAGAATCATAAACCTGTACACTATTGGAAACAACTTCACCAACAGTACAGTGCTACATGTATAGTTAAAACTGCTTTTACTTCTACAGGTTTCACCCATGTCTAGAGATGCTTAGATCAGTGAAGACTCATATATGTGAAATATAGTCAGATTTTTCTGGTAGTTATGCACTCTATTATAGTGTCTTCCACTATCCAAATATTCTTTAAATTTCACATATGGTAATGTTCACTATTAATGTGTCATATACTTCTCTTCTAGAAGTAACCAAGTGTGATCTAAATTTCCTGCAGAAGTCTTCTGTTGGAAAATCTGTGTTGTGTCCTGTCATCCTTACATGTGAAGTCATGGCATAAGTAGAATCACTCAGGACAAATTTACTTTTAGAAATCGGTGACTTGCTGACTTAAGGCTTCTACTTTCATTTAAAATTTATCTTAGAATTCCATTTTTTTAATTTCAATTAAGCAATGTATTTGTATCTTTCTATAACATTTTATTTATCTCAATTAAAATTGTTATAAGTAATTAAATGTGCTACCAGAAAAACAAAACAATATTCTCAGTAACTTTTAATAGAACTCTTATACATATGTAACTATTTTATCTGCATGTTGTGTGACTCAACCTTATTTGAAGATTATTCTGTAATTGACTTCACAATTTATAAAGTGTTGGTAATGTTAACAGGTATCTTTAAAAATATGTGTGCAAATATATACACCTATATACACACAGTTACATATGTATATATGTATATGTATGTGTCTTTAATAATATATGTAGACACACAGAAACATACACATACATACATATGTATTCACATACATTATATATGTTATATATAGTTTAACGTATTATAAAGTAAGGTCAAGATTATTGCTATTATTGATTTGCTAGGACAGAGAAAGATCTTGAAATTTTTATATTTACTTTCTATTTTATAAATTTTCATATTCATTATTGCTATGCATTATTTTTAAATGGTATCTGCGTTGACATAAAGGATATTGTAATCTACTGAAAACCAAACCCTAATATCTCCTCAAAACATTGCTAATTTGTTTGTTTAATATTCCTTGTATTTACCTCTTAACTAATGCATATTTTATGTATCATAGATTAGTGTTGTTTGTAATGTATAGGTGGACATAACATATTGTTTTATATTCCCATTGAATAGCATACCATCCTTATTTACCTGTGTGTCTTCTCTATCATGATATCATAATTTTTCTTCTTGTATTCATTTTTACATCGGAATTAGTTTTTAGTTTTTAGGCGTTTTTGTTTCTGTGTTCATTGTCTGCACACTGTATGTATGCTCTCTAAAGTAAGGAAGTGTTATTTCTCATTTGTTATGACTCTCCTATTGATAATAGAACATATGCTAAATAAATGTATCTTGACTTAGAGATTACATTTTGTTGTGGAAAATGGGTAAACTATATAAGTAATATTGTCCAGATCGGTCCACTTTCCAAACTAGAAACTTTAAGAATACAGTGAACTTTCTTTGGGAAGGATATAGAGCAATATTTCGCACAGTGTTGTCCTAGATTAATGATAACAGAATGAGGACTGTGTAGAGGAAGCTCATGAAATCTGCATGTGAGACCACCTCATCAGTGATTCTGATGCACAGTAAAGTTTCTGAAGCACTAGAGTAAAATTTGACTGTTTCCAGAAGTGCATGCTACACCAAGTAAGAGGCATCTTTTTTCTTGTGATATGTGAAGTCCAGTCCTTTAGATTTACATGCAATGATTAGAGATAATACTTTGTGCACTCTGTGCTATTTTCTTCATTGTATGTAGCCTCTCCAGCACACATTAGCCTATTCATTTCCATAAGTCAGCTGTGTCTGCAAAGAATATGTCAAGCAATAAAACGATCTCAATAATCAGCAATCTGTCAGTGATCTCACTACAATATGCTGGACCACTTTCATAGATGCCTAGCCTTTCTCTGTCTAGTGAACTCTGCTCAGATAAGCTGGTTTTTAAATTTATTTTAATTTAATTTTATTGTCAAGTTGATGTACAGAGGGTTATACATGTAAGGTAATGAGTACATTTTTTGTTAAACTTGTTACCCCCTCCTTCATTTTTTTCTCCCATTTCCCTCCCCTCCAATATCCTCCCCCAATGTTGTACAGTTCATCTCCAACATATTGTCTTGTGAGTACGGCTGTTACCATTGGTTCGACCTTTGTCCTTTGTTTCACCATTTTGTTGTTCTCCTTCCCATCCTAATTCAGATAAATATATATACAACACCCAGGGTACCAAAATCAAATGCAATGACAATAGGGGATAAATAGGAAAAAATACAAAAGGAAAGCATATAGTACATAAAAAAGAACAACAAAGAAAAACATCTTGTTCCCATACCCAGCAATTCCACTTCTAGGCATTTATCCAAATGGCCACAAATAAGGCCATACTAAGGCTACCAGCACAAGCATGTTTATTGCAGCATTATTTACCATACCTAAGATATGGAACCAACTCAGATGTAACTCAGTAGATCAATGGATCAAGAAAAATTATAGTATATATATGCAATGGAATTCCATAGAATTCTGTTTCCATCTGAAAGAATGACATCACCCCATTTGTAAGGAAATACAAAGGCTTGGAAAAACTAATATTAAATGAAATAAAACAGACCCAAAGAAACATAGGTCTCATTGTTTCCCTTATTTGTTTGTAATAATTAGTATATGTCTAGTATAGTCTGAACAGATGAGCCAAATAATTCAATAGTTATGTACATATGACCATAAAATGGTTTTCCTTCTTGCTATTGTTTCTAACATATTTATAAGATGATTTCCTTGTTGGTTTGTATGTCCCTCCCCCATGGTATAACCCTTGTTTTCACTGTATTTGATGTTGGTATAATTTGGGGAGGGGAAGGGAAAAAACAAATACTTTAAATAGGGATACAGGTGGACCCATTGCTACAATGAGATATATAAGACATTATGTCCAAAAACGAACTTTATAAATTTAGGCGGGGGGGAGGGGGGAGGAAGAAGAGGGGGTGGGATGATGGGAAGGGATGGGAAGGGGAAACATAGGAGGAGGCAACAATGCTTGATAGGAAATATACTCATTACCTTGCTCATGTAATTTTAACTCCTCTGTACGGTATTTTCACAATTAAAAAAAAGATAATGCTAAGCAAAATGAACCCCAAGATGTTTTTTTAAATTTAATTTAATTTTATTGTGAAGATGTAATACAGAGGAGTTAGTTACATAAGTAAGCTAATGAGTACACTTCTTTTTAACACTTATTTTCTCCTACTTGTCTTCCCTTCAACTTCCCTCCCCCCAAGTCGTAAAGTTAATTTCCAAGATAAGTGTCTAGTGAGTAGAGATGTTGCATTGGTTATCCCTTTATCCTTTTTCTCACCATTTTGTTATTCCCCTTCCCTTCCCTAAGCCAGATAACCACATATGCAAGACATAAGGTACTAAAATCAAAAAGAGTAACAACAGGGGATAAATCAAAGGGGAAAAATGAAAAAACAAAAAATAACTTCATACAGTACATTAAACAAAGATAAAAACTAAAATAAAAACAAAACAAAACAAAAAAGAAAATCTCTTGTCTCTTGTTTCCATATCTTGGAGTTCATTTAGATCAGCATCATTTTTATACTCCAATTTTAATTTTAATTTTTGTAAGTTTTTTTATTGTAAAAACGCTTTACAGAGGGGTTACAGTTGCATGAGCAAGGTAATGAGTACATTTCCTATTGAACATTGTTGCCTCCTCCTTTGTTTTCCTCCTACCATCCCTCCCTTCCCACCTCCACAACTACACTCCCCCACCCCCCTACTCACGCCCACTGAAGTTGTAAAGTTGGTTTTCAACATAGTGTTCTGTACATCTCATTGTTAGAATGGGTCAACCTGTATCCTTATTTAAGCATTTTGTTTTTTTCACTTCCCCTCCCCGAATTAGAGAAGGGTATATACAAGATGCAGGGCACCAGCATCAAATACAGTGAAAATAGGGGTTATACCGTGGGCGAGGAACATACAAAGCAACAAAAAACTCACATGGTACATTATAAATACGGCAGAAACAATAACAAGAAAGAAAAAAAATTGTGTCCCTATCTTGGGGTTCATTTTGCTTAACAACATCTTATATGGTGATATGTACATAGCTTTTGGCCTTCTGCTTGTCCTACACATGTACTAGTTATTGCAAATAAGGGAAACCATGGGACTTATCTTTCTTTGGGCCTGGCTTACTTCACTTAATATAATTTTCCCAAGTCTTTCTATTTTGTAACAAATAGGGTGATGCCATTCTTTCTAATGGAGGCATAGAATTCCATTGTATATATGTACCACATTTTCTTGATCCATTCATCTACTGCAAGGCATCTGGCTTGGTTCCATATCTTAGCTATGGTCAATAATGCTGCTTTAAACATAGTTGTGCTGGTAGCTTTAGTATGGCCTTGTTTATGATCATGTGGGTAAATGCCCAAAAGTGGGATTGCTGGGTCATAGGGGAGCTTGAGAACCAGAAACACAACAAATGAAAGAAAGGTTGGACATATGCAATTGCATGAAACTGCAGAATTTCTGCATGGCAAAAGACATAGCTAGCAAGATTGGGAGAAGATCTTCACTAGCCATAAAATGGACAAGGGTCTCATGTCTAAAATATACTTGGAACTAAAAAAATTAAATCCCCCAATAACAAATCCTCAAAGAAACAACTGCCCGATTAATAAGTGGGCTAAAGACTTAAAGAGAAAATTCTCTGAAGAAGAAAAAAGGATGGCCAATAGACACATGAAGAAATGCTCAGCCTCTCTAGCCATAAAAGAAATGCAAATCAAAACAACATTGAGATTCCACCTCACCCCAGTTAAAATGGCTATACTCAAGAAATTTAATAACAACAGATGCTGGAGGGGATGTGGCCAGAAGGGAGCCTTACTGCATTGTTGGTGGGAGTGTAAACTTGTTCAACCACTTTGGAAAGCAGTATGGAGATTAGCATCATTTTATATGGTCCTCTGTACATACTATTACTGTTTTTACCTATATCTTGTGGCCCATTTTGGTAAAGACAAAGACAATCTTAGATACCTGGCGTTTCCCTGTTTGATTCACAGTACCATTATGTTCTGTATTGTAAAAGTGTTTTTATAATTGAAATATTTAAACTGGGCCCTGGTGACTCAGTCCTGTAATCCTAGCTACTCAGGAGGCTGAGATCTGAGGATTGCAGTTCAAAGCCAGCCCAGACAGAAAAGTCTGCAAAACTCTGATCTCCAATAATCCACCAGAAAACCTGAAGTGGTTCTGTGGCTCAAGTGTTAGAGTGCTAGTCTTGAGCTGAATAGTCTTGAGAGACAGCGCCCAGACCGAGTTCAAGCCCTATACAACTGATAAAAAAAGAAAGAATTAAAACATGTATTCAAATATTTATCCAGAATACAAACTTCAAATTTATGAAAAAATAAAGAAAATGTGTATAATTATAAGAGGAAAATTTTATTTGAAATTTCTACCTCTTTTTCTGTTTTCTCTATTGTCAATAATGATAGTAACATAATTACACACCTATGTCAAACTTTTAGATAGATAATCTGCCATAAACACATAATTATTTAGCTACTTGGTGCCAGTAGTTCATGCCCATAATCCCAGCTATTCAGAAGACTGAAATCTATGGATCACAGTTCAAAGCCAGCTGTTGTGGAAAAAAGAGTCCTGTGAGACTATTATCACCAATGAACTACTCAAAAAGAACAAGAAATAGTGTTGTGCATAAAGAGGCTCAGGGACAGTGCCCAAGCCATGAGTTGAAGCTCCAAAACTGGCGGCGGCGGCGGAGGCGGCAGAGGAGGAGGAGGAGGCGGAGGCGGAGGCGGAGGCGGAGGCGGAGGCGGAAGTTATAAAAACAGAATTGTTTAATTTTGAATACATATGTAAGTGTATTTCAATTGTAGAGCACTGTGTGTAAATAGTTTGGTTTAGTGGCATAAAACATTAATCCACACAATTAAATCACATAAGGATTTGGCTTTTTGTAGCTTTCATGTAAAACAATAGATATTATCCATTAATTTGAAGCTGTTGAATTTATGGATGAATATAAATTTTGAAAAAGATTGCATAATTTCCTAATATTGCACCAATTCCTTCTCCATTGCCAAGATAGGAGAAGCTTTACCTTAACAATTGGAATTACACCATTGCTTTTACTTTCACCAAGGGGTGGAGAAAACTCTGGTGGAGGGATAGCCATGACTTACTTGTATTTCTTCTGATTAAGGTTTTCTGCTAGTGCTCTTGGTCCGTTTTTTAAACTAATATGTCTTTCTTTTTCTTGAAAATGTTTATATAATTATATCACACTATTATAAAATTGCATTATAGATGTATTTATATATACACACCTATCTGTGTATCTACAGATAGATATCTCAGACACTTCTAGTATGTACTTTTTCTTCCTACTTTGCCTTTTCTTTTCCCTTCCTTCCTTTCCTTTCTCCTTTCATTCCTTTCTTTCTTCTTTCCTTCCTCCCACTTCCAATTTTATTTTTCCTCTTTTTCTTTTTACAATACTGAGGGTTAAACCCAGAGCTTCTGTATTCTAGATAACCTCATTTTGTCTTAAAAATAACAACATAACAACAACAACAAATTTTTTTGGGCCAGGCATGATGTCACATACTTGTAATCACAGATTTTCCGAAGCTGGAGATTAGGATTACAATTTGAGGTCAGTTTATTCAAGATTCTGTTTAGATCCCCCATCTCAACCAAAACTACTACTCAGGATGCCAAGGTAAAGAACTGCAGTATGAGGTTGGGCCTGGATAAAACTGTCATACTTTTGTGAAAAATAACTCAAAACCCAAGGGGCTAAAGGTATGTGTGACTTACAGTGCCTTGCTAGCACCCACAAGCCTATGAGTTCAAACCTTAGTACCCCCCCCCCACACACACAAAAAGTTATCATGTCAAATATTTTACTCCTAGACATTAAAGTTCTACTTTATGTTAACATCAACATATGCATACATTTTTATCTCTTTGGGTGTGCCTGTCTAGAGGCTTGAACTCAGGATAGAGGTGCCTCCCTGAAGTTTTTACTCATGGCTTGAGCTCTACCACTTGATAGCTCCACTTTTGGATATTTGGTAGTTAATTGAAGATAAGAGTTTCTGAGATTTGAAGATAAGAGTTTCTGCTCAGGCTGGCTTTGAATGTGTATCCTCAGACCTCAGCCTTCTGAGTAGCTAGGGTTATAGGCATAAGTCACAGGTACTTGGCTTATACAATGAATGGTGAATAGTACTACCTCATCATCATTTTGCCTTCCTCCTCTCTTTCCTAATTTTCAAAGTATTCTCAACCAGTCTCTCAGTGTTCCATTTTCAGACTTGCACATGAACTATTTTGGCAACATGCACACTCTTAAACCCTCTCTGTTCACTAGTTTATCCCTCACCAGTACCTACAAAGTAGGACAAGACATGTTTTACCTTCCTAATATTCAATTCATTTTCATGGATGTGAATTGTTCAAAGAGGCTTTACAACTTGAGCTACCCTACTCTAAGACAGCTTTTTTGCTGATTATTTTGGAGATAAAGTCTTACAGACTTTTCTATCTCAGCTGACCTCAAATTATCATACTCTTGATCTCAGACCCTTTATAACTAGGTTTACAGGCATGTGTCTCTAGTGCCCAGCTCCAGGCAACATCTTGGTAACAACATGGTAAGGCTCTTAGGACAGAAAGGAGACTTGGAAAAATATCTCAGAAGGAAACACTGACCAGGCATCCAGTGATGGAGAGCCAGAAGTTGTCAGCTATTTTAAAATGTGACCCATATGATCTGACAAATGCCTTTAAATAAGTTTGTCAGTGCTACCAAGAGAAGAACCTGGAGGCAAAGACATTCAGCAGGAAGTCTATTATTGTTGAGAATCCAAAGTGAGAAAAATGAATGACTCCACCCATGCTAGAAGCAGAAGCAATGTCTACAGTTTCTGAAAGAATTAATGAAAGTAATAAGAACAGGGAGGGTGCATTCATTTTGGGCTTGAGCAATAAGATACTATTCATGTTTATTCTCTTCTTTCTTCTAAAAGTTATTGATTTAAGCTAATAAATTCTGCTTCAGCAATTGCTTTAGCTGAATCACCTGAGACTTGATGTGCAGTACTTTCATCATAAATTTTAAAGGAAATTTAATAGTCATTATGAGCTTTCTTGTTTTTAGTCCCTGAGTTACATTAAGCTGCTAAACTTTTTAAAGGATTTTTTTCAAGTTTCATTTTTTATTTTGATTTCTAGTAGTCATGACGCAGACAGAAAGTGAACTTTGCCTCAGAGAACATTCTTGGAAATTTTGTTGCAACTAGTTTTGTAGCTTACTACCTGACTATTCTTTCATTAAGTACCATATTATATGTGTCCATTATTTTAAATCATGAGTTATCTTATTCAAATCTATGATCCTTAAAGAATTTACATCCATCAGAGCTCTCAGTTACTAAGATAAATATATTAAAATATCTAGATAATAAATTGATTCATTTTCTTTAATTCTGTTATTATTTGTTTTTTGTTAAAGTCTGCTACTAAATGCACAAATTTAATTATTTTCCTGTTTGTCTTCTTAAAGCTTTTCACATTTATACTATTATATCTTATATTAACAGTACCAACTTTCTATTGATAATCATACAGCTAGTATTCATTTTTCAATTTTATTGAAGATTATGTGTGCCCTTACTTTGTAGTTATGACCATAATTGTACATAGTTGAAATTTTTATACCATTTTGTCAGTGACTGGTTTTTGGTTTGTTTGTTTTGTCGATCATGGGGCTTGAACTCTGGGCCTGGACGCTATCCCTCAGCTTTTCAGCCAAGGATTAGAGCTCTACCACTTGAGCAACTGCACCACTTCCAGTTTTCTGGTGGTTTACTGGAGATAAGAGTCTCACAGACTTTCCTGCCTAGGCTGATTTTTAATCGTGATCCTCAGATCTCAGCCTCCTGAGTAGCTAGGATTACAGTAGTGAGCCACTGAAGTCCGGCTTCAGTGACTGGTTTTTAATAATATAAAATTTAAGATATATGCTGGCCACAAATTAGCAGAATGAATTTGTCTGCCTGAAACACATCACCATGGTTATTTTCTATTTCTGCCTATTTTATGGACAAGGGTAAATAATAAAGAAGGATTTTTACCTGTTATTAAAGCTGTTATTCAGTATTTTCATTTTGAAATCTAGTCTATCTGATTATCCCTCTTTTTTGATGTTAGTAGCTGATCCTATTGCTGATATTAAATTTTATCACATTCTTCATTTGTTAACTTAAATATTTACAAAAATATATTTGAGCTGGACACTAGTGGCTAACTCCTTTCATCCTAACTACTTAAGAGGCTGAGATCTGAAGATTATAGTTGGAAGCCAGCCAGGACAGGAAGGCCATGGGATTCATACCACCACTTGCCTACAAAAAAAGCTCAGAGTCAGTGTCCAGGCCCTGAGTTAAAGCCCCAGGACCAGCACTAGATAGATAGATAGATAGATAGATAGATGTATATATAATATATGCTCTATTTGTTTATATACTAGTTTTATAACAGAAGAAATAGCTTTCCTAGCTTTCTCTAAATACAGATATAGAGATAAAGGATCAAGATTGAGATAAGAAATAGAGCTAGATAATATATATGCAGATATGTAGATATAAATACACATACTTCTAATTTTTAAACAAGATTAGCTGATGTATTTTGTCACCTCTAATATATTTCAGTATATTGTACTTGATATTTCTGCAAAGATTTCTTACATTGTCTTTCATGAAATTGTGATTTGGCTTTGGTATCTATTTGATATGATCTTTGTTTTCTTTGGTATTTCTGCTATATACTGTATGAATATTAAGAAAAGTGTAAGTAGCTCACATGTGTAACCCAAGCTATTAGGGAGGTGGCAAAATCAGGAGGAGAGAAGTTTAAGACTGCCTATGAAAAAAATAATAGAATGACTTCTTAACCAATAGTCTGAGCTTGATTAGTTGTCCAGGTATACATGAGGCATATCTGAGAAAATTATGATGCACTCCAAAGAAATGTACTATATGAAGTTAATTTTTCTTTCATTTTTCCCTTATAGTTTATCCTTGGCTGTCACTGCATTTGATTTTGGTATTCTGTGTATTGTATGTATATGTATCTGAATTAGGGAAGGGAAGGGGGAACAACAAAATGTTAAAGCAAAGGACAAAGGGCAAACCAGTGCAACAGGGGTACTCACAGGAGAAAATGTTGGAAATGAACTTTACAACTGAGGTAGGGGGGAGGGTGGCACTGGGAGGATGGAAAAGTGGGAGAGAAATTGGGGAGAGGGTAACAATATTCAACAAGGAATGTACTCTCTACCTTACATATGTAACTCTAGCCACTATACATCACCTTGACAATAAAATATTTTTTTTTAAAAAGTATCCATTGCCTTGTTTGAAAAATACTGGAAGCAGAAAGATCCAAGAGAAAAGAACTAAGGACTAAGGACTTCTTTTTTAAAAAAATAAGTAAGAGAAGACAGGCGCTGGTGGCTCATGCCTGTAATCCTAGCTACTCAGGAGGCTGAGAGCTGAGGATCACTGTCCTAAGCCAGCCCAGGCAGGAAAGTCCGTGAGACACTTATCTCCAATAAAAACCACTACAAAATCAGAAGTGATGCTGTGGCTCAAGCAATAGAGCGCAGGGTCAGGGCCCAAGCCCAGAGTTCAAGCCTTACAACCGACCAAAAAATATGAATAAATAAATAAATAAATAAGAGGTATGGTATCAGAAATCACTATAGATGTGCTAGAAGTACATGAACATTTTGACCCATATGACAAACTAATTCTAATTTTTATTCAAATCGACAATATTTTATACATTCTCAGCAGTTATACAAGCATGTGTTTTTTGTATGTTTACTGATCTACAAAGTTAACAATGTGTTTGAACTTAATTTATCTCAAAGTTCACTTCAAATCATCATGAACTGTATAGGTGCTGAAATGTGATTACTAAAATCTGTATACATTGCAGTGTGTTGATGAGACTGGCAGTAATTCCTCCTATGTAGTGTTGTTCACTGAGTCTATTCACATTTACAAATTTAGTCATTTGTTAAATTTCAATTGGGATTTTTCTAAGGGATACTATTGAAAATTATTTTTTCTTATTATTATGCACAATAACATCCTGGTGTCCAAAATTAAATGTTAGATGTTGTTATAGAAAACTTAGCTTCTGACCAGTATATTTTGTCCTCACAAATAATAGTCTAAGGCCATGTTCTGTAAAATCATAACCTAAAGAAATTCATGTACTTGTAGTGTGTGGGAGTTTCATAGGGAAAGACATCTTTAAACAAGAGCTCAACGCTTCATCCTGTTGGTTAAGAGAGTTTTAGAAAGTTACTTGCATTCTAATTCATGTCATTTTCAAGCATTTTCTTTTGTACTATTGAGTCTTAGGCTATAGGTGCTTCAGATGAGGGAGTAGAGGGCGCATTAATCTGTTACAATTGGGGTTCTCATTTCATCAAAAGCAATTCTCTGTAAAAGGGAAAAGCATGAGCTGCTTGTAGTCAGTTAATGTGTGTGGATGTATGAACTTTTTAAGGGAATCCATTGCATCATAACAGCATCCATTATGGTCATGTGTTTTCTTTGAAGTCAGTGACCTCATTATTGTTTAAATAAAAATAATCTATCATCAATCCATAGAGATAGGAAGAACTCTCTTCCAAACACGTAATTTAGATGTCAAGATGAATATTAGCTAATGTACCCAGTGAATATGCAGTGGTTTTGTTATAGCAGGGAAGTTCATATTATATCAGAGAGACCAGGGCAAGTGTGAACTGTTCTGTGTGACAAGAGTGAATAAATACTGGGTGAAAGAATGTGGTTAGGGGATAGGCTCACTGCAGAATCATAATGAAGGTTCAGATTTGCATGATTTGCATTTCTTATTCATAGAAAAGAAATAATAGGATTAAAGAAAAAAAAAACTCCTGTTCCCAATATGGGAACAAAATGGGCACATAGTTGTGAAGCTTGAAAGCTATCATTAGATTTCAAAAGAGAAGTCATATTGAGATTTATGACCACACTAACATGATGATTGGTTGACTTCAGTTGATAAACGTGTAGAAAATACATTTTTGTGCTCTTTTCAGTGATAAAACTGAAGGATGGGTGAAATTTCCTACAATTCTCTTTTACATGGAAAATTCCTTTCTTTCTGCTTTATAGAGACAATGCAACTCTTTAGAATCTTCGCTTTATGGATAAATAGGTTACAGCACTTCTGACCCCATGAGGAACTTCTGACCCCATTGCATCAACTGCAAGAAGTTTTAAAACTACTGGCTGGAAAGCAGTAAATATAGAAATCAAACAAAACAAACTCTAGTCACTGGCTCTGTAGAAACTATCATTTTATCTTAGGATTGCTGTTTTATATTTGTTATAGTTTTAAAGATTCTAAAGTTTCTTTTATTAATATATGAGTAAACCAATGGAATTTAATAATTTTAATAGTTTATAATTAAGCATTATTCAGGATTTTTAAGTGATCATTTTCTTGGAAACAAAGCTTCTTTTACAAGTTGTGTATTCTGGAATATTCATGTGAAATGAAATTACCTAAGTCACTGAAGATGCTAGGTATCACTAATTAAACTATGAAAGCAATACATTTGGGGATTTAAATTCTAATTTGTTACTTCAATTTCTTTCTGTTCTAACATGGTGTTCAGAATTTTCCAAGAATGTTTTCATTTACTTACTATTTTTCAATTTTGAATTTTCTTTACATGGTACTAAAATGTTAATATCCTGCACATCTATTTAATTCATGCTAATGGCTGAAATTATTTGTGCTTCTGTATTTTCATTTTAATTACATTTACAAAATAATTTACCATTTTATATTATTGTATTATTATTATTACATATACCACATAATTCTTATATTTTCAACTACAATAGAAAATCTCTAGAAAGTAATCTTGTTAGTCTTTTAATACCTAATACCATAATTATTTTACTTTAGCTTTTAGCTGGACAAAGAGTATTTAGGACACAAAAAATATATATAATTACATCATTTTTTTTCTTTTCCTATTTTGTATATTTGAGGAAGAATACAGTAATTGAAGAATACTAGTAGGTGAATAATAATTGATCTTTTCTTTGTTCTTTCTCTTTTTATTTATATAATTAAATGACCTGTTATAGATTTTATTATTTTTAATTGTATAACTAGATGAAATGTAATATAATAAATATGTATGTGTGTGCATATATACATGAAATAGAAAGGAATCAGCAATTTCTCTTGTAGAAAATGAGTAGAATGACAAAGGTAGTTTGAAAATGTTTATTCTCATCCATTAATATTGAGATAACAACTATTTTTAAGCATGTGGTTAATATTTGTGTTCATAAATTTATCTCTAATAAACTTTTTTTTTTGGTCAGTTGTGGGGCATGGGCGCTGCTCCTCAGCTCTTCAGCTCAAAGTGAGTACTCTATCACTTGAGCCACAGTGGCACTTCTGGTTTTCTGAGTGGTTGATTATAGATTAGAGTCTTACAGAGTTTCCTGCCAAGGTTGGCTTTGAACTGCGATCCTCAGATCCTAGCCTCCTGAGTAGCTAAGATTACAAGTGTGAGCCACTGATGCCAAGCATCTCTATTAAACTATTTTATTCAAGTTTAAATGCCAATGCAAATTTATTAGAGAACAGGCAAATAAAATAAAACACCAATTGTAGATACATAGGCCTAAATTAATGACATTAATTCATGGCTGAAGAGACTGATAGGAAATAGTCACTGTTTCTTCTTTAAGGTAAACAAAAGTTTAGTGTGTGTTGTGTTGAAAGGGTAATTTTAATCCCAATTCAGGTGATATCCAATGTCGTTCTCTTTTTTTCTATTTAGATCTATATCTGTCTTATGGCTATGGATGGCTGAGAAATAGCATTTAAACAACAGTTCCAAATTTATTTTGGGAAGCACATTGTTTTAAAAAGTATTCTCAATAAATAATTGAAAAAATTTACTTCATGTTTATTCTAAGAGTAATTTCAGAGTGAAAATATCACTTATATCTCATAGATAATTATTATAGTATATATATATATATATTTGGAAAAGTTACCCTCTATCTGGGATAAATTAACAGATAATAGATGGTTGCTGTATTATTTTATTTTAAAATACTTTTCTTATTGTTCATTTTAAAAATGTTTGTGATTAAATATCATCTTCAAATCTTTATATACAACCCTTCTATGAAATTTTTATAAATAAAAATATTTTTTATTCTTTTTCCTCTTGGGAATTACATGAAACTCAAATTAAGAGAAGCAATACATCAGAGAAATAGATTGAAAATTTTTGAATAAATTGAACGAATAATCTCTTTTCTGTAGTTCTTGCCAAGACAATATATAGATGCTCCTATTGAAACCTGAGATTGAGATCTTTTATTTTCAAAGAATATTATATCAATGTCAGTCTGTGGTTGTGTTTAAAAAGTATTAGATTTTTTATATGGCTTTCCCTGTAGTAGGAGATTAAGGCTGTTGTAGATTAAAAGCATTAAAAATCTAGTTAACTGATTTTCCACTGGTAGAAAAATTAAGAACCTTAACTTTCTCATCTTTATACAATCAGATTAAGAGCCCTGACATGTATGAGTCCTCCGATAAGTGCAGCAAACTACCATAGATAAACATCACAACAAGTAGGTTCCAACTATCTTTTCTTCACTGGTTAGAGTTCATGTACATTATTATCTTCTCATTAACATCAACAACAAAAGATGATGTAAAGAAATTATCATTTTAAGTGTCTTACGATCTGTGAAGAGGCCTGAACTTTATCCTCAGAAATATATTCCTTTTCATGGCATTACATGGTGAAAAGCAAAGTAACTGATTTTATTGTGCAAATGTGACTCCATGAACAGAAAGAATAGTAAAATATTTCTAGGAATAGAAATCTGCTGGGTATTACATTCTGTGCTGGCTGGATTTTCTTGCTATCAACACTGTTGAAACACTCTGACCTGGGGAAGTTTTCAGCTTGTCAAATGTCCTCTCTTTCTGAGAGTGTAGCAAGGTTAAACTAAAGATCTGCTTAACTGATTCATTGGCTTAGTTCCAGCATGTGCAGTGATGCAGTTCTGAAGTGTAAAGTATTTAATCATTAAGCTTGCTTTGGGAGAAAAACATTTCACAGGTTTTCACGTCAATATGATGTCTAATTAACCCTTGGAATTCAAGCGTCTCAAGCTAGAAGTAACTTTGTACTGTGGAACACTTACTGGATGCTGCCATTTGGAACTGAGTGGTCTGCAATATTAAACTTCCTTGAGGGATTTTAATGTAGTATTCAGCATCTATTTATGTATGGAATAACACAGATAAGTAAGGTATTTGAAATATGGAGAATGCTAAAAATTGTAAGATTTTTTTCAAATGTTATATTAAATTCACAAAGAAAATACAAAATAATTTTAACAGAAAAATTACAGTATACAAAAGAGTATTAATAAAGTATTTATTAGTATAGAAAGCTGAAGACAATGACAGAAAATGGGTACAGAAAGCAGTAAAGATAAATATTGGCTAGGTTCTTTGGAGAGTACTGATTCAATGAAAACAAAGCAGACAAACAGCATGGTAGTCTATGATCTTTAGATATGAGAGGAGCTGTGGGACTCAATTTTATTAAATGTTTATAGGTAATTCAAGTATATTGGATGTCAGAGTTTTAGTTCATGTGAGATTTCTGAAGACGTTTGAACTAGAGGTAATGCAGTTAAAATTTATTGTTAAGCTGGGATCTAAGGATGGCAGTTCAAAGCCAACCCGGGCAGGAAAGTCTGTGAGACTCTTATCTCCAATTAACTACTTAGAAAACCAGAAGTGGAGTGGTGGTTCAAGCGGTAGAATGCTTGTCTTGAGCTGAAGAGCTCAGGGATAGTGCCCAGGCCCCCAGAGTTCAACCCCACGACTGAAAAAAGAAAAAAATGACATTGTTGATTAACTGAATCAGAGCTAACATACAGATTTACTACGTTATGTTGAAATAGTATTTGCCTAAATTAGGCTAAAAGGAAGAAATGAATGAGAGATTTTACCTTCTCAAGAAAATATAGATTTTTGAATAATTAAATATGGGAAAGAGTAAAGCAAGGAGGAGATTAGTAAGGTGTTAAGATTTAAGTATTGCATGTAAAGCTCATACTGAGAAATAATTGTTATTACCAGAATCTTAGAAGACAGAATCTTTAAATTCTTATGAATAAGTCTAGTGCCTTAATAAAGAGGCTTTTGGTCACTGGTTGTATATGCTTTTAGTCATAGTTACTCAGATCTGAGGAACTGAGTTACTGAGATCTGGAGGATGGCTATTCAAGGACAGACTGGGCAGAAATGTCTTCAAGATTCAATCTCCACCAAAAAAAAAAAAAACTGAACAGAAACAAGAAACAGCAAAAAGCCAGGCTGGAGTCACAGCTTAAGTGGTAGAGTGACTGCCAAGCAAAGAAGCCAAACAAGTATGAAACTCTGAGTTCAAACCATAGCACTACAAAATTAAAGGAATGAGTCAATGAATAAAGAAAGAAAATACTTAAAAGAAAGATTCCAGTGTGATTTTACTACTCATCCACCATCTCCTGTCAAGTTGTAATTCAGAAAGAATGTCATCTGTGGAGATAGTCACTTAGTATTGAACATCACAGTCTATAGAACTATGAGCTAATAAGTTACTGTTCATTATAAATTACCCAGTGTGAAAGTTTTATGCTTGTAACAGTAGCATAAAGCAGACTAAAATAAAGGGGCGGTGAGACAGTAAAACTTTAAAAATGATGAATATGAGATGAAAACATATTAATGAGAAAACAATGTCTGGAAAGTATGATATCAGAGAGAATTAGAGTATTAAAGAAAAAAAATCAGAGCAAGTGTTAATATTAGGGGATCACTAAGTCCTGGGAATGAAAAACCAGTGAGTAAATAAGACAGTGAAGAAAAGACTACAGTTATGTAAGATTTTGCATCAGAAGGTGATTCATTTTACTAATTATTTTCTTTTTAATTTTAAAATATATGAATTTATTTATTTTGCGAGTATTTATTAAATTCTGTTCTTTACACTGAGATAATGTATTAGCCAGAAAACATCAAATACGGTTGATAAGAAAGGATTTAATATTTGACAATGTATTTGGGGATATACGGAATGAATGTTAAGTGCTGCTTTTAACTGAGCTATTTTGTTCCCTTTTATGCTACGTAGAAAAACTTTGCCAAGGTTTCTTTTGTCTGAGTCCATTCAATAGGACTTCCTAGTCTATTCTGAAATTGTCCTAACTTGTATATAAATTGTCCAAATATGTATCTACTTTATATTATTTCTCATTTTCTCATCTCCTATTTTCAATATTCTATAGCTAACTTTGATTTCTCAGAGTCCCAAAACAAACCCTTCCTTAGGGTTTATTAATGATTATTGCTCTACCATCTTTGCAAGACTAATGAAGGCAAGTGTTGGGAAGCATCAGGAACATACTAGTTTGCTAGAACAGAATGGAATGTAGTGCCTGTGGTCTAAAGTAAACTTGGAGCTTGAGGAAAACAGACTATTAAAGCCCAGGCTTCCTAAAAATCAGAAAGGTATTAGGGAAAGTTTGAATAGAGATGTGCCCAGGTTGGGGGTGCCAAAAATAAGATTGCTTATTCACAAGTCGTCTATACTATGCCACTCTTTACCAGGGGTCCAATTTCTACTCTTGTGTCACTAACATGGGTAATTATCCAGCCTGAGTAATGCCTTGTCAACAGAATATGCTGGTGGGTCCCTAATAGGTAGATTTTTCTCTTAGATTATCTATCTAATTTACTCTGAAATATAGGAGAAAATATTTTGGCACAGATACTACAAAAGAGTACAAATGCATATGAGCCCATGGACATGTTAACCTGCTTGATCACAGTAATCACTTCACTATGTGTATGCACATTAAAGCATCATGTTTCGTGCCTGGAATATATTAAATCTTTACAAAAGAATAATTTAGAGATGTCTTAATGTCTACATATAAAGTCCTGTGGATATTAATCAGAAAACATTTCTCCAAGAAATTACTTTGATCCTGGATGCTAACAAACCAACTCCCCCCCCCTTTTTTAAATATGCTAAAAAGCTGCATTTTTCCAGCTTGGATTGACATGATAAGCTATTGTACCCTTAAAATCTACACATGCAAATTGTTACTGAAATCAAAAGTGGCCACCGGGAAATCTAAAGTGTTTTTCCTCCCATAAGAACCTTGATTTTAGTCGGGCATCAGTGGATCATGCCTCTAATCCTAGTTGCTCAGGAGACTGAGATCTGAGGGTCATGGTTCAAAGCTAGCCCCAGCAGGAAACCCCATGAGACGCTTACCTCCTATAAACCACCAGAAAACTGGAAGTGGCGCTGTGGCTCAAGTAGTAGAGTGCTTGCCTTGAGCTGAAGAGCTCAGGGACAGCACCTAGGCCCAGAGTTCAAGCCATATGCCAAAAATAAAAAAGAAAAAAGAACCTAGATTTTCAAAAAAGGTGTTGACACACTTGACACTTGGACTTCACAAAGGTCAAGAAAAATTAAGTTAGATTCTGCATGGCTAAAAACTTTTCATTAGACATAATTCAGCACTGCTTACATATTGTGTAGATCCCAATATGGTTATAAAAGGGCCTTAGGGCTGGGAAGGTGGCTTAGTGGTAGAGCGCTTGCCTTGCATGCATGAGGCCCTGGGTTCGATTCCTCAGCACCACATAAGCTAAAAGAAAAAAGCCGGAAGTAGCACTGTGGCTCAGGTGGTAGAGTACTAGCCTTGAGCTGAAGAGCTGAGGGACAGCACCCAGGCCCAGAGTTCAGGCCCCACGACCTGACCCACCCCCCCCTTAAAAAGGGCCTCAATTGTTGGCATTTGATGCAATATTGGGGGAAATTTTCAGTTTAGGAATTTAAGTGGGAAAGGGAAGAAAAAAATAAGGAATTGGGTATAAAGAAATACATCAGGAAGAAGAATTTTAAAATACAAGTAAAATGTAAGAGAAAATAATTAAAGAACTTAAAACAGAAAAATAAAGAAAAATAACTGGATAAAAAAACTTTCACTCAAAAACTACTTTGACAGAGTTTGGGAACTCATTTAAGGTTTCTTTCTTTCTTGTTTTTCTTTGTTGCTGTTTTTGTTCTCTCTTTGTTGTTTTTTCATTTATCTCTTTTCTGGAGGACAAGGAGAGCACAGAAATAGAGGAACAAAGGGTGAATTAATGCAGCAGTGATAGTCACTAGATACTATGTTGAAAATGAACTATGTCTATGAGGACCAGAGAGAAACACTGGGATAGAGTAAGAGAAGGAATGACATGGTTCAAAAAGAAATGCACTCTTTGCCTGACTTATGTAACTGTAACCCATCTTTATAATAATACTAAAAATTACATATTTTTGAAAAATTCTCATTCTACCGAAGCTTATATAATTTTCATTCCCATTAGCCAGTATTTTATTTCCTAAGAAAATTATTGAAAACAAATGGGAAAAAAAGGTGTTGATAAATGTAAACAGTGGAGCAGGAAATATCTTGTTAGGGGCCTCATGGGTTTCAAGCATGTTGAGTACTTCATTTTACAAGTTTTTTATTTCTTTGAGGTAAGAATTGGAGCACATTTCTTAATTATTTCACTGATTACTTGAATTTACTCTTTTATAAAATTCTTATTCATATATTTGTGGAAATTTTGGTACACCCTCCTGCTCTGGCTCAGATACAAAACATGACAGAACATATTACTTCCTATGATTTTGTTCTCTTTTTCAAAGTGTGAAGATTCAAACTTTCAGTCATAATTTAAAAGTAAACACTAAATTCTACTAAGCTAGTCATTTTCCATAATTTTTTTCATATTTTTGTATTTTATATTTGTATGTTTTTTAAGTTTTATATAACTATCCTTGGAGTAATTTCTTTATCATGCAATTCAAATAGGGCTAAAAAATCCTTCCTTGCAAGATTCAATCTTAAGTTTTTAGATTAAAATCAGTTTTTATATCTCATATAATATATAACATCTAAGACTAAGGATTACAAAAAATAGAAATAATAATGCAGACCTTGTTAAATAGGAATAATAACCCCCTTCTTTGTTGAAAATAATGAAAGTATGGATGGCTGTCTAGGACTCTGTATTAAAAAAATTTCTGAGCAGACAAGTAAAAAACTTGTGTGGACTGGCAAAGGTAATTTGATAGAGAAGAGAACATGCGTTTTAGAGTATTTTTCTATGTTGTACATCAAGGCCCCCTTTCGTGGCATTTTTCTTCTAGAACGGTGCATATTAAACACTCTACTTATATTGGTATAGGCTAGAAATAAGCTAGAACAAAGGTCATGACAGATAGTAGTGTAGATGTTTGCTACTGCATGCTTTAGGAATGTTTTATGTGTGAAGTAAGAATATTATTTTTATTTTGCAGGTTCTGGGCTTGAATTCAGGGCCTGGGCACTGTTCCTGAACTTCTTTCTGCTCAAAGCTAGCAGTCTACCTCTTGAACTACAGCATCATTTCTGGATATTGCTAGGTAGATGAAAACAAGAATTGGAATAAGAAGACATTTTCTAGTAGGAGAGGAAAAAGTCTTTGAAGTGATCTCTCCTGGAAGTTTTATGTTTATTGCTATCCTTTAGCTTTCCCCAAATGCTCATAAGGCAAAGGATTTCATGTTTCTTTCTGTAATTTGGTAGTTTTCATTTAACTAATGCATTAAAAATGAATATCTACTCTAGAACAATTGGCATGATTAATTATCTACTAAATTTTTCATGTCACAAAAGGCAATGGTTTTTCCAACACTTACATAGTTAAATGACTTTTTTTTTTAACTTTTCTTAAGTCCTTAACTTTTAAAATCAGAAAGCCACAGGTTAAATCAATCAAACTAAAATTCTTTATTTTAACATTTTATTATTATTCTTATCTTTAAGTAGTTGTACAAAGAAGTTCCCATTTTATAAAACAGTATATAAATACAAAGTGCCTGACAACATAGTCACCCTAAAATTCTTTTAATTACACTTTGTATCTTCAATTCAGTGTTTATTCCTAGATTTTACTGGACTGTATAAATTTATTCAAATCAATATATTCCAGAAAATAAATACAGAAAAATAATACATACAGTAAGACTACTCACTAAGAATAAACAAGGATTTTAAGATACAAACTGCTTTAAATGTTCATGAAATTTTAAATAAAATGTATTATAAAGTGCTATTTATCATAAATGTATTTCTACAAGTATATTTCTCATTACAAGCTGATTTAAAATCCACTTATCAAAAAAACTTTGTTACATTTATTACATTAGACATTTTATTGCAAATATTTGTATATTTTATTTTAAAGATTATATTTATATATTATACATATTCATATTTATGCATATTTTCAGCAGGGTTGGCAATATATGTGTTGGGAAACTGAATAATGAGTGTTAGGAAAGATCAAGTGAATGAAAGGAGAGAAAGAAGACTGAGACTTCAGTGGATCAGAACAGGATTTATTCATGCCTGCAAAGGGATTTCATGTAACAGTGAGCAGATTCAGAGAAACAAAAACCAGAGAGTAATGGCCTAATAGGATAGGGATGTATCACAACCTAAGTTACGTTTAAATATTTTTTTTCCTAGAGCTCTTTTATTTCCCAAAATATCATCACCTACATGCCTTAAAACAAGTGAAATTCATTTTCTGTAACTCCAAGGGCTTACAGTATGAAATCAGCACACTGTCAAGACCATGCTTTCTCTGCAACTGATAATGACCAAATAAATCTCCTTCTGTCAGTGGTTGCAACAATCCTTAGCATTCCTTGTCTTGTAGATAGATCCCACCAGTCTCTCTGTTCTCACATAATATTACCTTGTAATTGTGATGTCTAAATTTTCCTATTTCATTATTTCACTAATATCAGTAATAAACATATCTTTCATGCTTCCATTAGAATTCTTTTCTTTAAGGTTTTTATTGTAAAAATACTGTACAGAGGAGTTACAGTTATATGAGCGAAGTTATGAGTACATTTCCTATCAAGCATTGTTGCCTCTTACTTTGTTTTTTCCCTACTACCCCTTTCCTCCCACCTTCACAAGTACACTCCTGTTCCCCCCCCCCCACCTAAATTGTAAGGATCACAAACAAGACCGTTAGAATTCTTATGTGAGAAAACTTACATATGAGCATTTGTATATAATTAATAACACATTGTGAGTCTATAATGAAAATCTAAAATTCCCTTTAAACTTTAAAATAAATAGCTATTTAAATGTATATTTCTGGGCCTTCAGGCAATCTCTCCTATCTGTCTAATATAGAAGAGACTTTGTGCTTAGACTCAAAGTAATCAAATACTAGATCTATAATCTTAAAAGAATTGTTATGTATCTCCTAACCTTTTATTTATCATTTGTTATATGATACAAAAGAATTGGGTATGTCAATCGATAGACCTAAGTGGGTCATCTATTTTTAAATTGTTAGATTTAGCTTTCTTTTTGTAACTAATTCTGTGAGCCAGATCCACAGAATACCTCTCTCATATATGGGTTACTCTTCTCCAACATCTACCTACAAAAATATGAGTATTATTTTTCAGATATTAGTTTATGCTTTGAATCATGATCAGAACTACCTTTTTAAATACTATTCTGTCTCATTATAAGTGTGTTTAATTCAAACCTTATTATAAAACAAATTTGGATGAAAAATTGGATATATATGTTCAGAAGAGTGTAATAACTCAATTGACTAGAATTTGCTAGTCCTGTGAGTTTAGGTAAGTTATTTCACCTATAAACTTCCATTTCTTCAAGTGTAGAGAACCATGATGGTTTTTTACAGAGTTGTAAGGTGCTGGGGATTAGGGTCAGGTGCATAAATTGATAACAGGGTAATAAACATGGAAGGTTGGGACTCTTGGTAATTATTGCTCCTTAAACTATGAATTTTAGTTTAAAAAGATACAGATGATGTCATTTTACACACAGTCCACACACAGTGCTCTAACATATCATTTTGTTATCTCTTGTAGCTAAGGTTTCTCTTGTGATTTATCTTTTTGCAACCGGAGACATTTATCTGTAATATGAAAGATTTGATGTCACAATCTACTCTTTCTACTTGTTCCACAAGCATGTCTAATCTAAAGGGCCTGTGTTCTATTAGAATCTCTATCATTTTTGAAGTGTTCATTAAGAAGTATTTGACAAATTTCAGGGTTAAATGTTAAAAGTTAGTACCAATTTCTTGTTACTGAAATGTATGGTAATCGGTGAAAGAATAGATAAATATGTAAGAGAACATAGAAATAATATTAAAATTTCAAAATTGCAATGAAAAGAGAAGGAAAATGTCATAATAATCAAGTAATTAGGACTAGGCACAATGCCATATACCTGAAATTTCAGCTATCTAGGTGGCAGAAGTAAGATAATCATAGTCCAAGTCCAGCCTGGCAAAATAAGGTCACCCTATCAAAAGCAATTAAAGCAGAAATGTTTAAGGGGTGTTGCTGAAGTAATAGAATACTTACTCTGCAAGCATAGGGCTCTCAGCATTGTCAAAACAGAAGCAGTAAGCAGTATTTATGTATCTATAACATTTTTTATTAAATTTAGCTCTCTTGATTAAAGAGTACTATACTGTTTTATAAATACATGCTTATGAAGCCAGTAAAATGTTATTAATTTCTGTGGTTTTTTCAAATCATTCGGTCTTTCTCCAATAACCGCAAAGTGTTTTCTGGTAGCACTCATTATTGGACAGATATTCTTGCAATGCATTTACAGTCATAAATCTAGTTTCTCTCCTTCACTTATGATAAAATATTTAAATCTTATTATCAGAATAGTAGTATTATGTTTATTTTGTTTTTCCTGGAGTATACTGAGATTTGATTGTTTTATTTTGAAGGAGGAATATTTATGTCCTCTGGGTTAACTTTGGAGATGATGTGTATATTTAACTTGGATGACGATTTAACTTGGATGATGATGTGTATACTTAAAGATTTGAATGATAATTATTCAACATGTGGTATTGAAAAGTATATTATTCACATATCCTACCCTCCAGATATATATTCTCTGCATTATTCTTTCAAGAACAGTTTCAAATAGTTACTCATAATTATTCTTATTCATGGGGGTCTTTAAATCTCTTAGATTATCTTGTGCATTTACCAAAATAGGGAAAATTAAAATATCTACTGGATTGAGACTGATCATGTGGATTTTATGAAACAAATAGAACATCTTTCTGTTTTTCTTGTATAATACTAGGTTACTACTTTTATTTTCTGCACTGTTTTGTGGGAAGAGTAAGTAGGTGTTATTCTTAGGGATTATTGGACTCAAATCTCTTTCTCATTGTAACCCATAAGAGCCAAAATCTGTTTCTTAACAGTGTCATATTTTGAGATATTATAGGGAAACAACAAACCAAATATAATGAAGCATTTTAGCTTACTTTTCTTGAGTGATTTTTTTCTTAAAGAGTGGGGTAAACAGTCGTAATCAACTTCTACATTTGAAAAAAACTGGGGCTTATTAATATTATTTTCTCAAGCAATAATTGACTGCTTGCTAGATACGCAGAGACTTTCATCGAGTTTAATTGGCTTCATTTACTTATTTGTTATAAATAGTGCATTTTTTTATGAAATCAGGGTTAGCTTGAATCAAAGAAACAGCATTCACTTTTTCAGAAAAAGTGCCTAAATTCCTATTTACTAGATCTGATTATCAATGATAAAATATTCCAACAGATCTGGACAATTATTCACCTTTAATCTCCTCATTAAAAAAAAAGAAGCAAACAAACTTGTATACACAACAAGTTGGTCCTGTGATATATTTTCCTGCCTGCCTTTACAGTCATAATTGATGGACTCATCACACTCTTCTCTGAAAGGTGAAGCATTTTCATATATATCTCTGTATTCTGCTGTTATCAAAAATGGATATAACCTCCATTTACTTGACAACCTGCATTTGAAACATCACAGAAATAAAGTAAGCATCAAGCCTTAGAGGTCACGTTGCTGTCTGGCAGGGATTTTTCCCTGGTTATGGGTTTTCCTTGGTCTTTAAAACATTGTAGCTCAGTATCCACTAACCAAGACTTTAATTAGATGTCTTAGAAACCTCAGATTGTAAGCAGTTCCAGTCAATTAATTTAAGTGAGCCTTTAAATATTCACAAGAGGCCATGCTTTTCTTAACTGGGTTAATTTTTTAAATAAAGCATTGCAATAGGCATTAGCAAACTGTTTATAATCCTGGCAATACAAAGTTTATGATCTTACATTCTACATCTTTTTACAGATGACCCATTATTTGTTCCCTTTAACCCTTTCACTTGAAAATTTATACTTTATATTCACCCTGGTACTGTATAGATTCACTTTTGTAATGCATTTAGTCATATGTATTAAATGAAGATACTGCTCAATTTGACCTTAAATTTCAAAACTTTCTTGATGAGAATAAGCTGTATCTTTCATCTTCTAAAATATCTAAGTTATGCTTCAATGTTGCTAGTTTCATAAAAGAAAGTGTAATGATTTGTGTAGGATTTTTATTTTCACTTGTGTCATGCAATGTATTCTATCAATTATTAGGCTGCCATGGTATAATATCATAACTAATAGATTGGTAATCTTAGAGATTTACTAGTTTTTCTTTAAGAAAACTATTATCTTTGAAAAAAATTTTCTACATTGTGTGGTTTTTTCAATATCAAAGTAAAGAGATGGCCTTTAGGCAAGTATATTAATAAAAACCAGATGTGAACTAAAGTTCACATTTAATTTTATGTAATATCCAAAAAGCATTGTTCAAAGACAAGAGTAATCTTGAATGGTAATCTATGACTACTATGTTACTTCAATACTTGAAAAAGTTATTTAATCAGATACTTTTCCATATAGGTGAAAAATGTCAAAATCATTTACTGCCTAAGCAGTAAAGCTATGCTCTTAAATTCTAGCTTACATAAAAATAACTTTTTATTATTCAAAATTTTTGTAAGTTTTACCAGAAATTTTAAGCACATCATTCATTATTTTTAGTCTGAATATAGTACATTTTTCTTTTTCCCAGCAATGATTCTAAGTGATTAGCTCATTATTTTTTTATTATTTTTTATGCTCATGGCTCAACATGTATCTTATGTGATTATAGGAGAAGTGTTTTTGGTCCATAGGCACTGTTTACTATGTACTTTATAACATGGTTCCCTGAACTTAAACAGAAATGCTTATAGATATTATTTCTTTATTTCATAATGATTTTGATTATAAATGACTACGCCTAAGAATAAATGTTAGTAATTTTACTTTATTTTGATAGACAAAATCAGAATAAAATGTTTTGGATAGAATTGGATGCTTAAAGCCATCAATAGGTTTCATATTAGTTTTACTTTTTTTTAAAGTTCTGATCAAGAGGATTGAGTGTCTTGTTTCAAGGATTCTAGGTATTATTTTCTAGAGCATTAAACATTTAATAAACACACTCTGGCATTAGTATTGAAGAATTCTTTTGTATATTTTCTGCAAAGCAAATGATCACTCTTCTTTATTGTGTTTTCATATAAAGGGGAAGGAACAC
The DNA here is from genome assembly GCF_019054845.1 of Dipodomys spectabilis. Taxonomy (NCBI): domain Eukaryota; kingdom Metazoa; phylum Chordata; class Mammalia; order Rodentia; family Heteromyidae; genus Dipodomys; species Dipodomys spectabilis. The sequence goes on along the minus strand of NW_024870758.1, from coordinate 6,443,835 downwards.
AGACAGTAAATAAATTCCTTAAGGTCACTCAACATAAGTAGTGATTGACTTCAAATATAAAATTTCCTGACTACATTGTTACTTTGTTATCTGGAGATCCTGAAGAATTGAGCTTTTTTTTTTTTTCTTATTAAGTCATGTATGCTTTCCTTCCCTTCTTCTCTCCCTGGATTTTGGGTTAGTATTCTTTTTGTCATGTTCCATGTATTGTTTTCAACAAATAAGAAAATGCTCTGACCTTACAATTAGCACCTTAACTCTGTGTGGAAAGTAAAATTGGATTTCCTTAGTAATGTACTGCCATGTTTGAATTCCCATAGATTGTAGATTCATAGCAAGTTTGAGAATAGTAATTATGGATGCTTGATGGATAGAATTTTCCCCCAGTGGTTAAAAACCAGAGAGTAAAACAGTGCTAACTTTTTATCTTTGGTTAATTGTTTTATTTATCAGCTTAATAATGGGATTTTAATTATTTGTGTGTGAGTAGACATGCAGTGATCCCTGGGAATGCTAAATAACCTGTTACTCTTGGCCTTGCAACTGGTAATAGCCAATCTGCCCTTTCTACTTTCTAAGTTTTCTTTTGCATCATTCACTCTTAAACTACATTTGATCTCAATTAGAACACTATGCTTATTCCTCACCAACCTCAAATTACTGTCTTGAAAACTCCCCCTTTTTATTTTTGAAATACAACTCATTACTCTGTACCCTTTTTGTTTGTTTTTTGTGTTTGCAGCGGGATTTGAATTAAGGGCCTCATGCTCTCTCTCTCTGCTGTTTTTTGCTGAATATGAGGATTTTTTTTTCTGCATAAGAGTTAACAGTCTCAGATTTGTCTGTCCTGGATAGCTCTGAATTGTAATTTTCAAATTTTATCCTATGAATATCTTGGATTACAGGCATGAGCCACAGGTTCCTGGCATTCTATGTATTCTTTTTGTTGTTGTTGTTGTTGTTTTGTAGTTGTGGGGCTTGCAATCTGGGCCTGGGCACTGTCCCTTAGCTCTTTAACTCAAGGTGAGTACTCTACCACTTAAGCCACAGAACCACTTCTGGTTTTCTGGTGGTTAATTAGAGATAAGAGTCTCATGGACTTTCCTGCCTGGGCTTGCTTCGAACCATGATCCTCAGATCTCAGCCTCCTGAGTACCTAGGATTACAAATGTGAGCCATAAGCAACCAGCTTTCTACTTATTCTTAATTGACCAATTTACTTTGGTAAATTTCAATAGTGTTAATCGCTGATTTTACTTGGAAATAGCTTTGAACCATAGTTCCTTCCCTACTTATCTCTAAATTAACCAATCACTTATTAGAGATTAGTTTATAAAAAGATGATTATAGTTCTCTACTTCCAAAGAAAGTAGTTAAAATCTTAAGTATTCATTTGCTATGTATCACTACTTCTATGAAACAGTCTCCTCATGCCAGAATCATATGAATCTAGCCATCTTCTAAGACTCTAATTAAATTACTAAACTTTCTCCCTTAAGGTATGTGCACAAATTTTAAAAGGCCCCTTTATGCTTTTTATGCTACTTAAACAATTAATGAATTTTTAATGAGCCAGCTAAGTTAGATATATTTATGTTTAGTCTAGCCAGGCACTGCTGGCTTGTGGATTATGCCTATAATCCTAACTAGAAAGAGGCTGAGGTCTAGAAAATCTTAATTCAGAAAAGGCTATAAAACTCTTACCTCCATTTAATCAGCAAAATGCTGGATCAGAAGGATGGCTCATGTGGTAGAGTACTAATTTAGGAAGAAAGCTAGAATTCAGGTCCCAGTACTACCAGACAATGTATAGTTTTTTGTTTTTTTAATTCAGGTAATGGGTAGGTTTATTCATTGTTCCGGCTGGCACCAGGCCATCTTGGTCCTCCCTATGGTGAGGAAAGGCCTGGGAAAGAGAGCAAGCTGGGAAAGAGAGAGAGTTGGGAAAGAGGGAGATCTGGGAAAATGGGAGAAAAGAGTTAGAAAAGAGAGAAAAGAGCTAGAAAAGAGAGCATCTGGGAAAGGTGGGAAAGAGTTGAGAAAGAGCTAGAAAAGAGCAGAGAGAGAGCTAAAAAAGAGAAGGGAGCTGGGAAAGAGAAGAGAAGGAAAGAGCTGTAGGTTTTTTAAAAGAGTAGCCCAGTAAGAACAGCACTACACACGTGGTATTCAGGTAAGTGGTAGGTTTATTTATCATTTCAGCTGGCACCAGGCCATCTTGGTCCTCCACGTGGTGGGGAAAGGCCTGGGAAAGAGAGCTGGGAGAGCTGGGAAAGAGAGAGCTGGGAAAGAGAGAGAAAATAGCTAGAAGAGAAAGAAAAGAGCTAGAATAGAAAGTGTCTGAGAAAGGTGGGAAAGAGAGAGCTAGGAAAGAGAAGGGAGCTGGGAAAGAGAAGAGAAGGAAAGAGCTGAGACAGAGCTAGAAAAGAACAGAGCTAGAACATCTGGGCCTGGGCTAGGCCTTATGTAGGGTATGGGCAGAGAAAGGTGTGGCCACATCAAATTCAGATGTGACCTCAGCGGATGCAGATGTGACCTCTTCCAGGTGTCCAAGTTGCCTAGGTAATGCAGGTACTGGGTGGAGACTTTGCTGCGAGAAGGGTGGAGTCTGCTAGTCATTAAGGAGTGGACCTTATATACCAGCCTTTTAATAATCATGAAATAGGGCACGGATTCTCTCTGGTTACTTCCTGCTGACAAGGGACATTGACAATAGGGGTAAAAGGCTGGAATTTGGTCCCCTCCCAGAGAAGACAGTGAGCAGCAGCTGTCCCTTGGTGGCATGAGTCCTTAGATGAAGTCTGGAGAAGTCTCATGAGCATTGAGAGCTGGAAAAAAATACTAGAGAGCAAATAAATGGCAAGAGGAAGGACTTGGGGCTGCAAATGTTGGTAGAAATGTCCCTAGCTACTTCTGACATCTGGCGAGTAGGTAGAGAAGTCAGGTGACAAAGGCAAGAATATAAATTCCTGTTCAGTTAATAGGTAAACAGGTATAAACATTGGATGGGCAGGCTTCTTACTTCTACTGACCTCCCGGCTCTGGTTAATTTTGAAAGAACAGGCACAAAGTAGCTGATGTGACATCATCTCCTCTTACTCCTGTCCATGTTCTCTTGTTCCCCAGACTGACTGAGTCTAGGTGCTCATTGCCAGGATGGCTTGTCCCAGTTGGTATTCAAGGAGGATTGAACTCAAGGCCTGGGCACTGTCCCTGAGCACTTCTGCTCAAGGCTAGCACTGAACCACTTTGAGTTATAGTACCACTTGCAGAGTTTGGCTGGTTAGAGATAAGAGTTTTGAGCCATGCTTCCAGCCTGGCTCTTTTCAGGTTAGCTGGGAGATGGAGTCTTAGGGATTTTTCAGCCTGGGTTGGCTTTGAACTGCAATCTTTGCAACAAAAGCCCTTTATTATTTCCAATTAAAGCAACAAGGAGATCAAGTAGAATAAGTACAGCTTACCTGGTCCTTATGAAGAATTGCCAACAAATATTCTGAAATAACAAAACTCATTAGATGTGATGAGAATTTTAGCACAGATATGCCCAGTATTTTAGAACCATGTAGTCAGTAGAATATACAACACAAAACAAAAAAGACAAAACTCAAAACCTAAAATTTTGACAACGTTTAGACATCTTTGCTAACAAAGCACATCAGATGGTTGGGCCTCAGCTACCAGGGCCTGTGAAAAGAGCAATTTGTTAGCAAGGCACCTCAGAATAGATGGATGGAGTAGTAAGCTTGGTAGAAGGTTAAGGGTCAGATGGGGCCAAAGCCTTAACCCACCATGTGGCCAAGATGACGAACTCAAGATGGCGAATTTCTGAAAAAATGCAAAGAAACCCTGAACAAATAGATCAAGCCTACATTGGCTAGCCTTTGAGAGGGAACCTAGAGGAGGGTCCCCGGGACCCAGCCTGCATCACACTCTTCAGAGCACAAGCCAAAATGTAGAAAAGAGAAAGGGAGAGATAGGGAAAGTTGGACATGAATGGCAGAGAGAGAGCAAAGAGAGCCCGGAAGTAAACAGACTTCTGACTATTTACCATTGCAGTAGCAAAACAGTGTACATCTGAGAATGGCATAAAATTGGGTTCTCTGGCTTTCCAGGGAGCACAGGAGGAATTTCAAAGGGATTTCACCACTCAGGTGTGATTCACAGCATCCCATTAAATGTGTAGGAGAGTCAGTCTGGTGAGTGACGGGGAGCTGACCAGGCAGAAGCAGCGTCCCGACTTCCCCCAGAGCCCTCTAGAGAGAAATGGCAAAGCCCCCAAAGCCAAGTGTCCTCAGCTTCAGAGGTAAACAGCCTTTCAGGTAAAGGCCATATGAGCTCTCTGGCATGGCGCCACATCTGGACAGAGACTGAGCAACAGAGAACCATAGAGAGTAGTTTCACTCACCAGAGTAGAGAAGTGGTGTGAACGTGGATGTGAAGGCCAGCAATGGTATCAATGCACTGTGTCCGCAGCAGACAGACAGGTTTGCAAAAGGCCATCAGAACTGTGGGTATTCCTCAGAGCAAAAAGGGAAGAACAAACAAAAAAGGAAAAAAGAAGGGGAAAAAACCAGACAGGAATCCCACCTATCCTGACTTTAAGCCCTTTATCCGAGTCACGGCACCATTTATGTTAGGTTTTTAAAAAGAGGTAACCAAGTAAGACCAGCAGCACACACGTGGTATTCAGGTAAGGGGTAGGTTTATTCATCCTTCCAGCTGGCACCAGGCCATCTTGGTCCTCCACATGGTGGGGAAAGGCCTGGAAAAGAGAGCTGGGAGAGCTGGGAAAGAGAGAGAGCTGGGAAAGAGGGAGAGCTGGGAAAGTGGGAGAAAAGAGCTAGAAAAGAGAGAAAAGAGCTAGAAAAGACAGCATCTGGGAAGATGGGAAGGAGTTGAGAAAGAGCTAGAAAAGAACAGAGAGAGCTAGAAAAGAGAAGGGAGCTGGGAAAGAGAAGAGAAGGAAAGAGCTGAGAATGAGCTAGAAAAGAGCAAAGAGAGCCAATGTATAGATTTTTAAGCAAGTTTTTTTTTTTTTTTTGGTTGGTCGTGGGGCTTGAACTCTAGGCTTGCGTGTTGTCCCTATGCTCTTCAGCTCAAGGATAGCACTCTACTGCTTGAGCTATAGCATCACTTTCAGTTTTCTAGTGGTTTATTGGAGATAAGGGTCTCACAGACTTTCCTGCCCCGGCTGGCTTTGAACCAAGATCCTCAGATCTCAGCCTCCTGAGTAGCTAGGATTACAGGTGTGCCACCGGTGCTCAGCCAAGTATTTTTTGTTTGTTTGTTTGTTTCCTATGTGTCTTAAGTAGAATGTAATCAGCTACCTCAGCCACACACGTAGAACAAAGCTAGGACTTCTTCATGGTGCAATTACCTCCTTTGTTACATGAGTCTGTGAGAGTCTAATGGTATCGTAAGAAAACAAACCTTTTTTCAACATAGTTGAAATATAAAGGTTATATTGTTGCAATGAGTCAACCTGTATCCCTGGGATGGAGGGGAGTGTAGTTGTGGAAATAGGAGGGAAGGGATGACAGGGGAAAAACAAAGGAGGAGACAACAATGCTTGATAAGAAATGTACTCATGGGGCTGGGAAGATGGCTCAGTGGTAGAGTGCTTGCCTTGCAGGCATGAGGCCCTGGGTTCGATTCCCCAGCTCCACATAAGAAAAAAAAGCTGGAAGTGGCACTATAGCTCAAGTGGTAGAGCGCTAGCCTTGAGCTGAAAAGCTGAGAGACAGTGCCCAGGCCCAGAGTTCAGGCCCCACGACCAAACCCCTCCCCCCCAAAAAAAGAAATGTACTCATTACCTTACTCATGTAACTGTAACCCCTCCTCTGTATAGTATTCTCACAATTAAAAAAATATTAAAAAAAAGAAAACAAATATTTTGCCTCTGTGTATTTCTAAAAAGTACTTTTGAATCTATTAAAAAGGAAACACTAAATAACATTTGTTGAATGTATCAGAATAAGTGCTGTTTTATTTATCCAAAATAGATTAGCAATGCCATATCTCTAGAAACAAAAGCAACTTGCAAAATGGAATAGTGACTCCCAAAGACAATTTGCTTTACAAAAAATGGAAAGTATCAGCCATTCCAATCCCTGCAATTAAAAGAATATTATCTTGTAGTCTACTGAGAAAAATGAACAAAGTTGTAAATTGCTTCTGAAACCAATTTGCAGAAAAAGGCATTTAAGGATTGATAATTATGACTTTGTTGTATTATGGGAAAATAAACTGGCCCCAACCAACTGAAAAGATATCAAATTATTTTTAATTTAATATTTAATGCAAATTAGACAAACTGAGAAGTAGTCCGTTGAGAAAGTCTATTGTTTTTTAAGACATATAAACTAATAATTGAAATAACGATGAAGCAACCAAATACTCCTTAAATAGCTATTAAATTCCTGAGTTAAGAAAATATGTAATAATAATTACAATATTAACCAACATAACAATTGTCCCTTATCTTTTCAGAAAATTTAGCAATGTTTTTATTCTGAAATTATATCTGATAGATCAAGGTTTTTTGATTATTTGTTTTGTTTTGTTTTAGAAGAAAAAAAAAAGCTACCTCAAAGTATTTTATTGTCTGGCAAGGCTGTGTTTGTTATCTGTTTTCCTCTGAGGTAAGTGCTTGAGGAAATTATGCGTGAAAAGAGAACTTTAAGCTACTACCTTCAGTAAAGACTAGGAAAGGTTATATTTTGCATAACTCATTTTTTCCAACACATTGTTGCCCTGAAGGCAGAATTATTTCACTGCTAGTAAAATGATCCATTCCTCAGTTTTTCTGTGTAGATTTGTTGTTGTTGTTGTTATTTACTTTTGCTTCACCCTTATTATATTGCTTTTCCTGCTTGTGTCAGATATGATCAGAATTATTTGGGGATTACTCATCAGTATAGATTGCCCACAAAAGATACATGATAGTCCTTGGGGCTTTTGGGCAGTGGTAGGATCCTTGTTAGATTGGTCCCAATGGGAGGTCTTTATGTCATTGAGTAGTATTCGAAGAGTTTCCCTATGTAACACTGGCTCCATGATTTTGCTATAATAACCATGAAGTTAGTAGTTTTATTCTACCAGACGTCTCCACCAGGATGCTTTAATATACCATAGGCCTATGAACATAGGACTAATTGATCACCAACTACAATTGCAAAACTATGACAAAAGTTAACCTTTCTTTTTTATAAGTTCATTCCCTCAAATATCTTGCAATAAAGTAGAAATCTAATTAACACAGGTAGTAACTATAAAATGTCTTACTTTCCTGTATTTTCATTTCTCCTACCAGGAGATGTCTGTCAATTATTTTTATTCACCTCAATAAACTTCTAAATTAAGCATTCCATGAAGTTTAAAGAAGATAATCAACCAGATATTCTCTTTCATTTCTAATACTGAAATATTTAAAGCAATATGAAATCAAAATCCAGACCAAAGAACTAGTTTTTTAATAATATTGATATATTAGTTTCTACACATGAATAAAATATCCTTTTATTTAGTTTATTTTTTATAGATAAGTTACTAGTTACAGTATGGAAAGTAATTCTTTACAAAAAAAGAGTGAAAATGTTTTAATATCTGGGTGCATGAGTCAAGGATTATCTACAAAACAATACCTAGTACTCTTCACAAGTACTGAGGTTATTACACACAATGATTAAGAAACTGTCATAGGCAAACAGACTCTATGGACATAAGTTGAGCAAATATACCAAAATATCTGAGATCTGACATTGAAAAAGAGACAAATTGAAGGCAGAATATACTGTATTTAATAACAATATAGCACTTTCTTCTTGGTTCCTTTTTTGCCCCCTTTTGTAAAGTTCTTCATCTTGTCAACCACCATGGCTCAGAAAGCCAAAAGTAACAATAATATGTTTTCAAATGTTGAAAGTTATACTTTCTGCCTATGCCTTCTAAGTACTGGGATGTTTTCATAACTTGGCTATTATGGATAGTGCAGCAAAGTACATAGATGTGCAAGTTTATTTTTCATATTCTGACTCACAGTGTTCCAGGTAGATGCCCAGGAATGATATGGCTGGTTTGTAAGGAAGGTCTATTATTAGTTTTTTGAGGAACCTCCAGACTGCTGTCTAGAGTGGTTGCACTAGGTTATATTCCCACCAACAATGAGATATGGCTCCTTTATCCCTTCATCTCCTCCAATATTTGTTGTTATCTCCAATATTTGTTGTTATTCGAATTCATAATGTTGGTCATCTTACAAGGGTTGAGATGGATTCTCAGAGTTGTTTTGATTTTCAAGTCCTTGTGGCCAGCAATGATGAGCACTTCCTCATGTGTTTCTATGTCATTCTTAACTCTTTTCAGATACATCTTTCTTAGCTCCCTGTTTCTGCTTCTTTATGTGTAAGCTTAGAGTTAAAACTTTCCTCTCAGGATTGCTTTTGCTATATCCCAGTGGTTCCATTGTGATGTGATCATTTTCACATTGTAGGAACTTTCTAATTTCTTTCTTTTAATCTTTTGCAACCAATGTGTTATGCAGTAATGTGTTACTAAGTTCTCAGGGACGTGGATTTTTTTGTACAATTGATTTGTATCAATTGTACAAATCAATCCTCTTGTATTTGCTTAGGTTCTTTGTGTGGCCTATGAAATGATCAGTTTTAGGGAATATATCATGGGCTGCTAAGAAGAATGTGAATTGGGTCATTGTTGGGAGGATTACTCTGTAAATATCTTCTAGGCCCATTTGAGTTAGAATATCATTAAATTCAGAGGCCTCTTCTCTTATCATTTGTTTGGTTTACCTGTCCTTTGGTGAGACTGAAGCATTAAAAATCTCCCATTATTATTTTTGTTGGAGCCTATCTTGTTCTGTATATCCAAATCCATTTAATGTATTTAGGGACTACATTGCTTTTTGTATGAATATTGATCAATGTGATTTTCATTTCATGGAGCATTCTCTTTATTAAACTGTCATTTATTAAACTTGTCATTAATTTTAGTGAGAAAGATCTATTTTATCAGATACCAATATTACTACTCCCACTTTTGCACAGGATGCATTTGCATGAAATGTCCATTCCAGCACTAAGAATTTGTTTTTATCTTTGATGGCAAGGTGGGACTCTTGGAGTAAACAGATGGAATGATCTTGTTTTTTGATCCAATCTGCTTTTCTGCTTCTTTGTTTGGGGAATTAATGATGTTTAAGATTATTATGGAGAGATGTGTCATGTTCTCTGCCATTTTCTTGATTTCCTATATGTTGCTGTGCTTAATAAGCTGTGCTTAATAAACTAGTTTTCTAGTGATATTTGCCTAATATATATCTGACTTTGATTATTATCTTTAGATTATATGCATCCCTTTAGTATTCTTTGTAATATGAGTGTGCTGTTCATGAACTCCATTAATTTGTGTTTGTCATGTAAGATTTTAATTTCACCATCAGTTGTGAACCATAGCTTCACTGGGTACACCAGTTTGGGTTGGCATCTTCAAGATTTAAATTATAACATTTCAGGCTCTTCTTGCTTTGACAGTTTGTGTGGAAAGAACTGCTGTGATTCTGATGTTCTATCCATTATAATATATCTCCTTCTTTGATTTTGTGCATTAAAAATTAATTCCTTGTCTCTTAAGTCCTGAGTTTTCATTATGATGTGTCTAGAAGTATTTCTTCTAAGATTCTTCTATTAGGAATTCTGTATACTTCTGTCAGAAGTGTGAGATTTTCCTTGTTGAGATTGGGTAAATTCTCTGTTATTTTGTTAAGTAGGTTTTCAATGCCTTTAGTTTTGAATCTTTCCCTTAATTTATTCTAATTATGCATAAATTTGATCTTTTGGCTGAATCTGACAATGCATGGGTTTTTTTAGTTATATTCTAAGTGTTTTCCCCCATACATTCAGGTTTTTTTGTTTGATTTCTTCTGTTTTAGCCTCAGTTTCTGAATATTATTTTTTACTTCACTTATTCTATTGTTTATGCTTTCAATTGTGGTTTGCAATAGGGAAATTGAGCCTTTTATGCTCCAAGCTCTTTGTGGAAGTCAGTTCTCAGGGAGTTAATTTCATATAGCATTTCTAGCTTTTCCTCCATATCTTTTTGTGTTACCTGTATTTTCTTTGTCATTGTTCCCATGCATTCTATTTGTTTTTGAATATTCCCTTTTATTCTGCCATCCAATTCTCTCAACATTACTTTAATGGTTCTTTTGTCCTCCATCTCTTCTTTGCTCCTAATCCAGGGTCCTTCCTTGATTGTTGTTGCCTTTTGGATTTTTTTTGTCTTAATTGTTAACACATTTTGTAATTGTTCATTGTGATTTACACATTTGAATTCACATACTGTCAATGTGATTTAGGTTGTCAGTGTCATTAAGGTTGCCATGGAATGTGGTTGCCTGGATGGATCTCTGTCAGTCTTTACATTTGGCATTTTTCAACTCTGGTTGGTTCAAAAAGTGATAGTGGAATGTGTCCTGTTCAGTTGGTAGGACTCTGTGGTGTGCAGGGCTCGCTGATGTTCTGGCCTATGTTAGGACCCAGTGGCCCTATTTGATACAGAGAAATCCAGTAGCCTGGCCTAGATCTCTGCTTGGAATAGGCAGAATCCTGCCAGCTGTGGTGGGGAGGTCGTCCTGGACTGAGTCCTATACTGATGTCTATTTCCATAGAGACCAGGAGCTGCTTTCTAGCACCCAGAGATCCAGGCCAAAGTGGGAAGGTTGCCATGGTGCAGTCTGGAGAGATTGACCCCACTTGAATCCTGTACTTTTTCCCTCTTGTGTCCTGGACTGGAATGAATTTCCAAGGTTTGAGGAGCTGCATTCAGGTCTCTGGGATAGGCAAAAGTATTCAAGAGGGAAGTTCCGACAAGGCTGGCACACCTTTGGGTAATGGGCTGATGTGCACTTGGCTACCAGATTGGTGTGCTCAGGTGTGCCTCTGGGGATGTGAGCTTTAGAGGGTTCAGGCTCCCACAGAGTGGTGCAGGGAGATTGTCCATGCTGCCCTTTAGCAGATCAGATTTTTCCTCCTGGAATGAGGGTTGTGGAGGATACATGGTTCTAGTGTCCAACCAATATCGGTCCAGATGAGGGTCAGCATTTGTGGTCTTCGGGCTCAGGGTCAGGGTTGTGTCCTGGTAGTCTTCTGCAGGCAGGATAATGGGTATGAGGATTTCTAGCCTCTGTGCCCTCTTCATACATGGTGTTCCTTCTCAGGAGGGAGGAAGGGTATTCACGATCAGCACTCATGGTCACCACCAAAGCTGGTTTCCCATGGGAGGGGTCCTCAACATGATACTCACAGTTGCTGGTATTGTTTCTGAGATGACCAGCAGCATTGTGAGAGTTTACTACATATGGATGAGATTGTCTTTCTTTACTGATCTGTGCTTCTGTCTGTGCTGGTTGAGTTCCAAGCACAGTTGTGGGGACTTTATCATGGCTTAGCTATATGGTAGGAGCAGGATAAGCGGATAGAGAGAAGGCACATCACAGTTTTCTGTCCTTGTGTATGTTGGGTATACATTTTTTTTCTGTCTTGTGATATTCTGTTCATATTTTCTTTGTTGTTTATCTCTTTGGGTGAAGTGTGTGTTAGGAGTCTAAATCTCTCTGTGATCAGAGAGAGAGATAGAGTGATTCTCTATTGCTTCTCCATCATCTTGTAGTAGTCACTTTTTGTTGTATAAATCACTGTGGTACTATTTTCCTTCAAAAAATGATTAGAAACAATTTTTATTAATAACATGATTGACATAAGACATGCTTATATTTGCCTGTATCCTCAGAACATGGAATCCCAGTTCAATCCCAGCCTTTCCTATACAATAAGAGTGAAGTCAGCCTACAATAACATGTGCAATCCTGTCCCAAAAAACTCAAACAAAACAAAAGACTAAGTGGGAATATAATATTAACATTGGGATCCATAAAACAATAAAATACATGATGAACTTTGAGATAATGAGCAAATGTCCTTTCTCACTAATATATTTTCAACTAACAGAGATATTTAAAATATTAACTTTGGATTATGAAACATGAAGAGATAATAAATGTGACCTTTTAGAAATGCCCTTTCCTGGATTTGTCACTGAGGTCATCCTGTATGACACAGTTCATGATAAAAAAAAAAAAACATGAAGAACTTTCACAGCAGTACAGCTCAGTTAGTTACATTGATTCTCGTTAAGCTAAAACTTATTTCAGTCAGTGGGCAAATGAAAAGAGATACATAATTGCATATCTTCTCACTTGATACCATAATTTTGAAATAATTCAATTGAACCAAAACCGTGACTTCACACATTCTCACTTCTTACTTGCTCTATAGTTACAGGCTGGAACAAACTCATAAAAAACTGTTTGCTTCACACCTACTTAGATAAGGATCCTCAGGGGAAAAAAGTCATGATTTACTTTGGGAAAGAACTTATTGTATGAATCTCAGGAAGCAGGAGAGCAGGTTAGGGATGCAATAAGGAGGAATCTGGTATCACAAAGCAATACTCAGGGCCCCATTTGGAAGTGAACTCCTTTGTTTACTGTGAGTCAGAGGAACTGAACACTTCTGGTTAATATAGGTCAGAGAAGCTATTGTAATAAATCTGACTCAGGAATATCATCACAAGGCATTATTAGATCTTTCGGTTAGTTAGCAAGTAACAATGCTAGGAATACAGAATCCCAGAAATTAAAAAACAAAACAAACAAAAAAATAACCCAATCTGCTTTGCAATATTTTAATCCTAAGAATTTTATAACTTTGTCTGCTACCTGGAATCTATTTTTATCCAGATCTTCATTTAGAATAATTAAAAATGTTTGATTTTTTCTGATTCCATACATGAAAAACACTGGTACACTAATATATAATATTATTTTGATTCACCCAAATTAAATTTTATTTTTTACTGGACTGTGATTTTAATTAACACACACAGCTGAATTTATTAACATTTCTAGATTCTAGTAAATTTTTTTTGTTTTCTTTTTATTGTGAAAATACTGTACAGAGGGGGTTACAATTACATGGGCAAGATAATGAGTACATTTCTTATCAAGCATGTTTATTGCAGCATTATTTACTATAGCTAAGATATAGAACCAACCCAGATGCCCCTAAGTAGATGAATGGATCAAGAAAATGTGGTACATTACACAATGGAATTCTATGCCTCTGTCAGAAAGAATGACATTGCCCCATTTGTTGAAATGGAAAGACTTGAAAAAAATTATACTAAGTGAAGTAAGCCAAGCCCAAAGAAACATAGGTCCCATGGTTTCCCCTATTTGCAATATCTAATATATGTATGAGTCAAGCAGAAAAGGTCGGGTAAGGTGATGTTAGGAAAATGAACCCTAAGATATGTATTTAAATGTTTTTCTTCTTTCATGTGATTGTTTCTAACACATTTGTAAGATTATTTCTTAGTTGCTTTGTATGTCCCTCCCCACAGTATAACCCCTGCTTTCACTGTATTTTATGTCGGTATAATTTGTGGAGGGGAAGGGGAAAAACAACTCGTTTAAATAAGGATACAGGAAGACCCGTTGCAACAATGAGAAATACAAGTTGTCATGTGGAAAACAAACTTTACAACTTTGGTGGTGGGGGGGGAGGATTGGGTGGGGAGGGGGAGGCTGGGAAGGGATGGGAAAGGGAAACAAAGGAGGAGGCTACAATGCTTGATAAGAAATGTACTCATTATCTTGCCCATGTAATTGTAACCCCTCTGTACAGTATTTTCACAATAAAAAATAAATTAAAAAAAATAAAATAAAATTTATAAAAATGACAAAAAAAGCATTGTAGCCTCCTCCTTTGTTTCCCCTTCCCACCCCTTCCTATCCTCCCCCTGTCCTCCTAGCCACTCCTCCCTGCTCCCCCTCCCCCCTCCCTGCACAAATTAAAATTTTTAAGAAGTTCCTTTTTACTTTTTTTTGTTTCCTCGATACACTATTTTGTATTTATTTTCTATTGTTAAGGTGATATACAGAGTGATTACAATTACATAAGTAAGGTAATAAGTACATTTCTTGTCAAACTTGTTACCCCTGCCCTCATTTTACTCCCTCTTTCCCTCTTCCCCAAATCCCCCCCACCAAGATGTACAGATCATTTCCAACAAAATATCTTGTGTATATAGCTGTTGCATTGGTTCACCATTTGTCATTTCTCTCACTATTCTGTTGTTCCCCTTCTCTTCCCTAATTCAGGTAAACATATATAAAATTTCAGGGTACCAAAATCAAATACAGGCACAACAAAGGATAAACCATAGAGAGAAGAACACAACAACAACAAAAAGTAACCCCCCAAAAAAACAAGAAATAACAAACTAAATTAAAAACAACAACAAAGGAAAACCTCTTATGTCCATGTCTTGGAATTCACTTCACTTTGCATCATCTTATATGGTCATATGTACATAGCTATTGAGCTATTTTACTCCTGCTAAGATCACCCTAGACATATAATTAATTATTACAAATAAGTGACACCATGGAACCAATGTTTTTAGGGTCTGGTTTACTGAACTTAAATATGATTTTTTTCAAAATCTTTCCATTTCCTAACAAAGAAGGTTGTGTCATTTTTTCTGATAGAGGCATAGAATTCCACTGTGTGTGCATATTACTGAAGGACATCTGATGTGGTTCTATATCTTAGCTATGGTAAATAATGTAGCTGTAATAAACATAGTTATATTGGTAGCTTTAGTATGGCCTTGTTTGTGATCGTTTGGGTAAATGCCCAAAAGTGGGATTGCTGGGTCATAGGGGAGCTCTATGTGGAATCTTTTGAGGAACTGCACACTGCTTTCCAAAATGGTTGAACAAGTTTACATTCCCACCAACAATACAGAAGGGTTTCCTTTTGGTCACATCCCCTCTAGCATCTGTTATTAAATTTCTTGATTATAGCCATTCTAACTGGGGTCAGGTGGAATGTCAATGATGTTTATTTGCATTTCTTTTATGGCCAGAGATTTTGAGCATTTCTTCATGTGTCTATTGGCCATTTACATTTCCTCTTCAAAGAAGTTTTCCATTAAGTCTTAAGCCCTTTTAAATAAGTGGTGTTTCTTTGAGGATTTGCTTTTGGGGCATTTAATTTTTTGAGTTCTAAGTATATTTTAGATATGAGAATACTTGCCTGTTGTGTGAATAGTGTAGATTTTCTCCAAATCCCTGGGCTTTCTTTTTATCTTGCTAGCTATGTCCTTTGCCATGCAGAAGCTCTGCAGTTTCATTCAGTCCCATTTATCCAACCTTTCTTTGATTGGTTGTGTTTATGGTTCTTTATTAAGAAAATTTCAGCCTGTGCCCAGGAGCCCTAGAGGTTTTCCTGTTCCTTCTTGTAATGTTTTCAGGGTGTCTGCTTTTACCTTGAGATCTTTCATCCTCTTGGAATTGATTCTGATGTAGAGTTATATATAGCTTTAGTTTTTCTACAGGTGTTTATCCAATTTTGCCAGCACCAAACTGAAAGGCTATCTTTCTTTTGTCCTATGTTTTTGGCTCCTTTATTAAAGATTAGATGGCCATAGGTTTGTGGGTTTGTTTCTGGGCATTCACTTCTATTCCATTGGTCCTCAGGTCTATTCTTATGCCAGTACCAAGCTGTTTGATTGATATAGCTTTGTAATTGAGATTGAAGTTTGGTATTGTTATTCTTCTAGCACTGTTCTTTCTGCTAAGGATTGTTCTTGCTATTTGGGGTCTTTTATTGTTCCATATGATTTTTTTTGTCTCTCATGGGGCTTGATTATGTCATCTGCAAAGAGGTTGAGTTTTACTTTATCTTTCTCTATTTGGATCTCCTTTATGTTCGTATTTTGCTTTATTGCTCTAGCTAGGCATTCTAATACTCTATTGAAGAAGATTGGAGACATCCATATCTCATTCTTGAATTTGGAAAAAATTGCTTTAGTATTTCACCATTAAGTATAATGTTAGTTGAAGGTTTGTCATACACGGCCTTCATTATATTAAAGAATGTTTATATTGGTGTGTTGGATCTCATTCAATATTTTTTCTTCATCTATTGAGATAATCATGCGGTTCTTATCCTTTTTCTTGTTGATGCAATGAATTATGTTAATTTCTTTGTGTTTATTGACCCAACATTGTATCCCTAAAACATTTTCATATATTTATTTACTAGCATGGCTTTGTGTAACCATATTATTCCAGTTCTAAGAGCCTTTTGTGCAGCATTTTTAACCTTCCAGATACACTGAAGAGTTCTTGAATATCTTCCTAGATATTTAGTTTATTTACATAGTACTTCTTACTCGTTAACTGCATGTATCTTTCAGATTATTTTCAGATATTTTCTTTTAGCCTTTTAACATAAATTCATTAGATGGCTGTTTTTATTCTACCTACACGTGATATATGCTCAAAGACAGAGAGCAGCAGGTTCCTTGGACATGTGAGTGATGCCTAAGAAAGAATAAGGATTGGGGACAATCCTACATTTGCCTGTGTACTTAACATTCAGATTAAAACTGGTATTGAAAAAATGACAAAGTCAACACATCCAAAAGTAAAGTGGATTGTGAGATATGACTGTGCAATCATTAATCTAGGCAGATATATATGGCTGACTATGTTAATCAGGTAACACAGATGTTGCCTGAACTACAGTATTACAGCATGGGCTGTGTCTCTATGTTCTGACATTGATATTTTATGTGGGAATGTGAGAAAGCCATTCATTGTTGGAATGAAACTCACCAAACAAAAAACTTTGCATCTTATAAAACTAGCAAATGAAAACAGAAAATGGATGACTTCGTAAACCATACTTTTTACCATACCATATGAAGTATGTCACTCCCTTGAGGGTGAAAAAATTAGCAATCTATTCATATTAGCTGCTAGAAAGTTCTTGAATTTTAATTATGGATATTTCCATTGTTCCTGTGAAGATAGTACTATCAGCCTGAAATATTAACCAGAATAAGAAGTAAGTTCTGGAAAAGTTGCAGATTCTAAACTCAAAATCTATACTCATCAATGCAAATAAATTACTGGGATGTAATCAATATCTTCTTGCAAACTTATTCTGTGACATTATGTTGAGCTTTATATAACAGTTTGTTAATTCAAAGTCAATAACATCTTAAAGAATACATGAAAGAACACTGAAAGATTAACAACAGCAGAAATATCATCACAGATACTGTTTCAGTGTTGTTCTCCCAAAAGCATTTATTGACCTGTGAGTTTTCATGGCAGCTGTGTTATGAGGTAGGGCCTAATGAAAGTCTTTAAATTATGATTACTGCACCTTGATGGATGAATTTACCGTGTGCATATAAGGTCTTGAGCCTGTGCATTCTCTCTATTATATAACTTGTTTGTTATGTGATACCTCACTATGTCCTGGTCCAATATTTTCTATTTCACAAGGTTCAAAACTTTGAAATACTTGAATGCTCATTTTTGTAAGGATTCTGTTATAAACAATGATGATAAATAACATCTAGTCATTTTATTTGGAGGTAGGTGACATATTCTTAAAGCTTTTCAATAAGTGCAAAAACAATGAAACTCTTCCAAATAATGTGACATATGTTAAAAGGTGCAATACATGTAAAAGTAAAACTATTTCCGGTATTATCTTTATATTCTTAGGACATGTGTTTATAGATATATGTTTAGATTTGATATGTATATAATTAAATAATAGATGGTAGATAAAATAGGTAATTGTCAAACAGATAAACAGATGAGACCTATGAGGTTACAAGAAATTTCATTTAATTCCTGTTGATGCTATAGAAGTTTCTAACTAAGAATTTTGTAATGGTTGAATAAGTGTTGTTACTATATTCAGAGGATGGATATGAAACTGATTTACTTCTTCAAATAGTAGGAATCAACCTTAATTCAGTAGATCCATATTCACTGAGCAAAAAGAAATGCTAACCCCATATTTTTAGCCTCCAAAAATAAATAAGAATATCATAAATATAAAAGCTAATACTTTTTCTGAATAAACCTATCTGAGATACCTCGTTTTCTCTTTTTATTTAAATATTTTATTGTAAAGGTACTGTACAGAGGGGTTATTGTTACATGTGTAAGATAATTAGTACATTTTCTAATGAAGTATAAATGGTCAGTAAATGTATAACACCTTCTTGATAAATTGCCAATCAAGGAATTCGGATTCCATCTATCTCCAATTAGAATGTTTATCTTCAATTAAAGAAAAAAATATTGGTGAGGATATATGGAAAAAGAATACTAATATATTGCTTTGGGAATGTAGTAACATTGGGATATGAGATACGTACAAAGCCATGTATATAGCAGCATTATGTTCAAGAGCCAGAATATGCTGTCGCTCACGCCTGTAATCCTAGCTACTCAGGTGGCTGAGATCTGAGGATCACAGATCAAAGCCAGCTCAGGCAGGAAAGTCTGTGAGACTCTTACCTCCAATAAACTACTGGAAAACCGGAAGTGGAGCTGTGGCTCAAGCGGTAAAGCACTCGCCTTGAGCTGAAGAGCACAGGGACAGTACCCAAGCCCAGAATTCAAGCTCCATGACCGACAAAAAAAAAAATCCAGAATATGGAAACAGACAGAATCGAAGTCCATCAATCTAACACACACACATACACACACACACACATACACACACACACACACACACACACACACACACGTTTTTCATATACAAATAAGGAAATTTTGTCATTTAGAGAAAAAAAAGAGAATGGAACTGGATATCATTGTGTTAAGAGAAATAAGCCACACTTATAGAAACATATATTTAATATTTTTAGAAACTACTTAATAAAACAAGTAATAATATGAGTGTAAAACTCCTTATTGAGTATGGAAATAATAGGATGGAAGAGTGCTACCAGAAGGTAAATGGGAAATAAATATGACTGAAAATACAATGAAACCTGTTAATATTTCACAACAACATGAGATCAAACAACATAAGAACAATCAAAGGGGATAAATTTGATTGAAA
Organism: Dipodomys spectabilis; assembly: GCF_019054845.1. Classification (NCBI taxonomy): domain Eukaryota; kingdom Metazoa; phylum Chordata; class Mammalia; order Rodentia; family Heteromyidae; genus Dipodomys; species Dipodomys spectabilis. The sequence goes on along the minus strand of NW_024870758.1, from coordinate 6,424,816 downwards.
TAAATTATATGTGCACAACGAAATGTCACAATGAAACCCTTGGTAAATATATATACACTAATTAGAAAAGGAAAGGAGATAAAGCAAACATAAAACCCAAAAGTGATACCGTATTTATTGAAGGAGTGTGATGTGTTCACAAAAAGAGATTACACAAAAAGCATATACTAGAAAGAGAAATTAGAACAGGAAAATTTGTTCCTAGATGTATAATTTTAAACTTGAAGACAGAGAGGAAGAAAAAAGGCTATAGTGTTGGAGAGTAGAAAGCCCATTATCTACAGAGAGGATCAAGGCTTAAAGTAGGACAAGATATTTTTTTCAGAAAACATGCAAGTAAGAAAAGAGGAAGATGAATATTAAAGTCAATAACCACAGCCACAAAATCCTACTGAAATACAATTCTATGTATAGAGAAATCCTCACTGAAAATGAAAGAAATTTAAGTACTTGGCCAGGAAAACAAAATCTGATAGAATTTTTTACCAGTATACCTTGACATCTAAAGAATTTAAAGAAGTATTTGCAGAGAAGAAAAAATCACATAAGCCATAAAATAAGCTTCAGTCATTTAGTGGACTATTCTTAAAAACTGAATTTATGAAGAGAAAATATTTTTCTCTTACCTGATGGATATCAATTTCTTTAAAACAACAATGACAATACATCAAATCATTATAATTTATGGGCAAATGAAAAGGAAAACTGAAATATAATAATAAAGAATGGAAAGAAGAAATTGAGTATTCTGTGATAGACTACATGAAAGTAATACAGAGTTGACTGAGACTAAAATGTCCACAGATGAGTTTTAATATGTTTAAACTCCAGAAACACACTAAAGACAAAAAGTAAAATCACAGTTAAATGTGAAAGAGCTTTTACATTCTTCCTGTCATCTATTTTGTCCAGATTATATTTCTGTACCAAAATTTAATAAAGTCTCCCAGGTTAGGTTTGAACTTATCAGTAGGAAAGTCATGTCCTGTAATGTTCATCCATTTCAAAAGAATGAAGAGAAAGTAGAAAATTCCATGATACAACATGCTCTTCATTTATCCTTGACTGGATTGCAAGCAATCATAGATATAAAGTGTATGTGTAACAGAATAGGATGTTTGAGCTCATTTATCATAGCATTCAATCTTTTCTAATGTAAACATGCAACTCAAAACTATGACTTCATGGGTTACATACAGATTAAACAAAAGCCTATACCATCCCTGAATTGATTTTTAATCTGTGAATATAAATAGTGAGTATCAAGAAATGGTTCTCTCAAGAAAGCAACTCCTTCTGTAATAACCCCAGAAAGTAAAATATCTAGAAGTTAATTTGACTAAAGAAGTGCAGGACCTTTATGATGAAAACTTTAAAAACCTGAAAAATGAAATTAAGGCAGAGCAAAGGAAGTGGGAAAACCTCCCAAGCCCCTGGATTTGGAGGATTAAAATCGTGAAAATCACAATACTGCCAAGGGCTATCTAAAAACTCAATGTGATACCTATCAATATCCCAACCTCATTCTTCAAGGAAATAAAAGAAGCAATCCAAAAATGCATAAGGAACAATAAAAGAGCCCGAATAGCCAATACAATCCGTAGCAGAAAGAACAGTGCTGGAGGAATATCAATACGAAACTTCAAATTCTGCTACAAAGCCATAGCAATCAAAACAGCTTGGTACTGGCTCAAGAACAGACCTGAGGACCAATGCAATAGAACTGAAGACCCAGAAATGAACCCACAGACCTATAGCCACCTAATTTTTGATAAGGGAGTTAAAAAAAATAGAATGGAAGCAAGACAGCCTCTTCACTAAAGGTTGCTGGAAAATTGGTTAAACACCTGTAGAAAACTTAAACTAGATCCTTATATATCACCCTGTCAACTCCAGAGTCAACTTCAAATGGATCAAAGACCTCGAAGTCAAAGCAGACACCCAGAAAACATTACAGGAAGGAATAGGAGAAACCACAGGGCTCCTTGGCACAGGTTGAAATTTTCTTAATAAAAACCCAGAAATACAACAAATCAAAGGAAAGTTGGACAAATGGAATGGCGTGAAACTTCAGAGCTTCTACATGCCAAAGGACATAGCAATCAAGATCAATAGAAAGCCCACGGATTGGGAGTAGATCTTTACTAGCCATGCAATGTCAAGAGTCTCATATCTAAAATATACTTAGAACTCAAAGAAATGAATCCCCAACGACAAATCCTCAAAGAAACAAACACCCAATTGTTTAGTGGGCTAAAGACATAAAGAGAAACGTCTCTGAAGAGGAAATAAGAATGGCCAACACACACATGAAGAAATGCTCAACTTTTCTAGCCATAAAAGAAATGAAAATCAAGACAACATTGAAATTCCACTTCACCTCAGTTAGAATGGCTATAATCAAGAAATTTAATAACAAGAGATGTTGGAGGGGACGTCAAAAGGGAACCCTACTGCATTATTGGTGGGAGTGTAAACTTGTTCAACTACTCTTGAAAGCAGTATGCAGGTTCCTCAAAAGATTCCACATAGAGTCCCTTATGACCTAACAATTTCACTTTTAGGCATTCACCCAAACGATCACAAACTGTACCCTGCATCTCCTATGTATATTTTTCTAATTTGGGGAGGGGAAGGGAAATAACAAAATGCTGAAATAAGGACCCATTGTAACAAGGAAATGTACAATACACTGTTAAAAATGAAATTTACAACTTTTCAAGGGGCGGGGAGTAGTTTTGGAGGTAGGAAGAAAAGTGGTGTTAGGGGAAAACAAAAGAGGGACTAACAATGCTCTGTAGCAAGTGGACTCATTACCTTGTTCATGTAAGTGTAATCCCTCTGTACAGTAGCTTTACAATAAATATATGTATTTAAAATAAAAAATGGATTCTCAGTTAAGTGAAATAATCAGCTCATTCTTATATAAAAGAGTTATGTCTGTTTGTATTTTCCATCTTTTAATTCAAAACTTCTGAACAAATTCAAATAGAAAAATTCAACCTAAACTTTGTTTTAAAAACATCAACAATTCTGCTTGTTTGGTAAGAGTATCTAGACATATACTAGTTATTGCAAATAAGGGATACCACAGGACCTATGTTTCTTTGGATCTTGCTTACTATATTTTTTCTAAGTCTTTCCATTGTCTAACAAATGGTGTGGTGTCATTCTTTCTGATGGAGGCATAGAATTCCATTACATATCACATTTTCTTGATCCATTCATCTACCGAGGGACATCTGGGTTGGTTCCATATCTTAGCTGTGGTGAATAATGCTGTGATAAACAGTAGTGCTTGTGGCTTTAGTTTGGCCTTGTTTATGACTGGGTAAATTTCCAGAAGTCATATTGCTGGGTCACACAGTTGAGCTCTATGTGTAGTCTTTTGAGGAACCTTCATAATGCTTTCCAGACTGGAAGAACAAGTTTACAGTCCCACCAACAATGAAATAGGGTTTCCTTTTGGCCACATCCCATCCACTATCTGCTATAAAATTTCTTGTTTATAGCCATTCTAACTGGGGTGAGGTGGAAAATCAGAAAAGGTCAAAAGCTCTGTACATATGACTATATAGATGATGCTAAAAAAATGAACCCCGAGATATGGACACAAGAGGTTTATTCTTCGTTGCTATTGTTTTTTAATGTACTATGTGATTTTTTGTCTCTTTTGTATGTTTTTCCCCCATGGTGTATAACCCCTGTTGTTACTGTATTTGATTCTGGTGCCCTTCATCTTGTATATACATTTTTCTAATTTGGGTAGAGGAAGGAAAATAACAAAATGCTGAAATAAGTATACAGTTTGACCCATTGTAACAAGATATACAAGACACTATGTTGAAAATGAACTTTACAATTTCCGGTTTGGGGGAGACATGGGGAGGGAGGAGTTTGGGAATTGGGGATTGAAGGGATAGTAGGGCAAAAACAAATGTAAGGGTAGCCATGTTTAATAGAAAATGTACTCATTACTTTACTCATGTAACTGTAACCCCTCTGTATAGTATCTTTTCAATAAAAATATATATTAAAAAAAGAAAATGCAGATTATACAAACAAGATGACTTGAGCTGATTTACATATGAGGTTATTAGTTCAAATATCACTTCTTCCAATCTTTAATCAGAAATCCAATCTGTTCTTTTAAGAAAAGCTTGTGGCTTAAAAAAGTTAATCTCTGCAAATAGCTATACACTCACATTGTTTTCTTTAATAGCTCAGTACTCTAAACTGCCAAAGCTAACTGTCTGTCATGGAATGCATTATATATCATGCATCCTGCTGTTAGCTTCAGGGAGCAAGGCAGGGCTCTACCTATGGAGAGCATCTATTCAAATTTTGTGGATGACTCTGCATCTTTTCTCCACATTAGTAATGATTTCTTAAACAAAAATTAAAAAAGAAAAAGAAAAAGAGAAAGAAAGCACTTATGTGAAAAGTCATTACAAAAAAATGGAAACAAAATAAAAAATATTTCTCCAGGCCTCACATTTCATTATACATCATCATTTATTTTATCTTGAATTTGAGGTTTTATTTCATAAATGAAATATCATTTATCTAGGCCCATCCAGTAAATCTCATGACAGGTCTTTTATTTCCAATCATCTAATCCTCCAGTGAAGTGTTACCAAGTCTTTTTTCACAAGTTTTGCTGTCTCTCCTTTGTCTCATATTCTACCTTTAAAATAGCTGCTAGAGTAATTATTGCTTATGAATAAGTATAACCCCTTCAGTGTCTTTGATAGATTTCCAAAACTCTCCCTAAACTTTCTCTATCCTGTCCAGATACTCTGAAGTCCCTCAAGTTCTTCCACATCATACATGTTTCAACCTGACTCTTTCATCATCCTTATCTCCTCTTAATCCTTAACTCAGCTTCTACCACACAAATTATTGCACTGCTTATTTCTTCTGCTGGAGAAATTTTACCCACATACTGAACCTGGCTCTTTTTGTTATGCTGTTGGTGTTGGTGTTGGTGGATTTTGTTTTTGTTTTTGTTTTGCATAAATGTCCCATCCACAGATTGAGTCTTTTTGTTTTTGTTTTTGTAGGCCATAGGGCTTTAACTCTGGGCCTGGGTACTTTCCCTGAGCTTTTCAGCTCAAGGTTGAGCCACAGCACATCAGCTGGTTTTCTGGTGGTGAATTGGAGATAAGAGTCTCGCAGACATTCCTCTCTGGGCTGGCTTTGAACCATGATCCTCAAATCTCAGCCTCCTGAGTAGCTAGGATTACGGGCGTGAGCCACCAGCACCTAGCAGAATGAGTCTTTTTAATGATTAATTTAATTTAAAGACTCCACTCTCACTTTTGGTCCAATACTCTGTTAAAATTTTTCTTTGTTTCTTTCTTAATTTCTTTACTGTCTATTATCTATCTTCTTTGCCTCAATGTAATACCTATTAGAATAGGAAGCTTTGATCTTTGTAGACTGATTTCACTGCTCTCTGGAGTACTATCCAGAGTGCAGAAGTTACAGATGGATGAATTTTTTAAGCCCTTCTATATCAAGCTGTTTGCTAATACCACTTCTCACATACTCCATCTTTTGTCACACACAGAATCTCATAGGTGATGAAAACAATTTTTTTAATGCTTGCTGAAGACAATATTTCCTTCTTTTCCTTTTATACTTTTCTTTCTTTTCTTTCAATGCTGGTGTTTGAATTCAGGGCACCACAGCTGCAAGGTAGATCTTCAACAACTTGACCCAGACCTGCATTCCTGTTTTTTACTGGTTATTTTTGATGATAGGTTCTTTCTTCCTGCCATAGTCCCATAGATGTTGGAATCACAGGGGTGTGCCATCACATGCATTATGAAATGTTTTGTGCTTTGCTGTTAAGAAATGCTCAGAGTTGTTATTCTCAGTCTCAGCTGTCCATGTAGTTTGGTCTATTGAGCATGCTCCCCTGCTAGGATGGTTTAGAAGGGATTTTGCAAACTTTTCTTCCTAATTAACTTGCTTTGAAATCCTATCCAATTTCCACTCTGACTACTGTATTGGTAGGAAATTATAACATTGTAGTAATATGTGATGCAAGTGATATAATGCACACATTTATAAATATATATGAATACACATATATATTTAGCACAACAAAAATTAATATGAAATTCTTGTTATTTATGTTTCTACCCAGTGCATTTATTTCAAAAAGCACCAGAGATTAACACTCATTTTAAATACTAGAATCCATCATCAATTGGGAACAAGAAATAGTCATTTGGAAAACTATATCAACGTTCTTGGCACAATTTGCCCTGGTGTCTATAGGGCTTCTGGTAATTAGTATTTCCTAACACTTCTTTGACCATGGAAGAACTGTAGCACTGAGTCATACTGTCATGTATAAGCATTTCTGTTTCTTCCCTTTCATCATCAGAGGCCTGTTAATTTTAGATTTGATAGATATTATCCTTTGTTTCTTATGGTTATATTTGCTTTATGTCCAGATATAGCTGATTTTCATATGCATGCATTGTGAATGTTCTGTAGTTGATGTAATGTACAGACAACTAAAATAAAACTCATTGCAGTGATAACTTGCAAGATGGCGGAGGAGAAGCTGGAGGCTAAACAAGTTCTTGCATAGAAAGCAGTTTAAGTGATCCAGAGGAAAGTCCTAGGCTAGAGTCACACCAAGTGTGCCATCATAGTACAGAGAGTTTGGCCAGAGAGGAAAGATCCATGCAGCTTGGTTAAGAAGACAGATCTAAACACTTGCCTGTGTCCATAGTGGTGGTGGCTGCTGCAGCAGAGAGCCCAGAACAATGACACCAGAGGTTGTGTGCAAGCAGATTCTACTCAACACCAGCAAGAATTGACAAGGGGCAGAAAACTTCATCCTGCTGATCACAGACACTCACAAACCATGAAGAGTCCGGAACCAAGGGATAGGCATGAGTGTACACCCAGACATCCTCATTCCTTCTTTCAGAGTAGCAGTGGGAAAGTAGTCCCTCCCCCACCACTGTAGAAGAACTCCATCTTTGATCCTGACAAAGACCAGGCCAGAGCAGCTAGCACACAACTCAGACTTGGAAGAAGACAATAGAAGCCAATCAACATGTCACAGGAACCTGACCTGCCTGGCTTGGCTCCACTCAAAGGAAAGTTGGCCCTTCATTTGCCTGGGCAAATGAAGCTCCTCCCATGGAGGAGTGACTTTCTTCACTGGGTAAACAGAGCCAGAGGTTGACCCACCCCACTGCAGCCTAGACAGCAGACCCAGCAGCAGAAGGGGTAAATGAAAAGCAATTGAAACTCAGTAAACAAAAATCTTGAGAATGGCTCCAGGCTGGGTTCTGTGAGTGCTTCAGTAGCTAGCACCTCAGGGAAAAGCTATTGAATGTTGACAGACTCCAACCCTACCCAAAATTTAGCTTCATCAAGCAACTCTAAGATAGATGAAACAACCACCTGACTCTTTTGTGATACTCAAAGCAGATCTCCCTCCCACTATACTAACCTGGTGGAGGATCATAAAGGCCTGGGTAAAGCAGAGATTCTTTCTGCTTGCTCAAACAAACTGACTTAAAAAAATAATCAAGCCATTGGAAAACCAAACATACCACAAGCAAACCAGAGACTCCACCAAGAGACTGGTTATTGACAAAGGGAAGATACAAGATTCCCCCCCACATCCCCCCCCCCCCAAAAAAAATCAAAGAACTTTTTTTCTACCTAATATATTATTTTTTTTAATTGTTTTCTATTTTTTTCAGAATTTTTATTTTAGGTGTGGTGTGTGTGTGTGTGTGTGTGTGTGTAAGTGTGTGTGTTTCCTTTAACATTTTTTATTTTTTCCCTTTTGGTCTTTTTTTTTTTCTTTTGCATGACTTAATTTCTGTTCTGCTCATCCCCAGATGACCTTACCCTTCATTGTGTACATACTTAATTCAGAAATTGATGACTGAATTCACAAACTCTTAGTCTTAACTCCTTTAATATTAGTATTAATTCTTTATACTTACATAACTTTTAAGTGTTTCATTTTAATTTTTCATTTTTTCACTTTTATCTCTCTCCTCTTTTCCTTCTACTGGTTTTCTCTCTGAAATTAGGGCTTGGTTAAATTCTTTCTTTCCTTTTCCCTCTCCACATTCCTCTAATCTTATTTTCTCCCCACAATTCTCCCAAAATTTACTAATTTCTGGTCTGATGAACTCCCTCTTAGACGTTCTTAGTCCATTAATTCGTAGTTGATTGTGGTTGAACTAGATTATATCTGTTGAACTAGATTGTATCTGTACTCATTTTGACTATGTCAATCAATCTGTACAACTACAGGGCTCTGGATGATGTTTGCCAGTATGAAACTGGTTTTGTTTTCATACCAAATGGGCAGCATAAGCTGGAGAAACACAAGAAAAATGGCATATACAGGTATCTCAAGTGGCACTCATGATAATCAGGTGAGAGAGCAGTTAATGAATAATCTCGAGGAGACTTCCCAAAATGCTCTACAAACACTACTGGTGAACAAGATGAATGAAAAAATTGAAAGCATGAGTGAGTGTAATAGAGAGCAAAATGAGGTTAATCAAATATTAATACAGGAATTTCCCAAAAAAGATGAGGCTAACCAAAAATTAATACAGGAAACTTGTGATCATGAAGAAGCTAATCGAAGATTAATACAGGTATTGCGGGAGTGGGATGGGACTAGACAAAGATCAATGGAGGCATTCATGGAATCCATAAACAGACAGCTGAAGGAATCCAGGAAGGCCACAAATTGAATGCTGAATGGAGCTCCTAAGAAGGAAAGGGAGTCCAATGAAACCATAACCAATCAACTGAGGAATTTGAAAATGAACGCTGAAAACCAAATCAAGGAAGTAAAAAAGTCCATACAAGATCTAAAACGAAGCTCTAACAAGGAATTTGAAGCCATCAAAGCTGACCTATTAGAAAGAAAGAAATTTTTTAAAAAATGTGGAAAGTCTTGACAGTAGATTAACCAATTAGAAAACCAGTAGGAAACAACTAGAAAAATTTCAGATTTCTCAGCAGAGACAATAAAAGCAAGAAGAGACTAGAATGATGTATGCCATGCCTTAAATACAAATAAGTATCAACCAAGAATATTGTAACCAGCTAAACTCTCCTTCATAAATGAAGATCAAATAAAACCCTTACATAGCAAAGAAAAATTGAAACAACAACAAAAGATAGTTAAAGATGTCCTACACATAGAAAACCAACAAGAGCACAATAAAGGCCAAGAAACTGCACCCAAACAGAGAACCCAAGAAGCATAAGAACACAGTTGTCACAACACTCAAGAAGGTGGATAACATGGCAGGAACTACCAAGCACCTCTCAGTCTCAACTCTCAACATTAATGGATTTAACTCTCCAATTAAGCAACAGAGACTGACTAGTTGGATTAAAAAAAACAAGCCCTGGGGCTGGGAAGGTGGCTCAGTGGTAGAGCGCTTGCCTTGCATGCATGAGGCCCTGGGTTTGATTCCTCAGCACCACATAAGCAAAAAGAAAAAAGCCAGAAGTGGCGCTGTGGCTCAAGTGGTAGAGTGTTAGCCTTGAGCTGATGAGCTGAGGGAACAGTGCCCAGGCCCAGAGTTCAGCCCCACGACTGGTCCCCTCCAAAAAAAAACAAAAACAAGCCCTTTCTATCTGCCTTCAAGAGACACACATTGCCCACAAAAACAAAAATATTCTGAAAGTGAAAGGCTAGAATACAATCTACCAAGCAAACGGCTCCCATAAATAAGCAAGAGTTGCAATCCTAATGTCAGATAAAATAGACTTCAAATTAAAATTATCAAGAAGTGATAAAGAAGGTTAATACATACTAATTAAGGGATCTCTCTTTCTGGAGGATATTACAATTTTAAATATCTATTCACTGAACAATGGAGCCCCCAAATTTATAAAAGAAATACTACTTTTCCTCAAATCTCACACAGATTCAAAGACATTAATTGTTGGGGACTTTAACGCACCAATATCCCCACTAGATAGATCAATCTGGCAAAAACTCAACAGAGAAACCTCAGATCTAAACTGCATAGACCAACTAGACTTAACAGACATTTACTGAATATTTCACCCACCAGCATCAGAATACATGCTCTTCTCAGCAGCATAGGGAACATTCTCCAAAGTAGATCACATTATAGGACACAAAGCAAATTTGTCCAAATTCAGAAACATTAAAATTATGCCCTGCATTCTCTTAGACCACAAAGGAATAAAATTAGAACTCAACACCAAAAGCTAACAAAGAAAGTCTTGTAACACATGGCTGCTGAAAACACTGTTGACCCACCAGTGTGTCATGGAAGTGATTAGAAAGGAAATTCAAATGTTCATGATATTCAACAAAAATGAACATGCAAATTACCAGTTCCTCTGGGACACAGCAAAGGCAGTACTCAGAGGCAAGTTTATAGCTTTGAGTTCCTATATCAACAAATAAGAGAGATCTGAAACCAACAATTTAATGAGACATATGAAACTCCTTGAAAAAGAGCAGCAAGCTAAACCCCAATCCAGTAGACAGAAAGAAAGAATTAAAATTAAATTGGAATTAAATGAATTAGAATAAAAAAAAATAGAAAGAATCAACAAAACAAAGGGTTGGTTCTTTGAAAAAAATTAACAAAATTGACAAACCCTTATCCAATCTTATCAGAAAAAGAAGAGAACACACCCAAATAAACAAATTCAGAGATGAGAATGGAAACATTATCACAGAAACGACCAATATTCGGAATATTATAAGGCAATACTTCTCAAACTTTTATGTTTATAAAGTTGAGAATTTAGATGGAATGGATGATTTCCCAGCAAATATCAACTCATCAAGATGAGTTAAACCAACTTAACAGACCCATATCAAGCATTAAAATAGAAACAACAATAAGAGACCTCCCATGCAAGAAAAGCCCAGCACCGGATGGATTTACATAGGAATGCTACAGGGGGTTCAAAGCAGAAATCACACTAATACTTGTCCAAATCTTCAATGAAATTCAAAATGAAAGTTTGTTACCAACTCTATGAAATCATCATAATCCCTATCCCCAAAACAACTCAGGGACTCATCAAAGAAAGAGAAATATAGACCCATTTCTTGGAGAAACATAGATGCAAAACTTCTCAACAAAATTTTGGCCGCTTGAATTCAACATCTCATCCCTCCCAAAAAATCATACACCACAATGAAACAGCATTCATTTCAGGGATGCATAGCTCATTCTATATATGAAAATCTATTAATATAATTCATCACATCAACAAGAGGAAGGATAAGATCAACATGATTATCTCAATAGATGCATAAAAAGCATTTGACAATACCCAAAACCCCTTTATGATGAAGGCTCTGGAAAAACTAGGAATCCAGGGAAGAACCTCAATACAATAAAGGCTGTATATGAAAAACCTACAGCCAGCATTATACTTAATGGTGAAAAACTAAAGCCATTTCTTCTAAACTCAGGAATGATACAAGGATGTCCACTCTCTCCACTTTTCTTCAACTTAGTGTTAGAATGTCTAGCTACAGCGATAATACAAGATGCAAACATAAAAGGGATCCAAATAGGGAAGGATGAAGTAAAACTCTCCCTCTTTGCAGATGACATGATCTTGTATATGGAGAATTCCATGGACTCCACTACCGAATTACTCAAGCTAATTCAAAATTTTGGTAAACTAGCAGGAAATAAAAGGAACCCTCAAACAATCAGTGGCTTTTCTGTATGCCAACAATGAGAAGAGTGTGGATGAAATTAGGAAAGCAACTTCTTTTGTGATAGACCCATAAAAAATAAAATACCTAGGAATTAATTTAACTAAACAAGTGAAGGACCTCTATGATGAAAACTTTAAAAATCTGAAAAAGGAAATTAAAGCAGAAGTTAGGAATCGGAAAAAGTTCCCATGTTCCTGGATTGGGAGGGTTAAAACTGAAAATCACTCTGGGCGCCGGTGGCTCACACCTATAATCCTAGCTACTAAGAAGGCTGAGATATGAGAATCACCTTCCAAAGCCAGCCCAGGCAGAAAAGTCCGTGAAACTCTTATCTCCAATAAACCACTAGAAAATAGGAAGTGGTGCTGTGGCTTAAGCAGTACAACCCTCCCTCTCTTTGAGCTGAAGAGCGCAAGGACAGTGCCCAGGCCCCACAACCGACAACAACAACAACAAAATCGTGAAAATCACAATACTGCCAAAGGCTATCTACGAATTCAATGCGATACCTATCAATATCCCAACCTCATTCTTCGATGAAATAGAAGAAGCAATCCAAAAATTCATAAGAAACAATAAAAGAACCAGAATAGCAAAAATGATCCTTAGCAGAAAGAACAGTGCTGGACCAACATTACAAAATTTCAAACTCTATTACAAAGCCATAGCAATCAAAAGAGCTTGGTACTGGCACAAGAACAGACCTAAGGACCAATGGAATACAACTGAAGACTCAGAAATGAATCCGCAGACCTATAACCACCTAATTTTTGATAAGGGAGCTAAAAAATAGAATGGAAAAAAAACAGCCTCTTCACTAAATGGTGCTGGTAAAATTGGTTAAACACCTATAGAAAACTAAAGCTAGATCCTTATATATTACACTCCACGAGAATCAACTCCAAATGCATGAAACACCAGAAAGTCAAAGCAGACACCCTGAAAACATTACAGAAAAGAATAGGAGAAACTATAGGGCTCCTTGACTTGGGCTGAAATTTTCTTAATAGTGACCCAGAAACACAACAAATCAAGCAAGGTTTGACAAATGGGATTGCATGAAACTACAGAGCTTCTGCATGGCAAAGGACATAGATAGCAAGATCAAAAGAAAGCCCAAGGATTGGAAGAATATCTTCACTAGCTATACAACAGATAAGGGTCTCATATCTAAAATATACTTAGAATCAAAAAAAATAAATAAATCCCCAAACAACAAATCCTGAAAGAACCCACCACCCAATTAATAAGTGGGCTAAAGACTTAAAGAGAAACTTCTCTGAAGAGGAAATAAGAATGGCCAATAGACACATGAAGAAATGCTCAACTTCTCTAGCCATAAAAGAAATGCAAATCAAGACATTGAGATACCACTTCACCCCAGCTAGAATGGCTATAATCTAAAAATCTAATTAGGTCTATCACTGAGGTAATTGTATGTTAAAGAGGCAAACTTGATGCCATCCCTTTTTGTCCTGTCTTTAATATTAATTTATATTTTATTAAACATAGAGGTAAATCCCTCCCCCATTAGAAACATGAATTAAATGAAATCTAAACTGTTCTATAGGTTTCCATTTGCACCTGTTGCTCTCATATTTCCACCACTATTTCTGGTTTTCCCCAGGAAATTTTCTTATGTGCTTGCAAACATATATGTATTTATAGAGCATCAGGCTATTCTGTCACCACCTACTGTGTAGCCTGGGTACACTGAGTAGAGCATTACCTCACCTCTGTGCTCAGCTAAGTCTTCTCTGCAGTCCACTGTTTCACTCAATTTTCTATCTTCCCAAGCCGAACCAACATCCTTCTTACAACCCTTGATCTTAATGGACCACCTTGTCAGCACAAATGGGGAGGAGGAACATTCCTTCACAGGTTCATTCCTAATCCAGGAAGATGCATTAGAAACCAGTGCATTGTTAACTTTCTCTCTTATTCCCTATTCAAATCAGAATCATTAATTAGTGGGAATAGACAAAAAACATGAGTAAAGATCATTGAAATAACTAGTACATTTTTTTTGTACATTTACTAGAAAAGGAAAGAAAGATTTTATGTACTTGAAAATTTACAAAATGTGTATAACACTAAATGTGCTATTTGTGATTTGTGTTTCAAATTATGCCCTATGTTTTTGATATGTATTCATGATTTAGAGAACCCATTAATTTGAACTACCATATATAGTTATATTGCAGTAATTCAATAGAGTTACCTAGCTCCATAGAGAAACTGTATTTATAATTATTTTTTTCTTTCTCCAACTCTTTACTCCTGTTTCTAAGAGCATTTATGAAAAAGTTTGGTTAGCACATCATAATTAGAAGGGAAATCAATGAGTATTAGATTTGATGTGCAAAAATCTTCAAAAAATTATTTGCCAAGTTTTTCCTTGTAGAATACAGAAATTATACTTACAAGCATTATATAAATATAATTTTTCCAGTATCATATATTGTTAATGTAATTCTTATTTTCAAATAAGGAAATTGAACACATATTAATCATTTAATATACAAATATGTCATCTTAATCTTTCTCATGTAACTCAAATTTGTATTTTCCACTTCCATTTGTTTTAATTTGCTGTTATTATTCATTTATTACTGACTTATATATATTTATTATGTATAACACATATATTCATATATATGTATCATATATTACATAATATACTATTTAATAAATAATTATATTTTAAATAGTATATAATACATGTTATTTATGCTATAGGCATATATTATGTAATACATATTATAATATATAAAATAGAATATAAATATATATATTTCCCTCTACAGATGATTAAACTCAGTCATTATTTAGTCTGCTTGATAGGCAGACATTCAGTGAGTTGTTACATGCCTTCAATCCTATGTGCTTTAGTTATTGCTCCAGTAATATCTTGTATTTTTCCCCGGGATCCAGCCTTCTTACCTATTGCCTCCCAAATTAAAGTCTCAGAAAAATTTGCCAATGTTTTCTTGAACAATAATGCTCCTCATTTCTACTTCTTGAGGAGTTGTACTACTGACATGTGCCACTATGTCCAGCCTCTTTCATGACTGTTCTGTCCTTCCTTTTCTTTGTTTGTGTATATAATCTTTGTAAATTTTTGATACTTTTCTGTAGTTTTAAAGTTATGCCATTTTTTTCATTTATTTAGTATTTGTTTATTTGTATTTAAGAAATACTTCTGTATGCTAGAGATGTAATGATTTTCTACTATATTTGTATAATGGTACAAAAGGTTAACTATTGTACATAATGTGAGTTTAGAAACTATTTGCCCTAAAGATTACGACAATATTATTTGCAAGAGCCCAACATTATTCTCTAATATAAAATATAACCTCCCTAATGACAAGTCTTGAAATATAAATAAGACTGTCTAGACTCTCAACCAATTTTCTTTGGTTTGCTTATCTATCTCGATGACAATACTTTTACCTTAATTAAGTTAATATATTGTGTGACAATTAGTCTTATATTCTCTTCATTAGCTTGAATAGTTATATTCTTTAATGCTTCATGAACACTAAGATTAACTTCCTGCTCTTTTCTGTCTTATAGTAGTTACAGAATCTACCGGAAGCTTTTTTTATTTTTATAATAGTTTATTAATTGTCTTTTTTAATTTTAATATGTTTAGCATTTTAAGAACTGCTTTGCTCAAATTTTCAGTAATATGCTAACAATGATAATAAATGTGTTTTCTGTGCCCCTGACTTTAATGGATTCCCCTTGAAAGAATGTCTTTCTTCAAATGTAATGAATTTCATTATCTTAATTAGATAGGTATTATCTGTTCAACAAAATTCTTCTTAGTTAACAGTTCATGTCATAAACTGGTGTGGATTTTTTTTTTATTGTGAAAATTCCGTACAGAGGGGTTACAATTACATGGGCAAGATAATAAGTACATTTCTTATCAAGCATTGTTGCCTCCTCCTTTTTTTCCCCTTCCCATCCCTTCCCATCCTTTCCCCAATCCACCACCTATCCTCCCCCCACCAAAGTTGTAAAGTTTGTTTTTTGACATAACGACTTGTACATCTCATTGTTGCAATGGTGTTGAATTTTATCCACAGACTTTTTTGTATCTCAAGTCTTTGGTTTTGGCCCTTTATTTGATAATATAATAACTTACTTTAACATATTTTCAAAATCAAATCATTTCTGCAGTTTGTGATAAATACTTCTCAGATTTTCATATATTTCTAAATTATCATTTTTACTATTTTTTTTACTAATGCTTCTAGATTTAAATATGAAGCAAATACATACATGTTGTTACCTAGATTTTTTTTGGCTTTTTCAAAATTGGAATTACATTAGTATTATTATAAAATGACCTGGGAATCACTCTCAAAATAGAGTTGAATTACTTCTTTTCTGAGCCTCAAGCATAACTTTAGCTTGGACCAATATGAAAATTGTGAACTATATATTAGATTTTTGGTGACTGAAGATTCTTCTTGTATTCTCTTCCATTCCAAAGGGATGAAAGTTCTAAATAAATTTTGCTAGAATGCTATAGTGCATACATATACAAAGTATCATTGAAAACATCCATATACACAATTGGTATTTTCCAACTAGAAATATAAAATGTAAGTGTTGTTTCTGTGCAATATTAAATTGAGGTTAAATAATCACTAACATGCAGATGTGGCTAGCATAACATTTGCCATACCACAACTCCATCTTCCTGTCTTTTAGGAACATTGCTAAGATTATCCATCCTGTCCCAAGGCTCAGCTCCCCTATCTGCTTCTGCTATCTATCTTTGCAAAGCTCCATCAAGTCCTTCTCATTTAGTCATCAGATCATTAATTAACCATTATATCTTTTTAGGGTTTGCTTATTGACATAGAATTTTACCAAAATCATGCTTTTCTATCTCCAGCTCATACTTCACTGGTGAACTCTAGACCTACATATCCAACTAACTAATTGACAGCTGCGTCTATATACTCAAGTATTTCAAAGATCAAATAAATGTCCTGCTTTTGGGTCTGATTTAACTTACTTAATTTATTGTCATATTGTTTTCTCATTTGCTTAATCAAAGCCTTTCCTTGATTTTTCTTGAGAAAGACTTTGAGCCAGAGACCTCAACAAAATCCTATCTTTATGTTTTTTTTTTTATTATTGTAAAGGTGATGTACAGAGGAGTTATAGTTACCCAAGTTAGGTAATTGGTACATCTCTGTTTGAACATTGTCACGTCTCCCTTTATCTCCTAGTTATTTTCTTCCTGATCATCATTCCCCCAAATTGTATAGTTCATTTCCAACATGGTGTCTAGTATCACTGATGAATTAGTCCACCCTTTGTCCTACTATTCTGTGTTTCCCCCTTTTCTCTCTCCAAATAAGTAAAACTTACATACAAGACAAAGGGTACAGAAATCAAAATGGAATTCTATGCTTCCAGCAAAGACTGTCATTGCTTGATGACTCATAAGAAAATGGAAAGACTTGGACTAAATTAAATTAAGTGAAGTAAGCCAGATCCAAAGAAACATAGACAATGTTTTCCCTCATTTGTAGTAATTAAAATATGCCTATAAATCTACAAGTATACCCAATGGATAGTAAAAGTAAAAAAAATTACAATTAGACAGGATAAATTAAACAGGACACAAAGCAGTCACGTAAGACCACAGGAGGATATTCTTAGGAGAGGCTCACAAGGGCACAATAGCGATGTTCATATGATCATTTAAACCAATGTTTATAAAAATAAACACCAAGAAATGAAAAAAGAGGTTTTAATTGTATTGCTTAAGTTTTTTTAAATTTAATATTATTTTCAAGAAGATGTAAAGAGTGGTTTCAGTTATGTCAGTATGGTAATGAGTATTTCTTTTTAATTTAATTTTATTGTCAAAGTGATATAGAGAGCTGCAAAGGCAGATCTGTGTTACTGTATCAACAAATTAGGAAAATTTCAAACCAACAATTTAGTGATCCACATTAAGCTCCTTGAAAATGAGCAACAAGCCAAAATCCTATCCAGTAGATGGAAACAAATAATTAAAATTTAACCTGAGTTAAGTGAATTAGAGTCCAAAGCCACCATAACAAGGTTCAACAATTAAAAAAAATGACAAACCTTTAGCAAATCTGACTGAGAGAGAGAGTGAGAGTGGAAAAGAGAGATGGAGAACACACCCAAATAAATAAAAACAGAGAGGAGAATGGGAATATCATGACAGAAAAATATCAAGATTCAGAAGGGAATACTTTGTGAGTCTTAATGCTAATGAATTTGAAAACTGGGAAGAAATAGAATAATTTCTAACAAATATTGATATATCCAAAGTAAACCAAGAAGATTATAACCAACTGAACAGATCCATATCAACTATTGAAATTGCAAAAAAAGAAATTGCAAAAAAAGACATCCCATCCAAGAAAAGCCCAGAATCAGATGAATTCACAGCTGAATTCTAAAAAGACTTCAAATAATAATTCACTCCAATACTTCTCAAACTCTATAATGAAAATGAAAGTGAAAGATTACTCCCAAACTCATTCTATGAGGCCAGCATAACCCAAACCAGATAGGGACTCATTAAAGAAAGAGAACTATAGACCCATTTCTTTGATGCACATCGATGTAAAGTGTCTCAAAAATTGTTGGCCAAACAACTTCAATAACTAATTAAAAAAAACTCATACACTTTGAACAAACAGGACACATCCCAGGGAGGTGAAGCTGGTTCAACATACAAAAGTCAGCTGATGTAATTCAATGCATCAATAGGAGCAAGGGCAAGGACCACCTGAGTAGATGCAGATAAAGCATTTGACAAGATCCAATAATCCTTTAGGATGAAAGCTCTGGAAAAACTAGGAATCCATGGAACATTCCTCAACATAATAAGATGACAAACCTACAGGTAGCATTATACTTAACGGTGAAAAGTTAAAACCATTTCCTCTAAAATCAAGAATGCAGCAAGGAGGTAAGCTCTCTCTACTCTGCTTCAATATAGTATTGGAATTCTTAGCCAGAGCAATATGGCAAGAAACAAGCTTAATGAAGATCTAAATAGAGAAAGAAGATGTAAAACTCTTTGCAGATGAAATGATCCATAGACTCCTCTCCCAGGTTACTGGAGCTGATTCCAACCTAGGCAAAGTATATTACCTTTACAATTCAATAAAATCAAATTTAAAAATAAAATTTAAAAATGTGAATACTGTGACTTGAACTCAGGACCTGGACTTTGTCCCATGGCTTTATTGCTAAAGGCTACTACTGTATCACCTGAGCCACAGCTTTAATCCTGGCTGTTTTTTTGGTAGTTAGCTTAAGATAAGGGTTTTATGGACTTTCCTACTTGGGTGAGTTCAAACTGCAATCCACAGATTTCAGACTCCTAAGTAGCTTGGAGCTACTAGCTATATATAACCATTAGCAACAAGCACCTCACTTTTCACTAGATATTTTAAAAAAAAAATTATTATTTTTAAGTAGTTGTGCAAAGGTGCTGCCATTCATAGAACTTTGTTTTGTGTTTGGTCTAGTTGACAGATTGTAATCTTCTTCATTTAAGTTCCCCATTTTTCCAGGATCACAACACATACCACTAGATCCAGGTTCCTTCTATTGAGACTGAGTCTCATGCACTTTTCTGTCCCTGGTTACCTAGAAGCATGATTCTACCCATCTCAGACTTTCACATATGCCAGCTATACAAACTTTCATGCTCATGCTGGACTTGAGCAATGACCCTTCCAATTCTCAGATAGCTAGGATTGTGAATGACCCAATAGGGCCCAGAAATTTTCTGAGGTTATTTAATCATTATGTGTCATGGAATGCTATTTAATACCTAATTAAATAAAAAATACTAATTAGGCACTTTAAAGTATTTTTCATGCTTTAATATACATTATGTTGCTATGAAATGGTGTTTACTAGTAAACAGTTGTGAGAAAGACGACTACATTCTAAGTGACTTTAAATTTTAGATCACCTAGCTAAATACTCAAACTTATTGAATCAAATGTGATTCATTTGTTGGACAAAAAGTACTCTATTAGAGAATTTTGAATAGTATTCATTTAGAGTAACTCAGAATTTTCAGCATTTTTCTAATTATATAAGAGCATTAGCATTTAGCTAAAATCAGAGCCCATTTATGTGTGATGACTAAGTTGTTGATGTACAAATCTAAAGATTTCTTTTATGAAATGATTGTCAAATAAATACATTTGCTACAATTCAGAAGATCTTTCATGCTTTAAATCAATATTTTGTAAAATCTTTACCAACTTGGAAGTTCTCAAAATATCTCAACACATTTTAGTCTTTGTATTTTGAAATCAGTAACAAAACAGGAAAAGAAGGGAGAAAATTACACAAGTGACTAAGGGAGACAAGGGCTGTTGGAGTTGACTGTTGTACACACTTTGCTCAGTGCTAATTTCTTTTTTGGTGGGAGGAAGTAAATTCTTATCCTTGCTGTCAGCAATGCTTACTGGCTTTTAAATCTTGTAGTGTGGTACAGAATTCACTCAATTATGCTAACCCTGCTTTGTTTGTTTATCTTGGTTGCTATTCATTAACATGATATATTCATGAACACTTTAGAGAAATATTTTTTATCTATTTTGTTTCTGTAGAATTATTTCCACATTTTCACTTTGAGTATTTGTATTATAGATACATCAAGAAAAGTGGGATTTTTGGATGTTGTTCAATCATGCTTGCAATTGTAGCTACTTAAGAGGATAAGATCCACATTATCTTGGTTCAAAAGCAGTTTAGATCAAAAAGTTTCTGAAACTCCATCTCCAATCACTCAGCAAAATTATGGAATGGAAGTATAACTTAAATGATAGAGTACCAGACATACAATCTTAAAAATTGCCAGGATATGTTCAAATGTTGATAATACAGTACCTTCAAAAATAAAAAAATGATACAGCTGAGAAATAAATCTGTTAGTTACTTTTTAATCTCTCTAATAATTAAATTCTGCTAGAGCTACTAGGGATAATTTTTTTATTGTGAAGATTGTATTTATAAAAAATCAGATTGTATTAAAAATCTTATATCTATCAAAATTCTAAAAGTGTCAATCACTGTGGATTCTAGACTCAGGGGACTGAGAGTCAACTTTTAGAAAAACCAAGGAGTGTATTTTTAAAATATCAATAGCTAAATATTTCTTAATAAAATAGTCTGTCATTTCTTAGTAAAATAGTCTGTCATAAAATAATAAGGTAAAATATATTAAAATCTGGCTAAACAGTTAACCAAGACATATTTAGAAGGTTGAAAGATACTTTACACAGTGGAAGAAAATACTTAAAGTATATGTAAATGAAATTAGTAGAAATAATTAAGAAAATAAAATTAAGCCTCCTTGGATTATGAAGTATTAAATGAAGTATTAGCTTTACTTTATGACAAGTATTTGCATTTTCAAAGAATCTGTCTTCCATTCATACTTATGATCTGGCTAGCAATTTCATTTTTCATAGGATCTTGAAAACTACCCATTTGATTTAGTTTTTTTAATTGTAAAAAATACTGTAATTTTTTTGTAAAAATACTGTACAGAGGGGTTACAGTTACATGAGCATGATAATGAGTACATTTCCTATTAAGCAGTTACCTCCTGCTTTGTTTTTCCCTAACCTTCCTTCCCTCCCACCTCCACAACTACACTTCCAGTCTCCTCACCTAAATTGTAAAGTTCGTTTTACAACATAGTGTCTTGTACATCTCATTGTTACAATGGGTCAACCTGTATCCCTATTTAAGCATTTTGCTTTTTCTCTTCCCGTCCAAATTAGAGAAATGGATATACAAGATTCAGGGCACCAACATCAAATACAGTGAAAACAGAAGTTATACCATGGGGGAGGTACATACAAAGAAACAAAAAAAAATCATGTGGTACATTATAAATACGTTAGGAACAATAGCAAGAAAGAAAAAACCACTTGTGTCCCTATCTTGGGGTTCATTTCGCTTAACATCATCTTATCTGGTCATATGTACATAACTTTTGACCTTTTCTGCTTGTCCCAGTTTTAAGCAACATGTATTGATTACAGGATATTTAGCTAGCAGTGGTTAATAGTGGCGTTTTTCTGCTCACCTCAAATGAAGTCTTCCTTGCAATTGTCATGCTGATTTTGCAATCTATATTCTCATCCTTCAAAGCTAAACTAATAATTTTAGGAAAGAGTGATTTGAAAGCTGGTTTCTACCAAATGTGATCTTCATAGTAAATGAACTCACATTTTGAAATATAAATTTGATTAGATTATAACCTTGCTTGAAACCCTTCATTGTGAACCTATTTCATTTAAGATAAAGTTTCTAGCCATTGCTGAGGCCTTTATCTTTGGTCCTGTTCATTACAGTTTTTTTGTTTGTTTTGTTTTGTTTCATCTTATTTAAAGTTCTACTTTCTGCATTTTCTAATCCATTCTTCTTTGTTTTGCTGGTCCTGGGGCTTGAACTCTGAGCTTGTGTCCTGCCCTGAAGCTACTGCTCCAGCACTTGAGCCACAGTGCCATTTCTGGCTTCTTGTGAGTAATGTATTGGAGATAAGAGTCTCAGGGACTTTCTTGCTCAGGCTGGCTTTGAAACACAATTCTCAGATTTCAGCCTCCTGAGTAGCTAGGATTACAATTGTGAGCCTCCAACACCTGGCCTAATCCATTCTAATTATATGCCACACTCATTTACTTTCTTATTTTATCATCTTTACTTGGTATTTTCCACTCCGCATATTGAAAATGTCCACTTACAAATTCCAACTCATCTTTGCCCTAGGATCTCCTAGCTTCTGAAGACCAGTAATACATCCCCTTGTGAAGCTTCCATGGCTTAGGTATTTATCATAGTTATCAAGATTATCTCTTTCTCTTTCTCTCTCTCTTACACTCACTCACTCTTTATCTCTATGCCTCCCCAATCATTGTTCTAGGAATTGTTAATTAACACTATGGGGTTATCTTGATTTTGCTATCATGTACCAACTATGTAACATGATATCTGGTTCCTAATAAGTTCCTAATAAGTACTTGTTGAAATAACAAATGAATAAATTATGAGGAATAAATTAATATGTTCAAGTCCTGAAGTATATCATTAAAATTACAAATGCCTCCACACTATTATACATTTTCAACATTCTAGAGATTTTAGAATTCCATTATCTGTACTCCAGCCAGAGAATTCTTGTTCAATTCAAAGGAGGAATGTTCACTTATTCAGTGCCTTCTAAATATAATATCCTCTTCTTCTCTGAATTTGTTATTGAATATCTTATATGGAAAACTTATTTCTCTAAAGCAATGAAAATAGGGGATATTCAACTACTCACAGTGAAATTTAAAGCAGATAAATGCATTTTCAAATTCTCTGCTTTCTTCCATGTTCTTATTACAAGATGCCTGAATCAATTAGCACCTGAGTAATTGTCGTTTTATTTTAATGCCAAAATTCAATAACCAAAGATTCCTTTAACTTCTGCATTTTAGTATTTAAGCACCAGCCATAAGCCTGGAGTTACACCTGAAGTAAAATCTAGTTATTTGAGAAAAGTATGCAGGATTTTAGCAAATAATAGGCAAAACCTAGTGTGTGTGTGTGTGTGTGTGTGTATGTAGCACTTTAATAAGATTGATCCCTCTTCATATTCTCCCTTTCTCCATCTTCACAAGTACCTTTTATTCAGTAACATTTAGTGAGTTTAATTTTGTCATCCTCATTCACAGAGGGTGAATTTCAGTACAGTTTACCCTCTAACTTTTTTCAACTTTTCCCATACTCTCAAAAAATCCCATAGTAACAAGTAATATGTGAGTGTATAATCATACACATAAACACAAATAATCATGAGTTTTATATGTGTGTGTATGTGTGTGTGTGTTTGTGTTTGTGTGTGTTTATCTTTAGGTCTAGCACTGAACTAGATGAGATAAAAGATGCTAATTACTTTTTTTCCTCATCACTCTAGAAGTAAAACTCTAATGGGATTTGTTTGGTTTGAATCTTGGGGTCACTATTTTCCATCAGATTTTATTTTCTTCAAGCTTGGAAAAATTCATATTATATTGGTATCTTTTTAAATCATTTTATTAGAGAGTTGAACTTTCTGTCTTTTCCAATGTGAATAAATCACAGTCTACAGTTCAACACTATACAGAAGTAATTTAAACCAAAATCTGAGCATTTTGTGTAGTCTCTCTCTGCACTTAACCACAAATCAAGTGATTGAAAGGGACCTTAGAAAGAGAAAAGGATTCTACCCTGATTTGGATAATTTGTATTCTATTAAACTAAATTTTCTATCCTTAGTTCCATTAGTATTATCTGCATAAGAATGTATAAAGGAAGAACTTTGTATGCATTATAAGTTACTGATATTATAAAATTCCTCACAGTATAATCAGGAAAAAATTAGTACAAGATTTTCCTTCTGGCCAAAGATGTAACCTCAGTTAAATGTGATCTGTAACAAAAATTTCAGTAGTACCTGGGGGGAAATATATCTCAAAAGATACTAAAAATATATCTAAAAGCATTTGTGTATCTATAGCTACATAAACTACTCCAGAATATTAGTCAGATAATTTATTTCATAAAATATAATTTTGGTTGCTTGTTAATAACATTGACTATCATAAACTAAGAAAATGTGAGAATTGGGGAAGTAATTTTGTATAGTTAAGCTGATGAAAGCACAGCTTTGATTAAAAGATAGTTTTATTGGTTTGAAAGGAACAAAAGGAAAACAAGAGAATTTCTGACTGAGATATGTGAGCAGGAGTAGTGAGACCTGACCTTCCCAACAATCTCTGAGCAAGAGAGGTTATTATGCAAATGAACGTGTCCAGCTGTTATTCTTTTCCATGGTGGATAAAATAAAAGAAAATGGGCTCAAATTGTTGCATGGGGGACTTAGGTTTGGCAGCTCTGCAAATGGCGCTCTGCCTACTAGCCTGAGGAAAGTGACAACTGATTGCAGGAGGGTGTAAAGAATACTGATTTCACTGCTGATACATGGTGCCTACATTCCCATTCCAACTGAAGGCCAGTTAATGCTAATGAGTAGGACATTGTGTTCAATTTAAAGTGTACAAAGGAATTGCCTATAAAGATTACTGAGAAAGTATCATGTGTTCAAGATTTTAGAATTATGAAATAGAATAACTTCCATCATTCCTTGATATGATTTTTTAATGAAAAAATCTTTAGTTTAAGAGTTTTAACTTCTGAATATAGTAGTAGAAATAATTCATCAATTCACAAGAATTTCTATTTTTAATAGCTTTACACATATGTTTACTTATATCTGTGTAAATATGCTTTTTTTTCCATTTCACAGAACATGATACTTGAGAACATGGGAGATGAGCGACTTGTGTCTGCACAAGGTCTGGGAACATTTTCTAGTGTTGGTCTCTGGTGATAGTGCATGGTTCTAACATTTCTCTGGTGTTTATAAATGGGCTTGAATAGAAAAGCTAATTGGAGAGCTTATCATTCTCTCCAAACCTTCAAGAATCTTCTCGGAACTTGAATCTGGCAATATTAACAATGTCAGAGAGTCATACGTTCTACTAAAAATATTGAAAAGCATTCTCCAAGACCTTGAATCAAAAGAAAACAGAGGGAATATCCAGAATAAAATATGAAAATGATCTTAGCTTTTGTGGCTCATGCCTATAATCTTAGCTACTAAGGAGACTGAGATCTGAGAATCATCTTTTGAAACAAGCCCAAGTAGGAAAGTTTGTGAGACTCCTATCTTCATTTAATCACTGAAAACCTAGAATTGGAGCTGTGGCTAAGTGATAAAATGCCAGCCTTGAGCAAAGAAACAACTCACAGGCAGTGTCTAGGCACTGAGTTCAGTTCAAGCCCCAGAACTGGTGTGTGTACATGTGCGCGCGCGCACACACACACACACACACACACACACACACACACACACACACACAATGCATTGCTGAAAATGGCTTGGCATAGAGTGTAAGAAAGGCCGGTGGTGCTTGATTATCAGGAAGAAAAGGAATAGGAGAACAGGTAAAAGCATGGGCAGCAGTGTACATTACCCAGGACAATAAGAGGATAAGATGTATTTTTTCTGCTCAAGGTCCTTTAGAGATTTTCCTTGTGAATATCCTCCCAAGAAGATCCCTTAGGGGAAAATTTCTAAGTATTCTCATTCTTTCTAAAAGCTAGAACTACTGTTGCATCTTGCATTGTACTCTTTTTAAGCCTGCATTGTTGGCAGTTTATGATTGTTTGAGAGTGAATATACACCTTATATTTCTATTAGCTCTCAGAATATGATATTACCTGAATATTATTGGTCTCTGTTCATCAGGAGGCCTTGAATAGCTCAGAATCCCAGCTACCTGGGAAATGAGATTAGCTGTGAGTCAACATCAGACCAGGCAACAAAATAATACTAATACACTAGGTGTAGTAATTCATCCCTTCCATCCTAGCTATATATATGGAAGGCATAGTCACTATCTATGTCTGGATAAAAAAAACAACAAAAACAGGACCCTATTTGGAAAAGAACACAGATGAACTAATGTGTGACTCGAATGGAATGGTTTCAGCCTTGAAAACATGCAGCCCTGAATTCAAACCCTAAAACCAGAAAGGGAGAGATAAAGAGAAACAGAGAGGACAAACACTGACAGAACATGAGAGAGACAGATAGAGAAAACCAGAGCAAGAGGTAATCAGAGAGACAAAGAATGCACAAACAAATAAACAGTCCTATATAGAAATCACAGAGCATCGGATTAAAAAAATAATGTGACAGGTCAAAAATAAAAGTCGTGAAAAAAAACATAATATGAAAATAAATGACAATTAAACCATCTAGATGGCAGGGTATATAACTGTGTATGTAAGTCGTAAAAGAAGCATGAATGGGAGGAAACAAAACAATGGAATAGATTTTACTATATGTGTCTGATTACTGACATCCTAATATTATTAATTATGTCTAACAACCTTTTTAATATTTTTGGTCTTTTTGTGTATATGCTATACTGGGGCATCAACTTGCTTAGTTATTTTATTCAAGGCTGTTGCTCTGCCACTTGAGCCACAGATCTACTTCTGGCTTTTGATGATTAATTGTAGATAACTGTAGACAAGATTCTTTTGGATTGTTGGCTTGGACTGGCTTTCAACAGAGCTGTTCAGATCTCAGTCTCCAGCAGAGCTAAGATGTATTACTTTAATTTGTTAAGGTCCTTTATATTTCTATTTCAGACTATATCAAGTGAAAATAAATAGGCATGAAGAATCTGTATCACTTTCTTTGCCTATTTTCCCTGTAGTGCCTATGCATAGCAATGCCATTTAGAAAATCAACAGTTACTTCATACTGAATAGTATCAATGTCAAGGACACAATACTGCACACTTTGCAGTTCTTGTCATCTTATTTAATATGCACCAAACATTATCTATTATATTATTGCCCCTGAGAATAGTGTGTCTCAGGATGGCAGGATGTGTCTGACACTACAATTTTTTTAAGTTCTGGAGTTAGAATTTTAAACCAAGATCTCTGATTTGGTAGCAACTGACATTTTCACTATCCAATCCTAGTTCCCACCATCCATCCATCCATCCATTCACACAAAAGTACATTATTTTCTTTTTGTGCAGAAATGTGTTTGAATTAAGGACCTAGAGATCACTAATCTAGTCATCCTCCACTTGAGCCATACCTACAGTTCAACATTTTGTTAGCTAATTGGAGATGGAATCTTAAAGATATTTCTGACAAGGTTGGCCTTGAACCTCAGCCATCCACATATCCTTCTCCCAACTAGGTAGAATTTTAGACATGATCTGATGGTACTCAGCAACAGTAATATATTAAGAATGGTCTGTGCCAGACTCTGATCTAGGGATTGGAGTGTAGTATTTGTCTCTGCCTTTAAGGAACTTTACTATTCTGACTTGACTATATGGCTCACAGATTGTTCCTAAATCAGTAATTTCCAACTATTTCTCCTTATGTTGTATGAACATTTGACTTGCAATGCTATTATTTTGTATCTACAAAATTGAGTTTCAAGTCTCTTCAGCTTTCTTCATGCAACCACAAGGTATATCTGGCCCCAGAATGGAGGAGTTAAAGGATTATGCTTTCCAAGGTTAAGGACATTCATTGAAAGTCAGGGAAGGCATATAACTGAGCATCAGGCCAGATAGTAGGTCATTTTCTAAAAAAAAACTCTATGGTTTTAGTAGCACTTTTTTTTCTTTCCAGCTTATATTTGATATTAATTTTAATTGGAAATTTTTTCTGCTTTTTTATCTTCCAAAGTGAAATCCTAAAACTCCATTAACTCAGGATGAAATATTATTAGGAAATAGTGTGCTGTTGTAGATTAGTTGATAGGAAGTCATACTGTAGTAGAATGGTGCCCTAACTTAATATGATTGTGACCTTTTGAGAAGAGGGAAATGTAAATACACCTAAGGTAGTAAATGTGAAGGACAGAAGATTGTGTGGTCAGTGGAGGTAGAGATAGGAGAGAAAAATCTGCAAGCCAAGGAATCAATGTATTTCAAATATCAGAAACTAAAAAAAGGAATTCTGTGTGTCAGGTTTAGAGGGTACATAATCCTGCTGATATTTTGTGTTCTACTTAAAGATCTGTGAGACATTAAAATTAAATTATTTGAGGATAATAATTTTTAATCATTTAATACAAAGTTTTCTGAAATAAATGTATCCTATTTCTCTATCCTTTCATTCTCGCCTTCCTCTTTTCACTATTACTTATCCTTTTCTCTTTTCTCTCACTCATCTTGCAATATGAATCCTGATTGCAATATACATTTATATATGTATATATAATCTGTATTATTGGTATCCATACATCTATATCCATACCAGACCTGTATATGCATAATAAATTAATTTGCTATTTTTTCCATCTTGTTTGATATTTCAGATCCATTACCTTTAAGAAACTATAGTCTAATGTTTAAGTAATGTGTCTCTTTCTTAATGTTAAGGAGTACCAATAAGATTCAAAATCATGTCTCTTAGTCCAGGTTATAACTAAACACATGGAATGATGGCAAACACTTGTAACAATAATGTTTGTTCCTATTCAAAGATGTTGAAGTATCTGTTCCATTGGTCCCTTGACATCTTTCTATTTCCAATGACATGCAATCTCCTTCCTTAAGAAAATGGAGCAAGTCTCACGACATAGGAACATGTAGGTGTACCTTTTTTCCAGGTAGACAGGGCATTTTCTTTAGGTAATCAGTGTCATGACTAATTATGTTTTGTCTCTTACAGAAGCTCTGGGCCAAGTTGTGAAAAGATTTTCTACTCCAGATAATAACTATGCACTGCTGGCTAAGCAAATAATCCAATAGAGAACATTCTTCATGAGAATGTTTTCTCCTGGAAATGTTATTTCAAGACGTGATTTTATGTAACTAAAAGCAATACATGTCACTGAACATTTTCTTCATGAAACAGTTCAATTCACAAGGTTTACTTGGCTCCTTTGCCCTATTACATCAAGAAATACAAAGAAAAAATGGAATAAAAATTAGAGAACTATAGCTTCTACATTTAGGTCAATAAAGTTTAAATGCATAATAGATCTCTCAAAAGAGGGACAAATTATGTGTGTGATGTTGTGTGTGTATTTCAATCAATAAGTATTTGTGAATTTTTTTTTAATATATAGAAATTCTAAAGGATACAAAGCTAAAAAGGACATATTGCCCTTCCTCAAAGTATTTTCAATCTAGTGGAAGAACCAGAGATTGGTGCAAATGGTGCTCTCCCAGACAAAGAACAGAGTACACAGATTCTGAAGTCATATTACTTTGGTTCAAATCCTGGCCCAGACATTTGCTAATCTTATCTTGAGCAAGCTATTAAACTTTCTATCAGTCTGTATTTTCATTGATCTCTAAACCCAAAGCTATAGGATGTCTTTGGGGACATTGCAAGCTCAATGTACAGGCAACTTACATAAAGTTCTGGATACACTGGGAGTTCTTAGAAATAGCAGATTTTTAGTCCGTAAGGGAAAAGAGAAGTTGAGCAGAGGTACTGAATAAAAGTGGCTTATCACAATTGGTATATTAGTGTAGAATATTAACAATCTGGAAGCTATTCAACTTCCACTGTGCTGAGTAGCCTCACAAATCTGTTTAATGCTCTCCACGGAGAAAAACTAATGACAATAACCAAAAGGAGGGGGAGGATGGAACTACAGGGTAAATGAAACAATGTCTTAAACAGAGGCAGTGACATTACTACCACCTGCCATCACCCATTTCCTGAGCTATCAGCAGCTGCTCTGAGGAGAACAGTATCCCTGCCTTACATAACAATTACTGGGATTACTTTCTGCAGTGAGTTGCTATTTTTCTGTTGACCGGGCACGTTGAATTGATCATTTGACATTACATCATATTCAATTTACTGTCTCATAACACTTTATTTGTATTATATAAGGAAGGAGCTGTGTGCCAGAGGGCTCTGATGATGTTGAAATTGCCTCATTTCAGTCACTCACCTCCACCACTAATGGTTTTGCTGCCAGCTTTCAAAACTTGAATTCATTTGGCATCTTAGCTCTCAAGTAGAAGGTAGAAAATCTGCTTTGGAACATAGCTAAAGCCAGCTGGAAGCTGAATTAAGGTAAGAGCATGTACTTGGCTAGAGGTTGTGACAACAGATTTTTACCACTTGGGAAACTTTTTTGAAAACAAATTTTTATACCTTTAGATTTTCAGAAATTTGGGATAACAGTTTAAAGAATTTCCATATATCAAGCAATCACTTTCCCCTATGGTAAGTATCTCATGAAAAAATTAGAGTTGCAACTTTTGAATTTTTTTTTCTAAGTGAAATCCATACATTATTTGGATTTTCTTAGTTCGTGCCTGATTTTTTTTAAATTCTATTCCAGGCTCTCTTCCATAATATATTGCACTTGGTTATCACATTTTCTTAGATTCCTCGTAGCTGTGACAATTTCTCCATCTATGCTGTTTTCTAATGATCGCATTTTATAATAGAGTATTGACCTGGGAATTTTAAAATATTCCTCATTTCACAAAACATGCTTTATGGCTAAACTGATATTATGAAAGAGGTTGCAGATTCTGTTTTCTTATTAATATCCTAGCAAGGGTGGATAAATTTTAGCTCTAAAATAATGTTTTTAATGTGTCTCCCCATTGTATATTGCTTTTTCCTTCCTTAATTATTGGAAGTAAGTTAAGGAGTGATGATTTGTGACTTGTATTCCATGCATTGAAGACACATATAATATCCACATTAGTGATGGAGAATTGTCTACTTAGATGCATCTATTTGGTCCCCACTTTAATCAATTATTTATGTTGTTATATATTCAAAAATATTTACTTATATTTTGAACTACAATCAAACACTATGTTGCTATTTATTTAATTGGTAAATTGTTCTAGCTTTGGCTATTGGGGCCTCTGTTTGGAAACCTGTACCTTTCCTTACATACTCCTATCAGTGTGGGCTGTTTTATCATGTCGACCTTTACTATATAGAATCTTGCCTAAGTCTCAGAGTCAGCCACTTCTCCAGGAAGTACTGGTTCCTTTATGCAAAATAGTAAAATTATCTAGACTGCCAGATCCTGACTCTGGATAGTAAATATCCTTGCCATTCATGGAGGGCCCTGGCTTTTGATTCAGTCTTTTAAATTACTTGTAGTTCCCTAGGATCACATGGACCTCTAACTTTGCAGGACCCTTCCCTGTAGTATGTATACCTAGGGCAGCTGTGCAAAACCATCCCTTCTGTTGCCTGTGTCAAAGATCATCTATCAGTGTATTGCTTCTTCAATGCCTTTGCAATCAGCTTCTCTATAATTAGCCATTTTTATCTTGCAAAAAAATTCACATTAATTTAAAATAAATGTTTGTTATATTGAATTGAATTTGATCTTCCAAGTCTCATTAAATTATCAGAAACTGATAACTGATTAAAGTGTCACTACTCACACAAGATAGTTTAATTTTTAATAGAAATTTTCTGAAGGCAGAGACATACCCCAAGGGAATGACTGAAAACTGGCAACTAATTGTTAGGGTAATATATGCAAAAAGGCTCAACTTAAGTGTCTGATCTAGCATTCTGAAAAGTAAAGAAATGGTGGGAACTATCATAATACATCAAACATGCTTAGTGCATACATTGGTGAATCTTTTGAGGCCTCTGTGTGTGTGTGTGTGTGTGTGTGTGTGTGTGTGTGTGTGGTGTGTGTGTGTGTGTGTGTGTGTGTGTGTGTGTGTGTGTGTGTGTGTGTACACATGTGCATTAAATGAGACTTGGTCAACGGAGATTACTGGGTTGATGCTATACAGTAAAGAATTGGCAGAGGCTGGGAAGGTGGCTCAGTGGTAGAGTGCTTGCCTTGCATGCCAGAGGACCTGGGTTCGATTCCTCAGCACCACATAAGCAAAACGAAAAAAGCCGGAAGTGGCGCTGTGGCTCAAGTGGTAGAGCGCTAGCCTTGAGCTGAAGAGCTGAAGGACAGCGCCCAGGCCCAGAGTTCAGGCTCCACAACCGGACCCAAAAAAAAAAAAAAAAAAAGAATTGGCATAACTTAGTCTATGAGGAAAACTGTATCACATGCTCTACTGTCTTGTCACCTACTTTGATGTTCACTTGGATAATACTACCATTTCTAAAATAAAACACAGTATGCATACCCCATATAACTAGTGAGACAGGAACATTGTTGTCAAATAAGTCAGTGCTTACGTAACTTTAGATCATCCATTACATTAAAATGAAATGAATAATTTTTTTTTATAACCCGTACTAACATAGTATGACTAAGCACATGAAAATAGTTAAGGTAAATTTGATATTCAAAGCTTTCATTTATTTAGTTTTTGTAGATGTAAAAGTCTGTGGGGAAGGGCTTACTAAATAGGCAGAGAATTTGAAATATCAGGTATTTCCTTCCCAATACATAGATGACATATTCTTGGTTTTTCAACTTAAACCTGCTTATGCATGTTTGAGACTTTCCTTCAACCCTCTGTCTGGGTTAAATCTTTCAAATCTTTATGAAGAATAAGTAAATTCTATCTAAAAAAATATATGGTTATATACATTCATAGTATTGTAGCCCAATACTTACAACTCCTTTTATATAGCAAATTCACTAACAGTCATGACAGTTTCTTTTGCTCATTCACTCACATATTTCCAGCATCTATCAAATTGCCTAGCACATGATAAGTGTTTATTTAAAAATGATAAGTGAAAGTAAGACACTGGTGGCTCATTCTAGCTACTGTCATCCAAGCTATTCAGAAGGCTGAGATCTGAGGATGGCAGTTCAAAGCCAGCCCAGGCAAGAAAATCTGTAAGACTCTTATCTCTAATAATCACCAGAAAACTGGAAGTGGTGCTGTGGCTCAAGTGGTAGAGTGCTCACCTTGAGCTGAAGAGCTGAGGGACAGTTCCCAGGCCCAGAGTTCAAGCCCTGGGACTGACCAATAAATAAATAAATAAATAATAAAAAAGAAAGGAAAAGATAAATGAGTGAATACATAAAAGTCCTGCTGTAACCGCTCATATTATATATAAAATATTATTATACACATATATAATTAACTTTTGTGATCTATGAATTCTTTTCTACTTAATATCTCTCAAGTTCACCATTTTTGCTGCTTTATTCGGGAAACTTATTTCTACTTGCCTGAATTTAAGCAATATTCTTCTAACTGATCTCCTCCTCTATGCCCTGCTGCTTTTCCTCCCACTCCAATCCAATTAATTTTCTCCCTAAGTGATTTTTCACTAAGATAAAAATCTGATCATGCCACCTCTCAGCTTAGTATCTTTCAATGGCATCTAATTTTCCTCAGGAAAAAGTTCAATCCTCTTATTATGTAGGTTACACTCATTCCCATGCACAGATGCCAATTCTCAAAAATTTAACTTTATTTTCTATTAATTCCATTTGATTTTTTTCTGTTCCAACTTACCACAGTCTGATTCTGAATTGGTTTAATCACTTTGACATATACTCACTCTGACTTAGTGATTTCTAGTCAATTCAAATTTACTCTTCAGTCACATAAAGGGAAATAGGCATTTTTGTATTTTTTTTTCCCTCCTGTCACTCAAGTGTAGTCTTAGTGAGATGCCATGAAGGTAAATATAGGGAATTTACACAATTGTCATGAACGTTATAGAAAGGTGAGATTTGACTGGTTTCCATCTGTTTCAGATACACATTAACCTAATTTTGATACCCTTCAGAGTGAAAAAAATCCATCAAATACTACTCGATCATCTAGGGATGCTGGCTCCCCCCTCCCACAAAACTGTAGAAGTATGCCAAATTTGATACTGGCATAGACTCTGCCATAACATCTAGCAGATAACTCAGGACACAAAAGCAACAGACAGTACCATTTTTGTCCAGGACAAAGATTGGGGCCTGTGAGAGTCGCTTTGCCCAGGGAAAGGCTGCCCTGTCCAGGAGGAAGGAATGCTTTAGTATGGTGTTCTTTGTGATCATTTGGGTAAATGCACAAAAGTGGGATTGCTGAGTCATAGGGGAGCTCTATGTGGAGTCTTTTGAGGAACCTCCATACTGCTTTCCAAAGTGGTTGAACAAGTTTACACTACCACCAACAATGCAGTAGGGCTCCCTTCTGTCCACATCCCCTCCAGCATCTGTTGTTATTAGAGTTCTTGATTATAGCCCTTGTAACTGGGGTGAGGTGGTATCTCAATGTTGTTTTGAGTTGCATTTCTTTTATGGCTAGAGAGGTTGAGCATTTCTTCATGTGTCTATTGGCCATCCTTCTTTCCTCTTCAGAGAAGTTTCTCTTTAAGTCTTTAGCTTACTTATTTATTGGGCAGTTGTTTCTTTGAGGATTTGTCGTTGGGGGATTTAATTTTTTGAGTTCCAGGTATATTTTACATATGAGACCATTGTCCATTATATCGCTAGTGAAGATCTTCTCCCAATATGTGGGCTTTCTATTGATCTTGCTAACTATGTCCTTTGCCATGCAGAAGCTCTGCAATTTCAGGAAATCTCATTTGTCCAATCTTTCTTTGATTTGTTGTGTTTCTGGGTCTCTGTTAAGAAATTTTTAGCCTGTGCCAAGGAGACATAGGGTTTCTGCTATTCCATCCTGTAATGTTTTCAGAGTGTCTGTTTTAACTCCGAGATCTTTGATCCCTTTGAAGTTGATTCTTGTGCAGGGTGATATATAAGGATCTAGCTTTAGTTTTCTACATATGATCAACCAATTTTGCCAGCACCATTTACTGAAGAGGCTGTCTTTCTTCCATTGTATTTTTTAGCTCCCTTATAGAAGATTAGATGGTTATAGGTTTGTGGGTTCATTTCTGGGTTTTCAATTCTATTCCATTGGTCCTGAGGTCTGTTCTTGTGCCAGTACCAAGCTGTTTGGATTACTATGGCTTTGTAGTAGAGCTTGAAATTTGGTATTGATATTCCTCCAGCATTGTTCTTTCCAGTATTGTTTTTGCTATTCAGGGTCTTTTATTGTTCCATACGAATTTTTGCATTGCTTCTTCTATTTCCTTGAAGAATGTGGTTGGAATATTGATTGGTACCGCATTGAATTTGTAGATAGCCTTGGGAAGTATTGCCATTTTCATGATGTCGATCCTTCCAATCCATAAGCATGGGAGTTTTTTCCACTTTCTAAGTTTTGCTTCGATTTCCTTTTTCAGGTTTTTAAAGTTTTCATCATAGAGACTTTCACTTCTTTGGTTAAATTAATTCCTAAGTATGTTATTTTTTTGTGGGCTATTCCAAGTGGAGTTGCTTTCCTGATTTCAGCCATGCTTTTCTCATTGTTGGCATACAGAAAAGCCATTGATTTTTGAGGGTTAATTTTATACCCTGCTATTTTGCCAAAGTTTTGAATCAGCTTGAGTAATTTGGGAGTGGAGTCTATGGGATTCTTTAAATACAAGGTCATGTCATCTGCAAAGAGGGAGAGTTTTATTTCTTCTTTCCCTATTTGAATCCTCTTTATGTTTGCATCTTGTCATTGCTGTAGCTAGGCATTTTAGACTGAAGAGAAGTGGAGAGAGTGGACATCCTTGTCTCGTTCCTGAGTTAAGAGAAAATGGCTTTAGTTTTTCAGCATTAAGTATAATGCTGGCTGTAGGCTTGCCATATACAGCCTTTATTGTATTGAGGAATGTTCCATGGATTCCTAATTTTTCCAGAACCTTCATCATAAAGGGGTGTTGGATCTTGTCAAATGCTTTTTCTGCATCTATTGAGATAACCATGTGGTTCTTATCCTTGCTCTTGTTGATGTGATGAATTATATTAATTGATTTGCGCATATTGAACCAGTTTTGCATCCCTAAAATGAATCCTGTTTGATCGTGGTGTATGATTATTTGGATGAATTGTTGAAGTCGATTGGCCAAAATTTTGTTGAGAAGTTTTGCATCAATGTTCATTAAAGAAATGGGTCTATATTTCTCTTTCTTTGATGAAGCTCTGTTTAGTTTGGGATGAGGGTTATGATGGCTTCATAGAAATCGTTTGGTAGTGAACTTTCTCTTTCAATTTTATTGAAGAGTTGAAGGAGTATTGGTGTGAGTTGTGCTTTGAAGGCCTTGTAGGATTCTGCTGTAAAACCATCTGGTCCTAGGCTTTTCTTAGATGGGAGGTCTCTTATTGTTGTTTCTATTTCAATGCTTGATATGGTCCTGTTAAGCTGGTTTAATTCATCTTGGTTTAGTTTCGGCATGTCAATAATTGCTAGGAAAGGTCCATTTCTGCCAAGTTCTCACACTTATTAGGATAAGGCTTGGAGAAGTATTCCTTTATAACGTTCTGACTCTCGGTTTTTTCTGTGGTGGTGTTTCCATTTTCATCTCTGAGTTTATTTGGGTGTGTTCTCTTCCTTTCTGATAAGATTTGGTAAGGGTCTGTCAATTTTGTTAATTTTTTCAAGGAACCAACTCTTTGTTTTGTTGATTCTATTTTTTTTTGGATTCTAATTCGTTTAATTCTGATTTAATATTAATTACTTCTTTCCATCCACTGAATTGGGTTTAACTTGCTGCTAGGTCTATTCTTCATATGGAAGCCACCAGCACAAGGCCTAATTTAAGGCTAATGGGTGTAGAAGTAGTCTAGGAAATTTATTCCACAGAGAAATAGCAGATCTAAACAACTGCATAGACCAGCTAGACTTAACAGACATCTATAGAATATTTCACCTATCAGCGATAGAAGACACATTCTTCTCAGCACCACATGGATCATTCTCCAAAATAGATCACAATTAGGCCACAGAGCAAACCTGTCCAAATACATAAACATTTAAATTACACCCTGGATTCTCTCAGACCACAAGGGGAAAATAACTACAATTCAACACAAAATGCCACCAAAGAAAATCCTGTAACACATGGAGGCTGAACAACTTATTTTTGCATAGGCAGTTAGACATGGAAGAGATTAGAAAGGGAATTCAAATATTCTTGATATTTAACAAAAATGAATACATTCATTACCATCTTCTCTGGGACATAGTAAAGGCAGTACTCAGAGGAAAATTTATAGCCCTGAGTACCTACATCAACAAATTGGAGAGAACTCAAACCAACAATTTAATGATTCACCTGAAGCTCCTTGATAACGAGCAGCAAGCTAAACCCCAATCGAGTAGACAGAAACAAATAATTAAAATTAAATCGGAATTAAATGAATCTGAGTAAAAAGAAAAAAAAAAGAAAAAGAAATGTAGGAAGAATCAACAAAACAAGAGGTTGTTTCTACAAAAAATTGACAAAATTGACAGACCCTTAGCAAATCTTACCAGAAAAAGAAGAGACTACACACCCAAATAAACAAAGTCAGAAATGAGAATGGAAACATCACCACAGAAAAAAACAAGATTCAGAATATTATAATGGAATACTTCCCAAACCTTTATGCAAATAACTTTGAGAATTGGGATGAAATGGGAGAAATTCTTGCAAATATCGATGTGCCTAAAGTAAACCAAGATGAGTCAAACGAACTTAACAGACTCATATCAAGCATTGAAATAGAAATGGCAAAAAGTGATCTTGCATTCAGGAAAAGCCCAGGACCAGATGGGATCACTGCTCAATTCTACAAGGCCATCAAAGCAGAACTCACTCCAATACTCTTCCAACTCTTCCATGACATTGAAAATGAAAGTTCACTGCCAATCTATTCCTATGAAGCCATCATCACCCTCATCCCCAAACCAGGCAGGGATTCATCAAAGAAAGAGAACTATAGACCCATTTCTTTGATGAACATTGATACAAAATTTCTCAACAAAATTCTGGCCAATCAACTTCAAACAACTTTATCAAAAAACAAAAATATCACACACCATAATCAAACAGGATTCATTCCAGGGATGCAAAGCTGCTTCGGTATACTCAAATCAATTAATGTGATACATCACGTCAACAAGAGCAAGGATAAGAACCACATGATTATCTCAATAGACATGGAAAAAGCATTTGACAAGATCCAACACCCCTTTATGATAAAAGCTCTTGAGAAGCTTGGAATACAAGGAACATTTCTCAATACAATAAAGGCTGTATATGACAAACCTACAGCCAGCATTACACTTAATGGCAAAAAACAAACACAATTTCTTCTAGATTAAAGAATGAGACAAAGATGTCCACTCTCTCCATTTCTCTTCAATTTAGAGTTAGAATGCCTAGCTAGAGCAATAAGACAAGATGCAAACATAAAGGGAATCAACATAGGGAAAGAGGAAGTAAAACTCTCCTTCTTTGCAGATGACATGATCTTGTATTTAAAGAATCTCCCATGGACTCCACTCCCAAGTTACCTGAGCTGACTGGAGACTTTGGCAAAGTAGCAGGATATAAACTTAATCCTTAAAAATCAATAATGTTCCTGTGTGCCAATAATGAGAAGAATGCAGCTGAAATCAGGAAAGGAACTCCTTTTGTAATAGCCTCACAAAAATAAAATATCTAGGAGTTAACTAAAGAAGTGAAGAACCTCTATAATGAAAACTTGAAAAACCTGAAAAGGGAAATCAAAACAGAACTAAGGAAATGGATAAAGCTCCCATGCTTCTGGATTGGGAGGATTCACATTGTGAAAATGGCAATACTGCCAAAGGCTATCTACAAATTCAATGCAATACCCATCAATATGCCAACCTCATTCTTCAGTGACATAGAAGAAGCAATCCAATGTTTCATTTGGAACAACAAAAGACCCTGAATAGCAAAAATAATCCTTAGCAGAAAAAACAGTGCTAGAAGAATAAAAATACCAAACTTCAAACTCAATTACAAAGCTATAATAATGAAAACAGCTTGGTACTGGCACAAGAACAGACTTGAGATCAAATGGAATAAAACTGTAGACTCAGAAACATTCCCATAAACCTATGGCCATCTAATATTCAAGAAGGGAGTCACCAAAAAACATAGAATGGAAGAAAGACAGCCTCTTCAGTAAATGGTGCTGGCAAAATTGGTCAATCACCTGTAGAAAACTAAAGCTAGATCTTTATATATCACCCTGCACCAGAATCAACTCCAAATGGATCAAAGACCTTGAAGTAGACATCCTGAAAGTATTACAGGAAGGAATAGGAGAAACTCTAGGTCTCCTTGGCACAGGCTGAGATTTTCTTAATAAAAACTCAGAAACACAACAAATCAAAGAAAGGTTAGACAAATGGGAATGCATGAAACTGCAGAGTTTCTGCATGGCAAAGGATATAGCTAGCAAGATCAATAGAAAGCCTGGGAGACTAGGAGACTGAGTGACAATCTTCACTAACAATAGAATGGGCAAGGGCCTCATATCTAAGCCCTCGAACTGGGAGAAGCTCTTCACTAGCCATACAATGGACAAGGATCTCATATCTAAAATATACTTAGAACTCAAAAAACTAAATCCCCCAACAACAAATCCTAAAGAAATGACTGCCTGATTAATAAGTGGGCTAAAGGCTTAAAGAGAGACTTCTCTGAAGAGGAAATAAGAATGGCCAATAGACACATGAAGAAATGCTCAACTTCTCTAGCCATAAAAGTAATGCAAATCAAAACAACATTGAGATTCCACCTCACCTCAGTTCAAATGACAATAATCAAGAAATCTAGTAACAACAGATGCTGGAAGGGATGTGTCCAAAAGGGAACCCTACTGCATTGTTGGTGGGAGTGTAAACTTGTTCAACCATTCTGGAAAGCAGTATGGAGGTTCCTCAAAAGACTCCACATAGAGCTCCCCTATAACCTAGCAATCCCACTTTTGGGCATTTATCCAAACGTTCACAAACAAGGTAATGGCAAAGCTACCAGATCAACTATGTTTATCACATAGTTTTTCACCATAGCTAAGATATGGTACCAACCCAGATGGCCCTCAGTAGAGGAGTGGAATAAGAAAATATTATATATTTATATATGTATATATACA
Source organism: Dipodomys spectabilis (assembly GCF_019054845.1). Taxonomy (NCBI): domain Eukaryota; kingdom Metazoa; phylum Chordata; class Mammalia; order Rodentia; family Heteromyidae; genus Dipodomys; species Dipodomys spectabilis. The sequence continues at coordinate 6,384,518 of NW_024870758.1, read as the reverse complement.
TATATAGATATATATGGAATTCTATGCTTCCATCAGAAAGAATAAAACCACTCCATTTGTTAGGAAATGGAAAGATTTGGAAAAAATCATATTAAGTGAAGTAAGCCAGCCCCAAATATATTTAGGTCCCATGGTTTCCCTGATTTGCAATAATTAGTATACATATAGGATAATCTTATATGATGAACTGAAAGCTCAAACACTATGTGCATATGATCATATAAGATGATGCTAAGTGAAATGAACCTCAAGATATGGACACAAGACATTTGTCTTTGATGTTGTTTTAAATATACTGTGGATTCTATTTTTTTTGTTTCCTTTGTATGTTCTTCCTCCTGTGGTATATACATGATGTCACTGTTTTTGATTTTAGTACTCTGCATCTTGTATATACCTTTACCTAATTTGGGGAGGGGAAGAGGAATAATAAAACAGTGAAAGGAGGATACAGGATAACCCATTGCAACAATGATACCCACAGGACAATGTATTGGAAACAATCTTTACAACTTCGGGGGAAGGGGGGTGTTTGGAGGGGTGGGGTGGAGTAAAGGAGGTGGGGGAGGGAAAGGATAATAAGACAACATCAAGGGAATGGGTAAATATGATTGACAACTAATGTACTCATTGCCTTACTCATGTAAGTGTAACCCATCTGTACAGCATCTTTAAGATAAATTATAATTAAAAATTACAAAAAGATTCTGAAACACAGAGAAAGACCAAAATTCTACCTTAGGGTATAAGTTTTATCTTATCTTTTTTTTAATGTTTCTCTTGAATAAACAATGTATGTATACACTTGAAGTTTGTGACACATGTTTAAGCTACACAACGGTAGTAAAATATTATAATGAATCATATATAAATTACCCATCATCTCATTTACATTTCTGATAAGAAAATCTGAAATCTTTTTTAATAGAAATCCACAGTACAACTTTATTGATTGTAGTTTTCATATTAGATAGCATATGTCTATTCATATCCATTCTTTGTATCCTTCAGCAAACACTCTATCCCTTAACCCAGCCTGGCAACCACTGGTATATTCTGGGTCTGGCTGGTTTATTTGGTACATGTGCTCCTAGTCAATGTATGGTATAGCAAATGGCAAAATCTCCTCCTTTTTAAAGGCTTAGTAGAAATTCCTGTTTGTAATTTCTTTAGTATTTTTTAAATAATTTCTTTTGTTTTCCACAATGGCTCTTAAAATCTAAGCTTTTCCTCCCATTACCCAACATTTTTCCAAGTATTTTTTTTATCTTTTATATTTTTGGAATCATCTGAATAGGTGTGTGAATATAGCTCATAGGCATTAGATTTTGCATTTCCCTTATTGAACATTTTACATATATCTATTTGATATTTTCAGGTTTATCTTAAGAAACATATTTGTTTATTTCAAGAAACATATTTGTTTGTTTTCTTAGTGTTGAGAGCAAACCCAAGTCTTCATTCCTGCTATCCCTCTGAGCTCCACCCCCAGGCCCTATTTATATATTTAAAAAAATGGTTCTAAATATTCTTTTTTTTCTTTTTCTTTTTGGTCTTGGGGCTTGAATTCTGGGTCTAGGCATTGTCCTTGAGTTCTTCATCTCAAGGCTAGCACTCTTCCATTTGAGCTACAACACCACTTGCAGTTTTCTGGTGATTTATTGGAGATCAGATTCCCAGGGACTTTCCTGCCCAGACGGTCTTTGAACCTTGATCTTCAGATCTCAGCCTCCTGAGTAGCTAGGATTACAGGCATGAGTTACCGGTGCCCAGGCATCCCAGATATTCTTAATCTTGAATTCTTTCAAAGGTTATTTTGCTATGCTGCCAATACCTCATTAATCTCCATCAACTCCATACTTGGATACAGATCTCAATTTGAAGGTATTATTCTTTCTTTTCCTTACTTTTATTTTTACTTTTTCTCTTTTTTAAAAAAGTTTTTTTATTGAGAAAATACCATACGGAAGGGCTACAGTTACATGAGCAAGGTAATGAGTACAATCAAGCATTGTTGCTTCCTCCTTTGCTTCTGCTGAAAGATTTCTTCTTTGTCATTTAGATCCGTTTTACTTTCTAGTCTGATTTTTCTGCTGTTTTCATGTTGAACTGACCATAGGAGGAAGATCTGCTTGCTTCTGTGTCAATGGCTATTTTAATTCCAGTGTGTGCTCACCAGACCACTAGTTTATTGTCTTCTTGATACTGAAAATATAGTGCTAAATACAGTGTCTGGCATACCAAGCATTTAAAAAATGTGCAGAATGAATTTACAATGAAAAGAAATTTAGAAGGCTGAAAGTATTCTGTAGCACTATAGAAATGGTACAAAGTATAAAGACAGGAGTAACAACAGATTTTAATATGTCTGTTTACAAATTAAAAATAAAAACTGTTTCTTTTTAAGACTCTTAGGTTAAAAGACCAGTTCTCCCAAGACTAATACATTTTACTATCCTTAAATTTCCACCTTCACCTCACTGCTTTGAATAAAACATCTAAAACTGTGACTTGTCCAGAAGGTGATTAAGGGCAAATATTTCATGGTTACTGAAGTTTCTGAAAGACAAATAAAGTTTATTGGTTCTATTGCTTGTGAGGATTATTTTTAGTCTTTCTTAGTCAGTCTTTTGAATTTCAGTTGAGAAAAAAAAACACTGCATTATTTTACGAAATCCTGAGTCTGATATTGAGCAATCGCTATTGAAGCTGCTACAGCCCTAAGCTACAATTAGAACATACTAAGAAAAATACTTTCATGGTCCAAGGCACCTGGAATGTAGTTGAATCTCTCAGCTACTCTTCCTACCTATCAGTGCTGGGTGAGTAAAATTATAAATGAAAACATGTCTACCAGAGCCAGCATTACTGTTCTCTGGCCAAACAACTAATTTTGAGTGTACTCACAGCAAATGCTTCTGCTTAAAATTCTCTCAGAACTTGCTACTAGTCCACTCAGAGAAAACATATTTGTTCTCTTTCCTATATTCCCTAGGACAAGTAACTACTAAATGTCAGCAGTTTATTTACTAAGGAAACAGAAATCAGGAATCCAAGTAAAATGTTTGCAGAATGTCAAAAGAACAAAATCCTGAAGTAATTACTTGAAAATAAGTGTTTGGAATTTGACCAAAATTCAATTTGTTAGTATTCAGCACCATCAGTTTTGCACAAAAAAAAGGAATAGAAAACATGCCAAAAAGAATGGAAATTTTCTGGGAGTGAATAAATGAACAGCATTTTCAGAGTGAAACTGCATAATCTACTGTGTATTTTAGGTGCAATTATCAAATGCTGATATGCTATTCAGCTTGCTAATTGCATTTCTGAATTAGTGTGTGAAACGTTGAAGGCATTTAAGAAGCACAATAGTTGAGAATGGTTTCCAAGTGCTAATAGGTAATGACTGAGCAATTTAGGTATGACAAATGCTACCAAATTCTTCAGACAGAAACCTACACCACTGAACAAATGTAAATAAAGAATCATTGGTTTGAAGATACATTGCTCTTTCTGATATTTTAGTTTCATTATTCCATTCTTGCATATTTTATTAGTTTTTAAATTAGATTGTATTTTCAGACATCATAATAACCAATTTTTGAATAATTGATACACTATCCAATAAGATGATTTTGCAAATCTTTAATTATTTTAAAGTCGATTGTTCTATGCTAGTACATTTGGGATTTTATTATCACTAATATGTCGTAAGCTAGGAAAAAAGAAACTCTTGTAAATTCTAAATACACAATCAAGACTCCTTGATACCAGCTTGATACTCAATTGGATGCATGTACTGATTGTCAACATACCTTCTTAGGTTAAGGACATGGGCTGGAAGTCTGCATCTTTGGATCTCTAAAAGCAAAAAGTATCTTAAATGTTAACTGGATGCAGTAATCATTCACAATCGCTGAATCAATAAGATGCCAAAGGCTTGACAAATTTTGCCTATTGCTTCAAATGATAATAATTTCCCTATGTCTCATATTTGTTTATTGTTTATTCTTTGGGGCTCAAAGACTGCTCAATTCTAATATCAATTCTAAGAGAGGTAAGAGTCATTACTGTGTATGGATCTCTTTTTCAAATGATGTTAGCAAGTTTCCAAACATTTAAAAAGCCTGTTTTCAAGATGTAATAATAAGTGAAGAAGTATATGAATGTTTTATGCAATAATCTCAGTATTAATGACCATCTGGAGAGCTAATAGCCCAAGGAAATATCCTATGGTTACTTTTTGATTTTTATTGTAACTCATTCATTTTATTTTTAATTAGGAAAGAAAAGAAAATAATCTAACCCCATACTGTGGCTGTATGAAGGAGAAATGATGCCCTAGGCAACAGGTAGAGTTCTTATTAGTGTACTAGCAATATAAATAGGGTTTAGTTTCTTACAACTGACTAGAAACAATTAGAAAAAAACTGTCTTTAATTTAGGCTATACACATGTGTACACACATGTGCACAAATATGTGTAAGCACATGCATCTGCATGCACACACATACACACAACTCAACTTGTACTGTTTAGAAAAATGTAAAAATATTTTAAATATGTTTAAAAGTATCTGAACTATTATAAGCAGAAAATACCAGATGTTTCCACAATAAAATAGTGTGCTTTTTGACATAATGTTTTATGAATGCCTTTTGATTGTTATATCAAAAATGTTAGCTGGGTGCCGTTGGCTTACGCCTGTAATCCTAGCTACTCTGGAGGCTGAGATCTGAGGATCATGGTTCAAAGCCAGACAGGGCAGGAAAGTCTGTGAAACTCTTATCTCCAATAAACCATGAGAAAATCAAAAGTGGTCCTGTAGCACAACTGGTAGAATGCTAGCCTTGAGTTGAAGAGTGAGGGACAGTGCTCAGGCCCAGAGTTCAAGCCCCATGACCTCAAAAAAAAAAAAAAAAAAAAAAAAAGAAAGAAAAAGAAAAAGAAAAAAAAAGAAAAGAAAGAAAGAAAAAACAAACTTGTGTTTCTAGGACAACCAAATGTGCTTTTTGCAATGATCACTGAATTTCATATGTTCAATAGTAAATAGTTACAAAATATGTGCAGGTTATCAGCACTGTTATTTGTTTAGTTAATTTGAAATAAATGAATTATGAAAATCCATGTGTTTTACACTAAGCAAAAGGAAATAAATGTAAACATCACCTGATGTGGAAGAAATAATTGTATTGTCAAAGCTCATAGAATTCACAAACTTTATAGACCATGATAATGACCATTTGCTTTGTGAAGATTAAAAATGTGTAAAATTGTGTGACTTTAAATATTCAACAATACTGTGAAATATGTGACATTTATATAATCACCTAATATCAATTAATTTTTTACTTAAAAATGGGAATTTTGAAAGCAAAAAATTCATGTGTGTCAAAAATTCTATTTATTTTAGGCTGTAATCAGAGTTGGAACATTTGAATGTGTGCAATATAAAGCAAGGTCCTTTAATTTATAAAATATAAAATGTAAATCACAAAGAAATAAATTGTTCACTGATAGGAATAGAAAAATATTTTCCTTGCTTGTTGGAGCAGAAAAAGGTCATAATAACGATAAGATGTGACAAGAATATCTCAAGAAGCACACTTTATAGAGTGCTTAGTAATAGATATTTGGAAAAACTAGAGAGCTAGTGAAAACAAGATACTACATAGAGGTAAGATAATAGGATATAATGTGACTCCACAAATATACAGATGATAGAATAAAATAAAATATCCCATCACTGGAAAATTCTAATTTTCTGTTTTAAAGGATTATGAAAATGTGTGTTTTAAGTTGTTTTCCTTTTCCCAGAGCTTTTTAAATGAATATTTTATGGGCAATACCTCATTAATGTTTTCTTACTTACTGTGAAGGATATAATTACTTCTATTTTACATTTGAAGAAACATGTTTATGGTCTATTTTTATGTAGATCTTTGTTGTTGTTCAATGCACATGAATTGAGAATAAAACTGAGACAACCTGGCTGCATTTGTGAAAATATGGACAGGACTGTAAATTGAGTTTGCAAATTATGAAAGGAGACCCATATACTTTGGGGTAATTTTTTGTCTAGGTGAACTGAAGTGAAGTCATAAGTGAGCAATATTTGGAAACATATTGAGCTTATTGTTTGGAAAAGACTAATTAGCATAAGTTTGTTAAACAAGGTGGGTTTAAGACATGTTACTCATGCACACCATGCCCCCTAATCACAGACACACCCTCCATCACTCTCCTGCTACCTTTCTCTCCTTTTTTAGAAGATTTCATCAGGTTTCACTCTTCTATTTTTATAGAGGCATATAAAGTATTTCTAAAATATTCTCCTTCTATTCAGTAATGCCCACTCTCTCTACAAAGGCTTCTATGCTTTCCTGTTTTTCATTTGTTTCGTGTATATTAGCTGTATCTAGGGAATTTATCATGCTAGTATGCGTATGTATGTACTACATTTAAATCAGAATAACTCTTCTGTCAATGTCTTTTTCCCATCTCCTTTCCCACCTGCTGTTTGGTAACTCTCTGAGATTCCATCTTCATACATATACTCCAGTATTTCAGAGCTTCACTATTGTCTTTTCCAACCTTATCTCCCCAATCTGTTCAAACAATCCCATATGCATGTGTCTGTCTGTCTGTATGCATATATGTATATTTGTACACACACTCATATATATACGTATGTGTGTATAAATACACATATGTGTACATCTATGAACATATCTAACATTTAGATCTAGAATATGGCAGAGCATACAGAAAAATAAAATGATGCCATTTCTAGGAAAATTGATAGAAACGGAGATTATTATGCTGAATGAGATAAGCCAAACTCAAAAAGTGAATATTGTATGTTTCACTCATTTGCAGAGGCTAGATGCATTAAATTTATAAATGTGAGAGGATACAACATATATTTCATTAAGGATATACTTTAACAAATATCTGCATATCATAAAATAGGTAACACACAGTTGATATGTACTAATAAAAAGTGACATAATAATTTGTATAAATGAAAACAATACATTTCAAATGATAATCCATCTTTAGGAAATTCCACACATTTTAGTTTCATTCTTAGTGACTAAAAGAACCAAAGTCTTTAAACACAGCTTTTTTTAGTGGGGGGGATGGGAAGTGGGACATTATATAGTTGTCCCTGAGAGTATTAAAATATTTTCATATTAGGGAAATATGTTTAAATTTTTATTTTATTGTAAAGATGCTGAACAAAGGGCTTACAGTTACATGAGTAATGTAATGAGTACACTTCTTGTCAAACATTGTTAGCCCTCCTTTGTTTTGCTCCTACTATCCCTTCCCCCGCCACTGCCCCACAGAAGTTGTAAAGTTCATTTCCAACATAGTGCCTTGTGAGTATCATTGTTGCCATGACTCTTCCTGTGTCTTTGTTTCAGCATCTTGTTGTTCGCCTTCCCCTCCCCAAATTAGATAAATGTATATACAAGATGAAGGGTACCAAAAATCAATTACAATGACAAAAGGGGATATACCATAGGGGGGAAGAACAAACAAACAAACAAAAAAAAAACAAAAAAAATCACATAATACATTAAGAACAACAATGGTAAAGAAAAACCCCTGTGTCCATATCTTGGGGTTCATTTCACTTACTATCATCTTATATGGTCACATGTGTATAGCTTTTGAGCTTTTCTGCTCATCTGATAAGATTATACTAGATGTATAATAAATATTGCAAATAAGGAACACCATGGGACCTATATTTCTTTCGGTCTGGCTTACTTCACTTAATATAATTTTTTCCAAGTCTTTTCATTTCCTAACAAATGAGGCGATGCCATTCTTTCTGATGGAAGCATAGAATTCCATCATTAAGATTCCACTTCACCCCAATTAGAAAGGCTATAATCAAGAAATCTAATAACAGGGGCTGGGAAGATGGCTCAGTGGTAGAGTGCTTGCCTTGCATGCATGAGGCCCTGAGTTCGATTCCTCAGTACCACATAAGCAAAAAGACAAAAGCTGGAAGTAGCTCAAGTGGTAGAGCGCTAGCCTTGAGTTGAAGAGCTGAAGGACAGTGCCCAGGCCCAGAGTTCAGGCCCCACAACCGGACCCCCCACCCAAAAAAAAAGAAAGAATGTAATAACAGATGGTGGAGGGCATGTGGCCAAAGGGGACTCTACTGCTTTGTTGGTGAGAGTGTAAACTAGTTTAACCACTCTGGAAAACAGTATGGGGGTTCCTCAAAAAGCTACACATAGAGCTCCCGTATGAACCAGCAATCCCACTTCTAGTTATTTACCCAAACAATCACAAACAAGACCATACTAATACTACCAGCACAATTATGTTTATAGCAGCATTATTCACCATAGCTCAGATATGGAACCAACTAAGATGCCCCCAGTAGATGAATGGATCAAGAAAATGTGATATATATATATATATATATATATCCATAAATATATACGTATATATATGGATATATATATATGGATATATATATATATATATATATATATAATGGAATTCTGTGCTTCTAATAGGTCAATATTTTGAGAGCCACTACAAGTCACTTAGGTGTCCATTCTGGAAGCTTGTGACACATAAAGCAGGTACTATAAAAATAGATAAATAGGTACATAACACATTGTAAATATGAAAAGCCCTTCCAACAAGTACCAAAGACTGATGCATAATTTTATTTATTGATATGTTGTCATTTCAAAATCTTGGAAACAATCTAAAGGGATGAATGGTTGATTACACCACAGATACAATATAATTCAACTCTAAGAGAAATGAGGAAGAGATCTATGAAGTGATAGAGAATAAATTCTAGAATTAACTGGCAAGTGAAGAAATTGCAAAACTATTTGTCTGCTTTTTGGTAAAGAAAAATAATTAATACAAAATACAATTACAAATGGATGAGCTTGTTTACCCTTAGTGTTGGAAGAACATGAAATGGAAAGATTGAGGAATGAGAACAGCATAGAATGTCTGATGTGAAAATGAATCCCTCAAAATGTTCTCTTTTAGAATGACATTTATACTTCATATTTCATGTTCTCAAAAATGTGGAGAAATATAATGCCCGCAAACACTAAAAGAAAATGCTTCTGCATTACAGAGACACTTTAAAAGTACTAAAGAACAAATCTCATTAACTTTCAACACCGTTTGACTGTATATTTTTAATCAATTAAAGCCTGAACACAAACTAGAGAACATGATTATATTCTAGTTAGTACATTTATTTCCCCCGAATATAGGTCATTAAATCTGAATTCATATATCACAGAATCAGATGAGTATATGAATATAATGTGCATATGAGTGTCAGATATTTTAATGTTAAGACAAATGTATTGCTGCCCTGAAAGTAAATTGTTGTATGAAACTAGAATTGAATGTGTCAGATAAACTCATTGTTTTGCTGTTAGAGATATCATTTTGTTAAGGAAAATGTCAGATCTCAATACTATGGGAAAAATAATACTGGAATAACTTAATGGCTTTAGTAAAGTAATAAAAATTGAAAACAAAACAAAAACAATGTAGTTATCAAAGAAAATACATTATTACTTTGAAGATGTTTGTTTTATTTCTAGTACAATTGGATTACTAATTTTTTTATAACCTAGAGTCTAAAAATATAGTCTAAAATATGTATGAGTCCAAACAAACACATTAACAAATGTAAGAAAGTAAAGCCCTTCCCAATATAACTATAAAGGAAAAGTTTTCATAGAGAAGAAATGTTCTAGGTTAAAGGGACTGAACATTTGGATACTTCTGGCTGAGTAAAAAAGGGAATTATCAAGACAATAGATACAATTTAAATGTGCTATGAAATTTATCTGGTACTATTATTTCAATGTTAATTCCTAGTTTGGGTAACTGGCTAACGTCAGGTAAGATGTTATTATTCAGAAAAATCTGATAACATATTCAAAGGATTCTTCATACTCTTCTTGTAACTATCTGAGCTTGGCATTATTGTAACTGAAAATGGCCTAAATCAGTATTAAAAACGATAATGGGACAACTAGCTATCTGAAGATAGATAAAAAATTTTGACTTTTGGAGCTGGGCGCCGGTAGCTCACGCCTATAATCCCAGGATTCAAGAGGCTGATATTTGAGGACCTCAGTTCAAAGCCAGCCAGGGCAGGAAAGTTTGTGAGACTCTGATCTCCAATAAACCACTAGAAAACTGGAAGTGGCACTGTGGCTCTAATGGTAGAGCGCTCACCTTGAGCTGAAGAGCACAGGGACAATGCCCAAACCCAGAATTTAACCAACCCCCAAAAAACCAAAACAGAACTTTTGACTTTTGGATTCCAAGGTAAAGCAGAGAGATGAGTGGAGTGGTATTAGACTACTGTGCAACACAAAGGCCAACTTGAGATTCAATCATCAGTCATTTTAGTGCACCAAGCTAGAGAATGAGAAAAAGTTTTGTACCACTGACTTCCTTAAATATATTTCTGTTACATTTCAGGACTGTATATAATGGTCTGTCATATTTATTTCTCTTCTGTAGATATTTGTAAAACTTACCATCACTTTAAAGCAACAGTTAATAATATAGTGCTAAATGATCCACTCATTAGTGTAACCAATCCCTTAGTCTGAAACAGAGAACTCAAAATTTTCACTTCATGCAAAAGAAGTTGGGAACTATAAAATTATAGTGTTCCTGTTAGTAGTGTCTCGGACATTTGAGTAGGCACTCCTCTCGGATCACTGGTTCAATAAACCTGATTTCTCCAACTCTCCAAGTCCCACTTGGTTCTTCTGGAGTATTTTCCAAAACAGCAGTCCCTCTAGGTCCTAATCTTTTGAAGAACAAGAGAAAAACATTACAGTTTCTGTGTCATTTGTTATTTTATCACATTTCACATATATCTTATGGTGAGTATTACATATAGGATTTATTTATATTTTACAAATAAATATGCATATATGGAAATTACTGAAAATGTTGTATGGTAAGAGTGTAATTAAAAAACAAAAGGAGATGTTAGAGTGTTCCATTTTTTTTGCACAATGTTTCATTAATATTGGTAGATTATCTTATGTGGTTTTTTTTTTTTTGATTGTGAAAGGAAAACTGATTTCACTCACTCCTTTAGAGTGAGTGAAATATTTGGCTCAGAAGTTCACCAAATCAGACATAGGTCTGATTGGATATAGGCCACCTTGCATGCCAAATGAATTTGTCTGTCCTAATTAGATTATCAAGGCTCTCTTCTACCTCTAGTTAGCCAGATAAAAATAAGTACACTACTCAGGAATTGTAAGAATAAACAACCACATTGCTGATTTGATCTCTGTAATCTTGGCTCTAGCCTAATTTAATCTTCTTAACTGCTGAATTAAAAAAAAAAAAAACAGTAGGACAGAGTCCGCATGGTAAACTTCGTTTCTTAGTAAGGTAGGGTCAAAAAAGTAACTTGACTACAAAAATATAATCAGTATGTATGTGCTCTCTTGTTGTGGAAATTGCATGAAGAATGTCTGCAGTCTGCACCTAGATGAAAATAGATTGTAAGGTGGCAACCTGGATAGCTGTGTGTGAAGAATGGCTTCTTCCTAAGATCATTTAGGTTCGGTAACCTCCATGTCTACAACATTAATCTATTGCTCTAAGACCATCACTACGGAACAGAAATCCATGCAATACAAGGAGATATCCTTAAACCTCAACAAGATTTAGCACTCAACCATGATGTTTTTCACCTTTGCTTTTGACCCACATATTCACTGAAAATAAGTTACAAGACCATGCTTATATGTTTTTGAGTAATTGCTTGTTAGCAGAAATCCATATGCAACTGGGTGAGAGGTCCTCTGAAGATGAAAAGGGAGCCTTGAGGAAGCTTTGGAATGACTTTTGGAAACTGTTTATTGGAATGAATGAAAGAAACACCAGGAAGCCTCCTGGGTTAGTGAAGGAGTTACTGAGTTCTACTAAAAAAATAGTTCAGGAAGATACACTAGTTCCTATCATTCATGAAATATGATTCATATCTATCACTAATGCAGGTGGATTTTTCTTGCAAAAATACTTTGCAAAATGCGAAGATTTTGGTAAAATACCCTCTGCATGTGGCTCCAAATGTGTTTGCATGTGTTATGATGACAGGTTGAAATGCACTTCTGAAACTGAACTGATTAGTAGAAGACCTCTAACATAACATAGGCTTGCATTCATAGAACTTTGGAATGATGAATACTTCAAGAAATGTGTAAAAAAATAATAGGCTGATTTTGATGTTGAGAGATTCTTTTGATATTGGGACAGTCCTAGGTCTTGAACCTGGGACCTGGGAAATGTCCCTGAGCTTTCTTTGCTCAAAAGTTAGCACTCTACCACATAAGCCACAGTTCTACTACTGGCTTTTTTGGTGACTAATTGGAAAGAAGTTTCTCATGGACTGTTCTTCCTTTCCTGGCTTCAAATGACAATCTTGTCAGATCTCAGCTTCCTAAGTAACTAGGATTATAGGTATGAGCCACCACAACTGGTGAGGAGTTGCTTTTCAAAAGAAGGGAAAATGTGTCAAAAATGAAAAGGGAAATCTCTGCTTACTTTGGAAAATCTAATGACTTTGTTTCCAATAACATGCTGAAAAAATTGTCAAAAATAAAAAAAAATTAGGGTGCTTTCAGGAAATGTAGTGCATCTAATAAATTCTTTTTTTATGGTCAAGGTGATATACAGAGGAGTTTCAGTTACATAAGTAAGGTAATATGTACATTTATTTTCAACCTTGTTACCCCTTCTCTAAGTTTTCCCCTACATTCCCTCCTACTCCAATATCCTCCGCCAAGTCATACAGATCATTTCCAAAATATTTTTTGTGTATATCGCTGTTGCATTGGTTCCCCCACCTTGTCCTTTTTCTCACTATTCTGTTGTTCCCCGTCCCTTTCCTAATTCAAATAAACATATATACAATACCAGGGTACCAGAATCAAATACAGTAACAACAGATGATATACCATATGGGGAAGTGCACACAAAAGAAACAAAAAATCATATACTACATTAAAAGCAACCACAACAACAGAAAACCTCTTGTGTCCATGTCTTCGAGTTGATTTTACTTAGTCATTTTATATGGTCATGTGTACACAGCTATTGAGCTATTCTGCTCATCTGCTAAGATTACCCTAGACCTATACTACTTATTGCAAATAAGTGACACAGTGACACAATGGGACCCATGTTTCTTTGGGTATGGCTTACTTGGCTTAATATGATTTTTTACCAAGTCTTTCTATTTCCTTACTATTGCAAGTTGTCATTCTTTCTTCTATCCTGATGGAAGCATAGAATTCCATTGAATATATAAACCACATTCTCTTGATCCATTCTTCTACTGAAGGGCATCTGGTTTGGTTCAATAACTTACCTCTGGTGAATAATCCTGTAATAAACATAGCTGTGTTGGTAGCTTTAGTATTGTCACCAAAAGCCATCAAAGAAAATCTTGTAACACATGGAGACTGAACAACAACAACTGTTGAACTACCAGTGGGTCATGGAAGAGATTAGAAAGGAAATTCAAATGTTCATGATATTTAACAAAAATGACCAGCTCCTCTGGGGCACAGCAAAGGCAGTACTCAGAGGAAAATGTATGCCTCTGAGTTCCTAAATCAACAAATTGGAGAGATCTCAAACCAACAATTTAATGATGTACCCGAGGATCCTTAGACAAGATCAATAAGCCAAACCCCAATCTAGTAGATGAAAACAAATAATCAAAATGAAATCTGAATTAGATGAATTAGAATCCAAAAGATCCATAGAAAGAATCAAAAAAAACAAAGAGTTGGTTCTTCAAAAAAGTTAATAAAATTGACAGACCCTTAGCAATATCTTACAAAAAAAAGTACAAGGAACACACTCAAATAAACACAATCAGAGATTGGAATGGAAAAATCACCACAAAACAACCAAGATTCAATACTTCTCAAAACTTTATGCCAACAAATTTGAGAATCTGGAAGAAATGGAAGATTTTCTAGCAAATATAGATATGCTCAAACTGATCCAAGATGATTTAAACCAAACAGACCCACATCAAGCATTGAAATAGAAAGAGCAATAAGAGCCTTCTCATCCAAGAAAAGCCCAGGACCAGATGGATTCATAGATGAATTCTGCAAAGTCTTCAAAGCAGAACTCACACCAATACTCCTCCAACTTCTCCAAACTCTTTCTATGAAGTCAGCATAACTTCCATCCCACTACCAGACAGGGACTCATCAAAGAAAGAGAACCATAGACCCATTTCTATGGTAAATATTGATGCAAAACTCCAAACGGAAATAACAGCCAATTCAGAGACATTTTGAAAAGGTTTTTCCGGTTTATCAGTAAATATTACAAGCAAAGTAAATAATTTCCCCTTCAGTCCTCATGCAACATGACATTGGCTTTCCTAGTTTTTCTGACTAATTAGTCATTTTAAATAGTGCTTCCTCTTGTAATTTTGTCTTCCACAGGGACCATTGCTTTTCCTGTGTGCATGACCAACCACTTCACTAATAAAATTAAGTATCCTTTATCAACTACATAGTCTAACTATAAATCCTATTTGTTTCCATCAGCAACTAATGTTTATAGATACACTATTAAGCTCAGTGATTCTCTAATAATTATTGCTGTAAAATCTTAGTCCTGTGTTCTCAGTAAGAGAATAGCAAAAAAACAAAAAACCCAAAACTTAGAAAGTAACTGCATGTCTGAAACTAAAGAAAAACTATCTCCATAACAAACGAACTTTTTATTAGAATAAAGATTTCATTCTTTTCTACAGGAATCCTAATTCTTCCCATCTGTATGATTCCTTCCAATCATATTCTTTATTATGTTTACAATATTTGAAACATGTCTCTCCTCAATTTATTAATAATCTTTTTCTTGTGAGAACATGCCTTATTTTTCCTATCAATTAGTGAAAGCCACACACAGAGAAAGAAAGAGAAATAAGATAACAAAAGGCAGAGAAAAGAGACAAAAAATATCTGCTTGAAACAAATTTGAATTTTTAATTGATGTTTAATTTTTTGTCTATTCTTCAATTTAGATTTATGGGCTGTCTTTCCGTCATGTTCTACCCTTTTCTGCAATTAAGAAGTATCATCTCAGTTATTGCAAATAAGGGAAACCATGGGACCTATGTTTCTTTGGGTCTGGCTTACTTCACTTAATATAATTTTTTCCAAGTCTTTCCATTTCCTAACAGAGTAGTGTCATTTCTTTCTGATGAAGGCAAAGAATTCCATTATATATATATATATATATATATATATATATATATATATATATAATTTTCTTGATCCATTCATCTACTGAGGGGCATTTGGGTTGGTTCCATATCTTAGATATTGTGAATAATGCTGTGGCAAACATAGTTTTCCTTTATTTTCAATAACTTGTATACATCTATGAAAATCTTAGAGACAAGCAGAAAAAGTCAAAAGCTATGTACATATGGTCATATGAGAGGATATTAAGTGGAATGAACCCCAAGATAGGGACACAAGAGGTTTTTATTCTTTGTTGCTGTTGTATTATGTACTATGTGATGTTTTTCTTTCTTTTGTATGTTCTACCCCCATCATATAATCCCTGTTGACACTGTTTTTGATTTTGGTGTCCTGAATCTTGTACATATGTTTTTTTTTCTGATTTGGGGAGGAGAAGATAAATAACAAAATGCAGAAACAAGGATACAGCTTGATACATTGTAAAAGATGAGACTTACAAGACACTATGATGAAAACAAACTTTACAACTTTGGTGGGGGGAGGGAGGAGTTGGGGAGATGGGGAGAGAAGGGATAGTAGGTGAAAAAGTATCTGTTTATTTTATTTACACATTAATTGATTAGATTGTTTGCTGTTCATTGCTTGAGATTTTCAGTTTTTTTAAATATATTCTGGATATGTTATTTATCCATAAATGGGTTAAAAATTCCCTTCTATGTACTTTTTCATAATTCTACTAATTATATCCTTTTCAATGCAGAAGCATTTTAATTTGATGCATTCTCATTTATTTTGTCTTTCTCTAACTTCCAAGGCAATTGGAGTCTTATACAGAAAGTGCTTACATATGGCAATGACATCATTACCTCTATAGTTTCCCCTAGTCACTTCATATTTGAAGGCCAAATGATTTACTTTGAGTTATATTTTGTGCATAGAGGTATGGACTTATTTTTGGTGTTCTGCATGTAGATATCAAGTTTCCTAAGTGCCATTTGTAGAAGTCAATCCTTTTGTAATGTGTCTTTTTACCACTTTTACTGAAAATCATGTGGTCATATCTTATGAGTTCATCCTAGATTTTAAAATTACATTCTACTGGTTTACACATTTGGTTTTGTGCCCATACTATACTTTTTTATTGTGCTACTATGACTGTATAGTAAAAATTGAGGACATGTATTATGGTGTATAATCAAAATTGTTTGGACTCTTTATATGTTAGGGTTGAATATGAATTTTAGGATAGATTTTTCTATTTTCTATGGAAAATTAATGTTGTGATTTTTATAGGAAATTCATTATTCTGTAGATTGTTTTACATATGTCCAAGAATATCCATAAAAGTAGGAAGATTTTCCACATTCTATTATCTTTATCTTTTTAAGAGTTTTATAGTTTTCGTTATAATTTTTTTACCTCTTCAGTTGAGTTAATTCCTGGTAGGTCTTTATTGTTTTTAAATTATTATGAATGGAAATATTATTTTTATTTAATTCTAAGCCTGTTGCTTATTAGTATCTAAGATCTACTGGTTTTTTTGTCTAACCGTTTTCTACCCTGCTAAATAATATTGCCAAATTGTTTACCAGATCCCAGAATATTTTGTTGGAATCTTTAAAGTACTCTAATCTAATCTAATCAGCTCTTAAAATATATCATTCCACATCATTTTCATTTTAAGCATTTCTGTTGAGAACTCTGCCATTTTACAGATATGCCTTGGTGTTCCTCTTGGAGTGTGTTAGCCTATGGTAGGATAGCATGCCTTGAAGTAATCACTTTTTTTAAGAGAATAAAAAATACTGAAAGATTTTTATTTATTTATTTATTTATTTTTGGGTCCGGTCATGGGACCTGAACTCTGGGCCTGGGCACTGTTCCTGAGCTCTTCAGCTCAAGACTAGCACTCTACCACTTGAGCCACAACGCCACTTCCGGCTTTTTTCTTTTTGCTTATGTGGTGCTGAGGAATCGAACCCAGGGCCTCATGCATGCAAGGCAAGCGCTCTACCACTGAGCCACCTTCCCAGCCCCACTGAAAGATTTTTAATGGCTATTCCTCATCTCTTTTCACAAAAGCAATGAGATATTACTCAGTACTTGAAAGTGCAAACTTCTTAAGAAGAACTCACCGAAATGTGCAACTTGCAAAGAAAGTCTACTTTTAATAGGTCCATTTAGTTTACACTGAGCCCCTGGGGTGGAATCATTCTCAGTGATCCTGTGGGTATATAGCTCTGTCTGGAGACATTTGCACTTTGACTTTTCCTCCTAGCACTCTAAAACTTTTTTGTCTTGTTGCCTACCTGTCTTGGGACAGCAGTGTACTTGCCCTCTAAGCATAACTCTTCAATGACTCTAAGAAGTGTGCTGAGTTTCAAGGATTTTTTTTTCTTGTGTTGTTATGAGAACAGATGTCTTTCAAGATCCTTATATTTCAGAGAGGAAACTGAAGTAATCACTCATTGATGATATCAGTGATGATATCATTCGGTCATAGTAATGGCTTACCTTCCTGTAGTCTTGAAATAAATTGTGACCTAATATAATAGCTCTTATTTAAGATAGTCCATAAATACTCTTTTGTGCTTCTCTTCTAGGCATTGTTCCTTCTGTTCCAAAACATGAAACTGAGCTGAAATCATCAGATATTCTGTGATCTCCTGTGATTTATATGTTATTTCCATTTTGTCTTTGGTTTCGCTATATGTAAGTAGCAGTATTTATATTCTAGAACATTATGTATGTCCATCTCCATGGAGCGTTTATAGCTGTTTCTAGCTTTATATGAAATTTTAATCTAAAATAAATGAACTCCTTATCATGTGTTTTTGTCGGTCATGAGGCTTGAACTCTGGACCTAAACGTTATCCCTCAGCTCTTCAGCTCAAGACTAGCACTCTACCAGTTGAGCCACTGAGCCACTTCTGGTTTTCCGAGTGGTTTATTGGAGATAAGAGTCTCATGGACTTTTTCTGCCTGGGCTGGCTTTGAACCACGATCCTCAGATCTCAGCCTTCTGAATAGCTAGGATTACAGGCATGAGCCACCAGTGCCTGGCAAATTCTTATTAAAGAAAGTGTTAGTTTGGGGTTGTTCTGAGAGAACGTTCCAAACATTTTATGGAGCTTTACTGATTGTTTTGTGATAGACTTAAGTATTTGTTAGACAAAACCAAGAATTTAAAGATGGGTGCAAGTGCAGAACTCTACATCAGTAGATGATGAATGGTAATTATAATAATTATCACAACATGCAATGATTTTAGGTTATGTAAAAATTGTCCTTGAAAGCCATAAGCTTTGTGAATCCTGGTATACATTTAAAGTTAAAGATAAAATGAATATTTACAGCTGAAATAATCTACTGATTGAAGAACATTAAGCCATTAAATCTGAAATTAAAGCAAGATAACATTAAAACAGAAACAAAATAGCTCTTCCATAAAAATGGAAATAGTTTTGTCCAGAATCTCTTGTAGTATAAAAGCAAAATGCTATTTTTAATAGAAAGATGGATATAATTACTGTGATTTTGTAGCTTTTCTCAGATGAGGTTTTCCAATTTCTATGGATTTGGTAGGGGTTCTAATCATGGGGTAAATTTACCACAGCAGAATTTAATATAGTCAGTTCTCTCTAGCACTTACCGTGCACTTTTTCTTTTAACATTCAAAATTTTATTTTCTTCTTGCTTATTCAATTTCCTGCCAGAAAAAAATGTTCAAAAGACTACAAAAAGCTTAATCCCCTTTAACTGCTCCTGTAACTTCTCATAAAGGGTTCTTTTCTTTGGTATTGTGGCATGATGCAATCAAATGGGACAATCTCCAGAGAATGGATCGCAGATAGTGGCAGTATTGATCTCTCTATAAAAAAAAATACACAAAGCTTTGGATAGATACATTCCATGCTGTGCTGAAAAATAGATTCCAAACCTAATTTTGTGCTACTTGTTTGCTTTGAAAAGTTGTCTCTTGACCAGGTAACATCTTAAAATTCTGTCTAGTTTTATTTTTATGTGATAAACACTTACATTTTTGACATAATGTAATTTTAAAACAAACATCTCATAAAATAGTATCTTAGATAAGCAAAGGTAATTTTCATAAAAAAATTGGAAGATTAAAATATTTTAGAATATAACCAAGTTGGAAATTTCCAACTTAAATATAATGATGACATAGATTCTTTAATACACAAACAATTATCTTTGGCTTGGCATTTGCCCAATTGAAAGATTGTCTTGCTTTCTATTCACTGTTAAAAAAATAAAGTATAATGAAAATTCTACCAAGTACTCAATTTATCCTATATGTTGAGTCGTATGCATGTGGTTACAAATGAATTAAATGAAGTATAATAGATTATGGAGAGCTCAAATAGTGTAGTTTTGTGTTGTTTTTGTTGTTCAGAAAAAAACAGATCAAATCCCAACAAAATAAGCACCAGGAAGTATTTGCAAGAATGGAAGTTTGTTTAAGTAGGGGGGTTGCGTGAATAAAGGAAGGAAAGGGGGAAATGCAGTCAAGAATTCATTGTATATGTCACAAGTTAAGAAAAGTAAGGGAAGGAGTGGGTCCAATGGTGGTGATGGGATGTTGAAGTGGTGACACTGATCAAGAGTCATTACATTCAAAAACTGCTTTGTTAAATGGTACAACTACTTAAATTTGTACAAGTACTTAGATAAATAATAAATTTAAAAAGATACATGAGGTTACTTATTTTTTATATATGCAATAGACCAAAAGATTTATGAGTATGGGCTGGGAAGGTGGCTCAGTAGTAGAGTGCTTGCCTTGCATACATTAGGCCCTAGGTTTGAGTCCTCAGAACCACATAAGCAGAAAAAGCCAGAAGTGGCACTGTGTCTCAAGTGGTAGAGCACTAGCCTTGAGGTGAAGAGCTAAGGGACAGTGCCCAGGCCGAGAGTTCAGGCCCTATGACTGAAAAAAAAAATTAGGAGAAGAAATAATGTGAATATACTCTTGAAAAAGAATTTTACACTTTCACTTAATATGCTTGAATATCTAAAGTTGTTGCTGTCACATTGCTTTAAATTGAATCACTGTTATAAACAGGCAAGGATAACTGGATGAGGGATCCTGGGAACTATTTCTTGTGTTTAATTTCTCAAAATGATGTAGATGACCTTGCAGTTCAGGAAAATAAAAAGTTAAAAAAAAATCCATGGGGCTGAGAAGGTGGCTCAGTTGTAGAGCTCTTGCCTTGCATGCACGAGGTCCTGGGTTCGATTCCTCAGCATCACATAAGCAAAAAGAAAAAAGCAGGAAGTGGCACTGTGGCTCAAGTGGTAGAGTGCTAGCTTTGAGCTGAAGAGCTGAGGGATAGCGTTCAGGCGCAGAGTTCAGGCCCCATGACCGGACTCTCAAAAAACAAACAAAAAACAAACCATATACTTAAAAATAAAAGAAAGGTAACAATAGAGAAAGAAAAGGAGAAATGTAGGGTCTACTGTCACTCAATACACTTGAGCAAACAACATAAATAGGAATCAGCGATACCAAAGGATATTTTGAGGGAAAAAAATGAAAAAAATATATTATCTATTTATTATCTACTATTATTGAAGACTGAGCTTTCTATTTGTATTTTTTAAAGAAATACACCTGCAGATTTAACATATTAGGTGCCTCTATGAAAAACCACTGTATCAGGTGTGAAACGTAATTTTATATCTTCCATATTTCATTTCAATTGCTTTCACCAGTCTCAGACAACATAGCAGGGTGAACTTAAAAGGATTTCTTGTGTTCTTTTGTGCTATTAAAGTAAATTACATTTTCAATTGGAAATCCACTTCCATCCTTCTGGTGAAGAGAGATAACTAACCTGAATAGTATATATTCTCATAGTAATCTTTCTGTTTCTCTCATCCTGACTCATTTGCTCTTGCTATAATTTGCTCTATTATTGTATAAAAATGATAATCAGAAACTAGAAACTAAGATTTATTTTTACTTTTACTTTAAGCATTGTAAGTTTACTCAACAGAAGAGGAAATAACAATAATTTGCCCATCTTCCTTTAATATTTTCTGTAAGTAAATATTTTATTTTTGGTATTTTAGGGGAAATACGCTTTTTGTTAACCTGATACTCTGCTTTTAAAGAAAATTGAAGCAATGAGTACATCAGTATTAATATCATTATTATTTTGTCATAAATCAAGAATATGTGATAGATGCTCAACTAAGTAATATTTATGTAAGTCCACAAATGAAAACTATTTGAAAGTTTAACCAAACATCTAGTATTATTCATAGTCTTCTTGATTGGGACAAATGAGTACAAAAATTTAGCATATAGGGACTTCTAAGTAAAATGAGTTGGCAATATTTTGTTAAGAATCAATTATTATAAAGTTTGAACTAATCTATTTTTGAACATCATTTATTTTGTATTGTTCTTCCAAGGTCATTTTTACTAAAAGAAATATTTCTCCCAAACTCAGGTTATAGTGTCAATTTAACTGAATTCTTTTTTTATGTTTTTATTGTAAAAAGACTGTACACAGGTGTTACAGTTACATGAGTAAGGTAATGAGTGCATTTTCTATTGAGCATTGTTACCTCCTCCTTTGTTTTTCCCCTACCATCCCTTCCCTCCTCACCTCTCCAACTCCTCCTCACTCCCAAATTATAAAGTTCATTTTCAAAATATTGTCTTGTACATCTAATTGTTACAGTGGGTGAACCTGCATTGTTTTTTTCATTCTTCTTCCTATATTATACAAGATGCAGGGCACCAACATCAAATACATAACTGAATTCTTGAAAGTCAAGAGAGTTAAAAAATATAAATGCCTTTAACAGTAAAAAGGCTTTAGAAATAATTCTTAAGCTACTCTCATTGTTTGGAGGAATTTCAATACACATCATAAAAAACAAATATGCTTTTGTTAACTGACAGTAATTAATTGATTCTTGTTATAAGCCAAAAGAATCTTGCCCCTTTTGATGAATCAAAAGACTTAGATATCATGCTTTGAATAGCTTTGTGTCTTTGGCATTATTGTTTAAGGATTCAATTTTCTTACTTGAATAATAGATACTGTCATTAATCTTCCCAGATTAACTTATATCTCCTGTTCTTTCTACATGCTCTTTCCTCATGCTCTGTTTTGTTTATTTTTCCAGTCACTTACTCCTATTGTCAAAAGAAAGAATATATTTTAAGGAAAATACTGACAGCCAATAGCACTGAAATTTGTGTGTTCCTGAGGAAACATTTAGCCAAAGTCTACTTCATGAACAAACAAGCGTGCTTGCGGCTTGTTTTCTATTAAATTCTGGAGCTGTTATTCAAGGTCAAGATGAGACTAGCACTTTACTAGAAATCTCAACACAGGCACCACTGACTCATATCTGTAATTCTACCTACTTAGGAGACTGAGAGCTGAGGATTATGGTTCAAATCCAGCCCAGGCAGGAAAGTCTGTGAGGCTCTTTTCTCCACTAAATTACTGAAAACAAATGCTAGAAATTCAACTCTGTCTGGAGAAGTAGAGGACTAGTCTTGAGTAAAAGAAGCTCACAAAGAGCACCCAGTACTGGCACAAATTTTTTTCCCAATTTGCTTCCTTGGTTCATCATCATTCTCCTCTTAGATCATATCATTCACTCACTACATATAGAAGAATCTTCATCTAATTTTCTTCTGAGAAACCCAAACCATATTAGCTATTGGATTCAGGACTGAGGGAAACTTCCTCTCTTATATTCTAGGATTCAAATTCTGTGTAAACACAATGCATTAAAATGTGTGTGAATGTCAATCCAAACCAATATGGTATACTTCTTTCCAGATAACCTAAAATATTGACAGTAATTTTTTAATCAAATTGATATCTATGTCATAATACGAAGCTAAAGTTGCACATAGATCTACCATAATGTTTATAAAAGTTGATAGGGCATGTTGTTTGGGTGAGGTGGCTGTTGACATAAAACTCTTATTTGAATTCGTTGAAATTAGGGAAGAGAAAAAGTCTGGATGTAATTACAAAAGTTTGAAACTAAGTTAACTTAAGTTGAAGCTGAACACATTTTATTTGTAGTTTTCACATGCTGGTTCTCAGGAAGAGAGAAAATAATGATGGTAAATATGTATGGTAAGCTTTTTGGATGTATGTTTTATTGGGTTTGATTTATTAAATGATGAAAGATTTGGAAGCAATTTATTGTCAATGTATCAATGGATAAGAAAGCAACATGGTAGGTATCTGCACACATATTCAGTTATTATCTAAGTAAAATAAAAAAAACATAAATTGGAAACAATTAGATTGCTAAGAAGGCTGATTCTTATAAATATTTGGTGATATCTAACAACAATGTATTTATGCTCAGAATTTGTCATTCTGTTGTTAGGAAATAGAAGGAACAGATATCAATATATTAGAGATCATAAATTTGCATAATATATGGAAGATCTAATGAATTTTTATAAACCTTTCCAATGAGACATTTTCATAGATTAGTCTGAACTTTCCTGATAATTATTATAATAAATCATTATGGAAATGATCAGTTTCATAATACCACACAATATCTATTTATGTAGTTTATTTTTTTCTGTTAGGGTTTTATGAAGTTCTTTAAATGAACATTCTAATTCCATTCTCACAAGAATATGCTATGTTGTAGATTGTCTGGAACCTCTTTAGTTTAGAGGGTTAAGGTCTTTCATTCAACGTTTATTTTTTCCATTGAGTACTAACTTACTGTTATTTTGGAAGTACTGGCACTTGAACTTCCTCTTGCTGGCTAGGTGTTCAGCAGTCTTCCTAATCTTAATTTTTGTTTTTGTTATTATTGATGTAGGGTCTAAAATGCTAGCATTTCCCCAGGTTTGTCTTGATCTCATCTACTCTGTTTTCCATTTCCTGTGTATTTGGAATTATAGGAGTGAATCAGTGGGCTCAGCATAGATATCAAATTATAAACACTATAATAAGACACGATTATCAATAGAAAAATACGTATATACTTAGTCTTTACTTTCATATGAATTACCTTCGCTGACTATGGATGTCCACATCAAATAATAACATGATTGAGAAGTCAAAATATGTCCCTCATGCACACAGTTCCGTGATCTTAAACACTATCTAAAATTTTTGTCAAAATATTTCTTCAAAAAACCACTAATATCTATTTATATGGTGAATATAGGCTAGATAACACTATTTGTTTATAGGTTTATGATATTTATCATTTCTTCTTGAATCAGAAAAGGGTTTAACTTCTAGATAAGAATACCAGCTTAAGCAGGGCACTGGTGGCTCATGCCTCTATTCCTAGCTTCTAAAGAGGCTGAGATCTGAGGATCATGGTTCAAAGCCAACCCAAGCAAGAAAGTCTATGAGACTCTCATCTCCAATAAACCACCAGAAAACCAGGAGTGGCACTGTGACTCAAGTGGTTGAGCTCTAGCCTTAAGCGGAAAAGTTGAGGGACACTGCCAAAGTTCAAGATCCTTAAACAAAAAGAAAAAAAAAATATCAGGTTAATTCCATTTTGTTCATTTCAAAACTTACAGGATGTCATAAAGTCCAAGTGTTGCCCAAGACATCACAAACAAGCAAACAACAACAAGAAAACAGCAATTACAACAACAAAAAATGGGCACTATTAATTTCTAAACTACTGCTTTTCAACTTGAATTGTAGATGTAGATTAGATTAACTAACTTGCTTTCTTTTATAACATGTTGAAACCATATCTTTCACCACTGTTTTCCAACACAAACCCTTCAGAATTTTTGGTTCTCACTTGCAGCAACTTATCTTCTTATTGCTTTATTTCTTTATATTATTTGATTATCTCCCACTCAAATACTTTTTTTCTATGGAGATAATGCTGTTTTCCCAGTGTGATTAATGGTCTTGCTATTATTTTTCTTTATTTGTAAGTTGACTTACATAGAGTTATTCTAGTGACAGAGCAAGTCCTGTAATAAAGAGTCCAATATTTTTTATTCTTGGCTCTAACATGTATATATTGTGAGCGTCATCATGAGAAAATAATTTAGTACTTCTATAACTCTCTTTTCTCCTTAGAAGGAAAAATTATATATATATAATATACATTCTTAAAGACTGAAATTAAGTAATTCATGTAAAACTTGCAATTGCTGAAATTAAAGTAGGTAATTTTTCATTATCAGATTACCTGGTATACAGTAAATATTCCATAAATAAATAAAAGCAATTAATTGGTTTTTGTTTCATTGTGAACAAAAATAATTGTAAATATTTTCTCAAGTCACTGAGTTCAGGTATGGATCAAAAGTTCAGAGACAGCACCCTGGTTGGAATTCAAGCCCCAGAACTGGTGCACGCACACACACACACACACACACACACACACACACACACACACACACACACCCCTAATGGAGGTGAATTTGAGGCATTTATACTTGGTGCTGAAATTTTGATGGGAATAATTCAGAATGGAGAAAAAAAGGGAAGCAGCTCATCTAAAAAACGAAGACATTGTACTTGAATCAATTAGCAAATTTCATATAAATCTGTGGAAGAGAGTAGTAATCAAAAATAAATTGTAGCCAGGAGCCGGCAGCTCACTTCTGTAATCCTAGCTACTCAGGATGTTGACATCAGAGGATCACAGTTCAAAGCCAGCCAGGGCACCTAAAGTCTGTGAGACTCTTATTTCCAATAAACCACCAGAAAACTGGAAGTGGCACTATGGCTCAAGTAGTAGAGCGCTGGCCTTGAGCTGAAGAGCTGAGGGACAGCACCCAGGCCCAGAATTCAAACCCCATGACTGACAAAAAAAATAAACAAAATAAATTGTGACTTTAGATTCTACTGTTATATATCTATTAAGTAGGATATTAGCACTAGCCAGCTATATCTGAGGAACATGTGTCATGCTTTACTCACTACTTGAAATGAGCTATGAATAAATTGAGTTTATAACAGAGAAAGGAAATTAGGTAATCAAAAGAATTAAGGGAGACTGTAAGTCTTATTATATAACAACAATTATGGGAATTAAGGATATTTTGCTTGAAGGAGAAATGAATCAGAATGAGTAATACTACTGCTTGCACATATTTGAAGTACTGTCATATGGCCATCTGGCCCCAAGGATGTTCACTAAGACCAAAATTTTGATACAATAGGGACAGATTTCTGCACAAAATCAGCAAGAGTTTTGAACATGGAAATAATATGTAGCCTATCATTACAGCTATTCAAATGTAGTAGTCATAGGATATTCATTTCACAAGGAAAACTACAGAGGATATTCAAGCAGAAAAGAAGGCTGAATGAGATGGTTGCCAATGTTCCTTTTTCCCCATCAAAGAATCTGATTTTTTATTACCTAAGAGCTATATTTGATTGCAAAGTCAGAGGGAATTAAAATTGAGATTTTTTTAAAGTTTATCATCAAAGCCCAATTTTAAGAGAGTAAAAAAGGAAAATAATCATTTGTTTAAATCAAATCAAAATATTTGGTAAACTTGAATTCTATAGGACAAAGTGAGAACAGAAAAAGAACACATTAATGATATAATATCAATGTCCTCTTATATATGTTTTTCTCTGTCTAGGTTAATTTTATGGCAGCTATGATCAATCTAGCAAAGCAGATTATACACAGTTCAACTTCTAAATAAATGTAGTTCAGAAATATGCACATGTAACTTAATGTTATTGGTTCCCTCCTGTAATCATAGCTACTCAGAAATGAATTGTGGTCAGCCAGGGCAGAAGAGTCTGTGATACTCTTATTCTCAGTTAAAAATCAACAAACTAGAAGTTGATATGTGGCTCAAGTGTTAGAGTACCAGCCCTGAACAAAAAAGCCAAGCATGGAATCATACCCTGAGTTGACCCCTCACACATACAAAAGCAAATGAAATATATTTTCTTTTTTAAACAATATTTTATTAACTTTAGATGTACAAAGGCGTTGCCATTCAACACAACAGTTTATGAATACAGTACATCTTGATCAATGTCACTTCTTTCAAAGTTCTTACGCATCCTCACCCCTTTCAACCCACCCTTTCCCTAACTTTTCTTACTCTTGAAGACATGCATTAATTTTTTTCATTAAACAACACAACAAGTCATCTTGAATTGTATCATCCCTTCAACATTTTTACCCACCTTCGAACCACTCCTTCTCTTAATTTACGCAATCAGCCCAGATGCTCCTCAATGGATGAATGGATCAAGAAAGTGCGGTATATATACAATAGAATTCTACTTATCCATCAGAAAGAATGATATTGTCCCATGTGAAGAAAATGGGAAAAAATTGAAAAAAATTATATCAATGAAGTAAGTTAGATTCAGAGAAACAATGGTTGTGTGGCTTCCCTCATTTGTAGTAGATAGGATGTGCCTATAAATATATAAATAAACACTCTGGGTGGTATGCAAGTGGTTACAAATGAATAAGCATGCAACATTTATATAAGTATAATTATTAAAATCAGAATAGGGTCTGGGGATGCATTGGTAAAATATATGCATAATGAGTACATAGCCTTAGGTTTGATTCCCAACTCCTCCCCAGGATAGTTACTGTAGAATCAGATCAAATAAATTCTAACTCCTGCTTCCCCTGTATCTAGGTATGTGATGTGAAATGTGTCCCTTGCCCTCCATTTCTTCACATGAAGTGGAAAGTAATTTAAAGTAGGTGACAGCTAATTTTCTTTCCAGAACTAAAATGCTAAAACTCCACACACAGAAGTAAGTCTGTTTTCCTAAATTATTCCCGTAAGACTTTCTTCCATGTTTCCTTTATTATGTCCTCCTTGAATGATGATTATCAACTTCCTTCAAAAATTACTGTGACTGCCAACACAGAAGGCCAGTGAGTTTTGTATCATCTTGAATTGGGGACCTTTTACCTCAATTAGTCAGTCAAAGCAGAATTATTTTGAAACTTGAAAGTGACTTGCTCATTTGTAGTGTCCGTGGGGAACCTCATACAGAAAAATCTTTTTTTTTTTTTAATTTAATTTAATTTTATTTGTGAACATACTGTACAGAGGAGTTACAGTTAACATGGGCAGGATAATGTGTACATTTCTTACCAAGCATTGCAGCCTCCTCCTTTGTTTACCCTTCACATCCCTTCCCAGCCTCCCCCCTTCCCCCCCTAATCCCAATCCTTCTCCTTCCTCCTCCCCCCAGCCCCCCCCCACCCCCCCCCACCAACGTTGTAAAGTTCGTTTTGGACACAATGAGAAGTACAAGAAAAATCTTTTTAAAAACTAGACTCAGACACAATGAGTAAACGTTGAAAACTCACACAAAATCTTTTGAAAATTAAAATAAAATTTATATTTTTGACATATGACCTTTAAGTGTGATGGTTTCTGTAGTAGTTTGTTTTTTAAAAAAAATCAAAGTTGTAGAAAGAATGAAAGCAATGAAGCTAATTGTAAACATTACTGAGTTAATAATATTAATGCAAGCAATCTCTGCCACTGTTGCTGACAATTTCTTGACAGAGAACACAGTTAGGAAAAGTCCACCCTCAAATGTTTATTGGTTGATTGGGTATGTACTTCGTTCTGAAGGACAATGTAAAACACTCATTCCTTACCACCCTTCTTTGGACAAACTCCAGCATAAAATACATTTCATGCCTGAAGCAAGACACAGAAAGAATTGGCTTATTGGATTGCATGCACTGTAACAAATAAAGCCATGTGTAAATATAACATTTCTCTTGTTAAGTTCATCACATATGAAATGTAAAATGTGTACCAATTGACTCAAAATTTCTTTATCTGAATTTATTATTTAATGTGATTATGCTTTGAGGCTGACTCCAGAAAAAGTTATTGAAATGTATTACTTGTTATGTAATCCTGTTATATAAATAAACTTACAAAATCATTAATTTTGAGAAATTCGTAATAGAATTATAGTGAAAGACATCCATTTGAGGATTATGTATGTGTGACAATTTCAGAACCAGAAACAAGATACATTCTTTATTCTTTCCCCCCCTTCCTTCCCTTTCCTTCTTGCTTGCTTCCTTTCTTTCTCACATTTTAAATCTTTATCTTTCTTATTTTATCTTCCTTCCTTCCTTCCTTCTTTCTTCCCTTTCTTTCTTTTCTCTACCACTCTTTCTCGCTTCCTCTTTCTTTCTTTCTTCCC
Source organism: Dipodomys spectabilis (assembly GCF_019054845.1). Lineage (NCBI taxonomy): Eukaryota > Metazoa > Chordata > Mammalia > Rodentia > Heteromyidae > Dipodomys > Dipodomys spectabilis. Next base: position 6,355,039 of record NW_024870758.1, on the reverse strand, counting down.
CTTCTTTCTTTCTTTTTCTTTCGTTCATTCTTTCTTTCTTTCTCTCTCTCTCTTTCTTTCTTTCTTTCTTCTTTCTTTCTTCCATGCTTTCATCCTTCATTCTTTTTGTTTCTTCCTTTTGTTTCTTCCTTTTTTCTGTCTACATTCTTTCTTTCACTCACCTTTCTTTGATTCTTTCCTTCCTTCTTTGTCATTAAAAAGGGATATGACAACAATAAGATGAATGAGACTGAAATTTTAAAAAAGCAAATCCTTTCGTAATAGCATATAAAAAATAAAGTACCTAGGAATAAACTTAACCAAAGAGGTCAAAAACCGCTGTGATGAAAACTTTAAAAACTTAAAAAATTAAATTAAACCAGATTTAAAGAATTATAACCCTCCCCATGTGCCTGGATTGGGAGAATTTACACCATGAAAATGGCAATATTCCCATACCCAAAGCTATGTATAAATTCAATTCACTATCTATAATCATCCCAACATTACTTAATGAAATAGGAGAAGTAATCTAAAAATTCATGTGTAACAATAGAAGACCATGAATAGCAGAAACAATCCGGATCAGGAAGAACAGTGCTGGAGGAATATCAATACCAAACTTCAAACTGTTATAAAGCTGTAGTTATAAAAAGAGCTTGGTACTGGCACAGGAATAGGTCTTAATACCAGTGGAATAGAATTGAAGACCCAGACATGATCTTACAGACTATAATCACCTAATCTTTGATAAGGAAGCAAAAATTATCAGATGAAAGAATGACAGCCTCTTCAACAAATGGTGCTGGCAGGATTGGCTATACACATGTAGAAAACTGAAGTTAGATCCTTATATATCACACTTCACTAGAATCAACTAAAAATGGATCAAAGACCTCGATATAAGAGCAGAGAGCCTGAAAATATATAGGAAGTATCTAGGGAATACTCTAGGGCTCCTTGGCACAGGTCAAAACTTTGTAAATAAAGATCCAGAAACAACAAATCAAAGAATGGCTGGATAAATGGAATCACATTAAGTTGCAGAGCTTCTGCATGGCAAAGGACATAGATAGCAAGACAAATAGAAAACCTACAGTTTGGGAGATCTTCACTAGCTATACAACAGATAAGGGCTTCATATAAAAAATATACCTATTTAAACGATGTGTTTTTTTTCCCTTCCCCTCCACTTATCATAACAGCATCAAATACAGTGAAAGCAGGGGTTATACCATGGGGAAGGGACATACAAAGCAACAAAGAAATAATCTTAGTGGACCCACTGCAACAATGAGACATACAAGTCGTTATGTCGAAAACGAACTTTACAACATTGGTGGGGGGGGGGAGGAGGGTTAGGTGGGGGGTCGGGGGAGGATGGAATGGGAAGGGGAAACAAAGTAGGAGATAACAATGCTTGATGAGAAATGTACTCATTGTCTTGCCCATGTAATTGTAACCCCTCTGTACAGTATTTTCACAATAAATAAAAGAAAAAATATATACTTAGAGCTCAAAAATGTAACACCCTCAACAAAGAATCCTCAAAGAAACAACCACCCCATTAATAAGTAGGCCAAAGAGACTTTTCTGGAGAGGGAATAAGAGTGGCCAATAAACACATGAAGAAATGTTCAACGTGGCCATAAAAATGCAAATCAAAACCACATTCAGATTCCATCTCATCCCAATTAGAATGACCATTATCAAGAAAACAAAAAAATAACAGATGCTGGTGGAGATGTGGCCAAAGGGAACACTACTACACTGTTGGTGGGAATGTAAGCTGGTTCATCCACTCTGGAAACATTCTTCAAGAAAAGACTAAACAAGATCTTTACTAGCCATACAATGGACAAGGGTCTCATATCTAAAATATACTTGGAACTCAAAAAATTAAACCACCCAACAACAAATCCTCCAAGAAACAACTGCCCAATAAGTAAGTGGGCGAAAGACTTAAAGAGAAGCTTCTCTGAAGAAGAAAGAAGGATGGCCAATAGACACATGAAGAAATGTTCAACGTCCCTAGCCATAAAAGAAATGCAAATCAAAACAACATTGAGATATCACCTCACTCCAGTTAGAACAGCAAAAATCAAGAACTCTAACAACAACAGATGCTGGAGGGGATGTGGACAGAAAGGAACCTTACTTCATTGTTGGTGGGAATGTAAACTTGTTCAACCACTTTGGAAAGCAGTATGGAGGTTCCTCAAAAGACTTCACATAGAACTCACCTATGACCCAGCAATCCCACTTTTGGGCATTTACCCTAATGTTTACAAAAAAGACCACACTAAAGCTACCAGCACAACTATGTTTATTGCAGCATTATTTACCATAGCTAAGATATGGAACCAACCCAGATGCCCCTCAGTAGATGAATGGATCAAGAAAATGTGGTATATATACACAATGGAATTCTATGCCTCCATCAGAAAGAATGACATTTCCCCATTTGTTAGGAAATGGAAAGGCTTGGAAAAAATTATATTAAGTGAAGTAAGCCAGGCCCAAAGAAACATAGGTCCCATGGTTTCCCTTATTTGCAATATCTAGTATAGGTATGAGTCAAGCGGAAAAAGTCAGATAATGTGATGTTAGGAAAACGAACCCTCAAATATGTATTTTAATGTTTTTGTTTCTTTCATGCATGTGTTTCTAACACATTTATAAGACTATTTCTTTGTTGCTTTGTATGTCCCTCCCCCACAGTGTAACCCCCGCTTTCACTATATTTGATGTCAGTATAACATGTGGAGGAGACGGGGACAAACAAGTCGTTTAAGGATTCAAGTGGACCTGTTGCAACAATGAGAAGTACAAAATGTCATGTCAAAACCAGCTTTACAATGTCGGTGTGGGCGGGGGAGAGGGGGGGTATGATTGGGTGAGGAGGAGGGGGGAGGCTGGGAAGGGAGGTGAAGGGTAAACAAAGGAGGAGGCTGCAATGCTTGGTAAGAAATGTATGCATTATCCTGCCCATGTAATTGTAACCCCTCTGTACAGTATGTTCTCAAATAAAATAAAATAAAATTTTTTTAAAAAAAAGAAAAGACTAAACATAGAACTCCCTTATGATCAAGCAATCCCACTCCTGGGCATTTGTCCGTGATCACAAGCAAGACCACAAAAAAACTATCAGCAGAACTATGTTCATTGCAGCATTATTTGCCATAGCTAAGATATGGAACCAGCCCATCAATAAATGAATGGATCAAGAAAATGTGGTATATGTACACAATGAAATTCTATGCTTCCATCAAAAAAAAGACGTCTCCCCATTAGTAAAGAAATCGAAAGTCTTGGAAAAAATCATATTAAGTGAAGCAATCCAGACCCAAAGAAACTAGACTCCAAAGAGTCCCTCATTTGTAATAATTCGTATATATCTAGAAGTCCTAGCAGATAATCACAATGGCTCAATAGTTATGTACATATGACTACATAAGATGATGCTAATTGAAATGAACTACAAGATATGGGAACACCAGGTCTATTTCTGATTGTTGACCTTGTTCTCATCTATGTATTTTATCAAGTTCTTTCTTTTTATTTTATTTTATTTCCCCCTTTGGTTTATCCCTGGCAATCACTGTTTTTGATTCTGGAACCCTTTGTCTAGTATATACATTTATCTGATTTAGGGAAAGGAAGCGAAATAATGAAACCATGAAACAAGGACAATGGGTGACTCAATACAACAATGCTATATTGGAAATCAACTTTACAACTTGGGGGGAGTGGAGGAGCGAAGTGATAGTGGGGGAAAAAAACAACAAAAGAGTGGGTAACAACATTTGACAAAAAAATGTACTCATTACCTTACTTATGTAACTGTAACCCCATGTAGTTTCCCAAACTGTATTATTTCCTAATACATGAGTAGTGAAATGAGTACTAAAATTTACGTTTGAATTCCTTGTAGAAAAATATTAAATTGAAGATTTTTTTCATAAAAATTTAGAAGAAACAGCCACTTTTCATTGGCTAAAAGCAGACAAACTATAGCATCAATGAACTTGAAATGTGATCTACATTTTGCTTGTGACATTACCTGCTAATTTTAACATAGTTCCTGTGGAAATGTTCACAGAGCCAAACACATGCTTCTGATCAGAATTTTAAAGATTCTTATAGTGTTTCTTTTCAATCAAATAGAAAAATCAAGAATGAAATGAATGAAAAAAGAAAATTTAAAATCAATTTATGACTTCATGAGCTGTTTTAGAGAGATAAGAATGTTTTATAGCTTTCTGAGTTTGAATAATGTTATTGAAAGATGTCAGATCTCTGGTCACTCTGAGAGTCACATATACTTATCTTTGAAGTAAGCATTTAGCTCATATATCATCAGATAAATGTAGCCTTGCAATTAAATATCACAAATTGCATATAAATCATTTACAAAAAAGTGCTTGACTATTTTACAAGAAGACAACTTTTAATCCCATCAACTTATTGTACATTAAGTTACATGTGTATTTTAGTGGATGAGATCCTTATATTTTACTGTTTTAGGATGTAAGTCACAATATAAACCTATGCTAAAATTATTAAAGTAAGCATTTAAAAGCACGAAAACTATTGAGAAAACCAGAGGTTATCAGAGATACCAACAGAATCAGGATAAGCAATGGTTTGATATGTTGACAAGAACAGACCATAGTCAGTTTTTGCCTCTGTTTGGATGAGAGGGAGGTCATCAACAGACCCAAGCAATGGCCTACATTCATTAATGGTTTAATTATTATTTGCTAAATAAACTCAAAAGAAAATAAAACTTACTAAAGTGTACAAAGTAGCAAAAAAGTTGGTATTTATGCATTCTAATTCTATTTCAACTCTCCTATATGCAACAGCCTATGGAGGCTTGTTATTGTTATATACAGGTAAAGTGATGGTTATATTCAGATGCCTGAGAGTATGAAAATATGTGAAAATTAATGCATAATTTCAAGAGTAACAAGACTAGCCTTTGAGAATACTTGAAATCATATTTTGCAGAAATCAAAATTCAATAGCTGTTTTTAAAATATTGCCAAAAATTTACTCATTCTCTTTTTATTTGACATTGTCTCTTATTACAGACCCTCCAATATATATGCTAAAGATTTAATTTTTTCTAAACCTTTTCCTCTTGTACATTTTATATCTCTGTGGAAACCTCTCCATTTACAACACTCAAATTCACAGTATGGGAGAACAGTATGTAAAAACAAAAAATAAACAACAGCAACAAAAATTCTGTTAAACTTCTTAATCATTTCAAAATAAACTAATTATAATCTTCATTCTTTTTCTTTAAATTCTCTTTTGAAAACAATGTAATATCATGGCACTTACCTCACACAGTACATTTCAAAGATGATCATATTTGATTTTTTGGGGGGGAGGGGTCCAGTCGTAGTGCTTGAACTATGGGCCTGGGAGCTGTCCCTAAGCTCTTCAGCTCAAGGCTAGTGCTCTACCACTTGAGCCACAGTGTCACTTCCAGCTTTTTTCTTTTTGCTTATGTGGTGCTGAGGAATTGAACCCAGGGCCTCATACATGCAAGGCAAGGGCTCTACCACTGAGCCATCTTCCCAGCCATGATCATAGTTTTAATCATGGTTGCTTGAGCCAAAATCATTGCAGTCTGAATCTATATAGAACATTTGATACTGACATACAATTGATTCAGAAGTGGGTTCCAATCTTAAGAAGATTGGAGCACTTTTAAAGTATAATGAGCAGATGAAAGCAAATCAAGGTTGTGAAGAATGCAAGCAAGGTGTGGAGCTGCAAGTGTCAGTTTAAATAAGAACTGCAGTACCTAGATCTAATTCTCACAGAGGAAACTGAAATTAGGGCTACAAATTTAGAAGCTCAAGAAAACTCCCGGAAACTATGATAACAGAATGGTGATATTAGATAAAGAACAGGAAAAAAACAAAACAAAAACAAAACTGTTGAGTATAATGGAGGCTGAACAATAGATTTTAGGAAGGGAATAATGTCTTCAGGTACATGAGCAGGCCAAGGGACAGCTCTGAGTATAGAGAGTTGGCTCAGGGATTATCACCTATAATGGGCTCCAAATATAACCAATAGGACTGTGGATGGAAACATTCCTCTTCTCAAATCACCTTTCCTTCTTCTGTCTAGCACCTAATGCTTACGTCTCCTTTTGTTACTATAATTCTATTGACTACGGTTTTTTTTTTTTTTTTTTTGATGTTTGTTTGTTTTGGTCCCATAAGAGCTGAAACTGTACCTTTTGTATTTGAACTCTTGGTGCCCTGACAGTAAACACTCAGAGTGTCAAAAGTATGAATGGAGGGATAAATAGATGTATAAATCTATTCCATTTATTGTAGTAGTAGAGCAATTACAGTTGACCTTTACGCAATATACAGGTTTACATCCTGCTTTGGGATGTGAAAGCTGAGTTCTGTAGTACTTTAATATTTATTACCATAACTTTCAGAAATGATACTTTCCAGACTCTGCACTCTGTGAGGGCATAGGGAATTTTTAAATAATTTGTAGTGTTTACAATAGGTTAATTTTCAAATATTGGGGATACACATGAAAAAAAATTTGCTGGCAAATATATTTCTCAAATTATTGCAATGTTCTTGTCTAGTCTACTGTACCTAATTTAAAAAATGGAAGATGATGTGGAACTTTCTGGCAGGCATCTGAGAAATAATATATATTAATGAAGGCAAACCATATGGCATATCAATATTGGTCTCACTGGATCAGAGCATCACTTTCATAAACATTCAAAGCCCTTTTTCTACCATTTTTGTCCTCATGTTATTAATCCTAGGATCTGAAGTGTGGGCTTTCTTTTTGCATTAACACAGGAAAAGAATGTGTATTACTGTCAACCTGACATCTACTTAGAAGAAGCAGGCCTGACATTCCATCATTTTTACCTAAAGAGGAACTGTATCTATATGTCTCTGGATTAAGATATTCATACCAGAAGAAAAGTCATGCCCTTAAACCTTCAAGAAGACCCTTTACTTTTGAAAATACGGACATCACCAGTGATCAGAAAAGAATAAAATAAAATTCAAAAGTGTCTTTGAGTGTTTTAAGTCCTTTTAGACAGATTAATAACTTCCTTTGATTTTGTGGTGTGGATTAATAGCCATAGGAGCCATGTTTAAAAAAAAACACAGTATATTTTTGATTCTCAAATTAGCATACTGCATTGATATTATCTTCTTTTATTTCAAGTAACAGACAAATTTGAAGGATTTTTGTCTCTGTGTGTTACTTTGCTTCTGTCAGCCCCAGCCTGGAAGTATACTCTGTGGAGCTTGGCACATCAGGTACTATAATAAGACACAGCAGTGTAGGATATTGCCTCTGGCACAAAATGTACAGTACTAATACCTGATTTATCCTACTATTGCCCATAGAAAACCTGTAAGTGCTTAGTGTAATTCATTTTGTCTGCTTTATCTCACTCATTCTTTTGTATTAGTGCTTTCCCAGGCGTTCACTGTTGGCAATTGTCTTCTAAGCAGGCCCTTGAAGTTCTAGGAACCAATAAGTTAAACTGGTGTGGAATTATTAAATGATTGGATTTCTTGTGTGAAAAGGATTCTGGGTAACTAAATCATTTGGCTTATACAGGTTGTGTGTTAGAGATTCCTTGGAAGTCTGTTATTATTAAAGATGTAGAAACAACTTCTTCAAGCACATAATGCTTCCTTTGTCTCCTTTAGAAAGTTTGGTGTTACAACTAGGAAAGTTCAAAGTAAAAAGGCAAGTAGATTTGAGTGGTCTAAGACTATTTTTCCCACTCTCTAATATAGATTTGAATTAGTTCTTTTGGATCTTTCCATTTATATGTCTTAGAAATATTTATCCAACTAAAATATTTGGAGGAAATCCAAGACAATGCACTCATTAGGGGATTTTGCCTACTTAAATTTATATGAGCTGCCTAGAACTTTGCCTCCTTGGTGTTCCTTCTTGTCTTTAGTTTCCTGATTCTAGTACACCCACCTTGCCCTCTGAGTTCATCATGGGGTACAATTCATAAACTATTTTTCTGGGCCATTATTATCTGAGGAAAACTTGACTAGACTATCAATACTAAAACTTACCTTGGAGTAACCAAGGTAGCAATAACAAATTAGTGCATTTGATCATTGATTTAATTAAGCTTATAAATACCTATATTTTCATGGTATAAACAAAATCCCTCCTTTCAAGATGGATTGAGCAAGTGGTGGCATATTTTCATAAATTCCAACTAGTCTGGAGATTGAGATCATGATCTGCTACCAGCTTTGTTTAAAATGTTTTAAGACCACATCTAAAAGAAACTACAGCAAAAAGCAGTTACAAAAAATAAAATTAAAATAAAGATTAGAGCTATATTTCAAAAGGTAGTCAAGTACACGGGACACACACGCACACACATACTTATATGTGTGAATACTGTGTCTGACTAAAGAGAAAATTAAAAGATAAATTTCACATTCAAACACAAACTCTGAGTAGACTCAGTACAAAAGAGCATGTCAATATAATACTGTGGAACAAGGAGAGGAACATTTGATTCAGAACCAAGTTTGAGAGAGCTCTTCCAAATGGAAATGTTCTAGAATCCCTCTAATAAGCAAAGAGTGTAGGGAGGAAAGAACTCCGATAGCCGTAGATGCCTAGTATGTTATATTTATTCTGTCAATAAATAGATTTGTTGTCATAGATATACTCTAGAAATAGTAGACATAGAGGATTGATGATAAGTATAAGAAGACCCAAAGGAAATGGAAGGAGAATTTAGGAAAGTATTTAAGAAATACAAAGAATGATATAAGTGGATAATGCAAAGCATGAACAAGTAAATCATTAAATATCATTGGAATTCAATGCCAAAAAAGTAAAAATATGGAAAATTGCGGAGGAAGATGGCAGAGGAGATGCTGGAGGCTAAACAAACTCTCGCATAGAAAGCAGTTTTAGTGTTCTGTTGAACAGTCCTCAGCTAGAGAATCACACCAAGTGTGCCATCACAGAACAGAGAGTTGATCAGAGAGGGAAAAATCCAGCCAGCTTGATCAAGGAGACAGATCTTAGCACTTCGCCGGTAGCTGAGGCTGCCACATCAACAGAGAGAGTCCAGGACAAAGGCATCAGACGCGTTGTGCTAGCAGATTCTACCCACCACCAGCAAGAACTGATTAGGAGCAGAAATATTCATCCTGCTGATCACTCCACCCAGGGAAAAGTCACCCACACAGGCAGAGGAACCAGAGGAGTGACATTATTCACTGGGTAAACAGAACCAGAGGCTGCCCCTCCCCACTGCACCCTAGCAAACAATTGAAACTCAATAATCATATATCCTGAGAAAGACTCCAGGCTAGGCTCTGTGAGGAGCTAGTCCCTCGAGGAAAAGCTACTGATTGCTGATGAGGCTCAACCCTTCCCAGAACCAAGCCTTATCAGAGCAACTCTCTTTTGTGATACACAAAAGAGATCTCTCTCCCCCTGAACTAGCCTGGGAGGAAGATCACAAAGTCTTGGGTAAGGCAGAGAGCTTCTTTCTGCCTGCTCAAATGAACTGAATTAAGAAACCAATCAAGCCACAGGAAAACCAAACAACACAAGCAGACCAGAGACTCCACCAAGAGACTGGTTACAGATACAGAGGAGATGCAAGTTCTCACCCCACCCCGAAAAACAAACAAACAAAAAACTCATTTTCTATTTTTAAATTAAAAAAATAATTTCTATTTTTTTCTTTCATAATTTTTTAGCTCTGTGTGTGTGTGTGTGTGTGTGTGTGTGTGTGTGTGTGTGTGTGCGTTTTAATCTCTTTTGACCTTTTCGTCCCTTTTTTTTTTCTTTCTTTTTCACGTTTTAATTGCTGTTCTGGTCATCTCAGGATAGATACTTATCATTGATTACTAGACCTTTTACCTCATTGTATACACACTTAATTCAGAAGTTTATTATTCAATTAACAACATCTTAGGCTTAACTTCCTTAATAGTATTATTTCTTTATACCTATATAATTTTTAAATATTTCAATTTTAAAATATTTTTATTTTTTCATTTTTCTTTTTTATCTCTCCCCTACTCTCATCCTATTCTTTTCTTCTCTCAATATCATTTCTTTATACTTAATATTTGTTTTTGTTTCATTTTTTAAATTTCATTTTTTAATTTAAATTTTTTTTCTTTTTACTTTTTTTTAAATCTCTCTCTTTTCATTCTGTCCTATCCATTTCCCTCTCTGAGATTAGGACATGGTTAAGTTCACTCTTCCCTTTCAATTCTCCACATCCTATTTTTTCCCACAATTCTCCCTAAACCTATTAATTTCTGGTCCCCTAAATCCCTCTTTGATGTACTTAGCCCATTAATCCATAGTTGTTTAATGTTGAATAGATTGTATCAGTTGAAATAGATTGTATCTGCAGCCATTTTGACTAGGCAACTACAGGACTCTGGTTGATGCTTGCCTTAAAATAGTGTTCTAGCACAAAATTGGTGTTACTTCCATACCAAATGGGCAGAACAAGATGGAGAAATACAAGAAAAATGGCAAGTCCAGGTATCTCAACTCCCACTCATGATGATCAGATGAAAGAACAGTTAATGAATAATCCAGAGAAGTGTTCCCCAAAAGCTCTACAAACACCATTGGTAAACATGATGAATGAAAAGATTGAAAACCTACAAAGGACTCAGTGTGAGTATTATAGGGAGTGAGACGAGGCAAACCAAAGATTAATACAGGAACTTCACCAGTCTAACCAAAAATTAATATAGGTATCTCGTGAACATGAGGAAGTAAATCAAAGATTAATACAGAAATTGTGTGAGCAGGCTGAGAATAGTCAAAGAAAAATACAGGAATTGTGTGAACGTGAGGAAGCTAATCAAAGAGTAATACAGAAAATGCGTGAACCAGATGAGAATAGACAAAGATCAATAGAGGCATTCATGGAAATCCATAAACAGACAGCTGAAGGAATCCAGAGAGACCACAAAGGGAATGTTGAATGGAACACATCAGAAGGAAAGGGAGTCCAAGGAAACCATAATCAATCAACTAAGTGATTTGAGAATAAACACTGAATACCAAATAAAGGAAATAAAAAAGTTCATACAAGTTCAAAAACAAAGCTCCATCAAAGAATATGAAGCCATCAAAGCTAACAAATTAGAAGGAAAAGAAATAAAAAAGAAAGTAGAAAGTCTTGACAGTAGGTTAGACCATGCAGAAGATCGAGTCTTGGGGAATGAAGACTGCATAGATATTATAGAGAAAGAACATATAACTATCCAAGAGAAATCTAAGAAATATGATAGATCTATTCAACATTTGGAAGACACCATCAGAAGGCCTAATCTGAGGATAATGGGTGTAGAGGGGCACCTAAAGACAGACGTTAATAGTCTAGGAAATTTATTTAACAGGATCTTAGCAGAGGATTTCCTAAACATGCAAAAAGATAGGCTATTCAGACACAAGAAGCTTTTAGAGCCCCATATAGACCAGACCAGAACAGGACATCCCACTGTCACATTATAATATGCATAGGATCAATTCAGAACAAGGAAAGAATCCTTAAAGCTGTCAAGGAGAAAAGATCAATCACATATAAATGCACACCAATTAGAAAAACCTCAGATTTCTCAGCAGAGACAATCAAAGCAAGAAGAGCCTGGAATGATGTATGCCATGTCCTAAGGACAAACAACTGTCAACTAAGAGTAATGTACCCAGATAAACTCTCCTTCATAATGGAAGGTCAAGTAAAAACTTTCCATAGCAAACAAAAACTAAAACAATATATCTCCACCAAACCAGCCCTACAAAAGATGTCCTACAGATAGAAAACCAACAAGACCACAATAAAGGCCAAGAAACCACACCCAAACTGAGAATCCAAGAACCATAGGAAGAACCCAGTTGTCCCAGCCCCCAAGAAGGTGGATAACATGGCAGGAACTACCAAACACTTCTCAGTCCTACCTCTCAACATGAATGGTTTTAACTCTCCAACTAAGCAACATAGACTCTCTAAGTTGGAATAAAAAGCAAGATCCTTCTATCTTCTGCCTTCAACAGTCACACCTTGCCCGGACAAAAGTATTTTGAAAGTGAAAGGCTTGAATAAAATCTATCAAATAGGGGCTGGGAAGGTGGCTCAGTGGTAGAGAGCTTGCCTTGCATGCCTGAGGCCTTGAGTTCAATTCCTCAGTACCACATATGAAAAAGAAAAAAGCCAGAAGTGGAGCTGTGGCTCAAGTGGTAGAGCTCTAGCCTTGAGCTGAAGAGCTGAAGGACAGTGCCCAGGCTCAGAGTTCAGGCCCCTCAACTGAACCCCCCCCCCAAAAAAATCTATCAAATAAACGGTCCCCATAAATAGGCAGGAGTTGTAATCCTAATATTAGATAAAATATACTTCAAATTAAAATTAATTGAAAGAGATAAAGAAGGTTACTACATACTGATTAAGGGATCTCTCCTTCAAGAGAATATTACAATTCTAAATATCTATTCACCAAACAATGGAGCACCCAAATTTATCCAAGAAACACTACTTTACCACAAATCTCACATACATCCAAAGACATTACTTCTTGGGTACTTTACAAAACCACAATCCCCACTAGATAGATCAACTTGGCAAAAATTCAACAGAGAAACTTCAGATCTAAACAACTGGACAGATCAATTAGATTTAACAGACATCTACCAAATATTTCACCCAGCAGCATCACAATACATGTTCTCAGCAGCACATGGAACATATTCCAAAATAGACCATATTTTAGGCCACAAAGCAAACTTGTCCAAATTCAGAAATATTGAAGTTATGCCCTGCATTCTCTCAGACCACAAGGAATAAAATTAGAACTCAGCACCAGAAGCTACCAAAGAAATTCCTGTAACACATTGAGGCTGAACAACACACTGTTGAATCATCAGTGGGTAAGAGAAGAGATGAGAATGGAAATTCAAATGTTTATGATATTTAACAAAAATGAACACACAAATTACCAGCTCCTCTGGGACACAGCAAAGGCAGTACACAGAGGCAAGTTTATAGCTCTGTGTTCCTGCATCAACAAATTGGAGAGATCTGAAACCAAGAATTTAATGAGACATCTGAACCCCCTTGAAAAAGAGCAGCGAGCTAAACCCCAATCTAGTAGATGGAAAGAAATAATTAATATTAAATCAGAATTAGATGAATTAGAATAAAAAATAGAATCAACAAAACAAAGAGTTGGTTCTTTGAAATAAATAACAAACTGACAGACCCTAGGCAAATCTTATCAGAAAAAGAAGAGAACACACCCAAATAAACAAACTCAGAGTTGAGAATAGAAACATCACCACAAAAACAACCAAGATTCAGATTATAAGAAAATACTTCTCAAGCTTTTATGTTAATAAGTTTGAGAAGCTGGAAGAAATGGATGATTTCCTACCAAATATCAACATGCTGAAACTAAACCAAGATGAGTTAAAACAACATAACAGGCCCATGTCAAGGATTGAAATAGAAACAGCCATAAGAGACCTCCTATCTAAGAAAAGCCCAGGACCAGATGGATTTACCAAGCCCAGGACCAGATGGATTTACAGCAGAATTCTACAAGGCCTTCAAAGTAGAACTCACATCAATATGCCTCCAACTCTTGAATGAAATTGAAAGAGAAAGTTCACTACCAAAGGATTTCTATGAAGCCATCATAGCCCTCATCCCCAAACCAGGCAGGGACTAGTCAAAACAAAAGAACTATAGACCCATATATTTTATGAGCATTGATGTGAAAGTTCTTAATAAAATTTTGGCCAATCAATTCTTCCAAAAAGTCATACACCACGATCAAATAGGATTCATGTTAGGGATGCAAATCTGGTTCAATATGTGCAAATCAATTAATATAATTCATCAAATGAACAAGAGCAAGGATGAGAACCACATGGTCATGTCAATAGATGCAGAAAAAGCATTTGACAAGATCCAACACCCTTTTATGATGAAGGCTCTGGAAATATTAGGGATCTTTGGAACATTCCTCAATACAATAAAGGCTGAATATGACAAACCTACAGCCAGCATTATACTTACTGGTGAAAATAAAGCCGTTTCCTTTTAACTCAGGAATGAGACAAGGATGTCCACTCTCTCCATTTCTCTTCAATCTAGAATTAGAATGCCTAGCTATAGCACTGAGACAACATGCAAGCATTAAGGGGATCCAAATAAGGAAAGATGAAGTAAAACTCTCCCTCTTTGCAGATGACATGATCTTGTATTTAAAGAATCCCATGGGTTCCACTCCCAATAGCTGATTTGAAAATTTGGCAAAGTAGCAGGGTATAAAATTAACCCTCAATACAGGTGGACCCATTGCAACAATGAGATGTACAAGTCGTTATGTCGAAAACGGTGGCAGAGGCGAGGAGGATTGGGTGGGGGGCTGGGGGAGGATGGGAAGGGATGGGAAGGGGAAACAAAGGAGGAGGCTACAATGCTTGATAAGAAATGTACTCATAATCTTGCCCATGTAATTGTAACCCCTCTGTACAGTATTTTCACAATAAAAAAAGAAAATGAATGTTACACATATCTGTGGAAATAAATTATAAACAATTCTACTGAATTTTTACAATTAAAATGTGTAAAAAATAAATTTCATAGAATAAAAAAAAAATAAAATTAACCCTCAAAATCAATGGCTTTTCTGTATACCAACAATGAGAACAGCATGGCTGATATCTGGATGCCAACTCCATTTGTAAGAACTCCATAAAAAATAAAATACCTAGGAATTAACTTAAGCAAAGAAGTGAAGGATCTCGTATGATGAAAATTTTAAAACCTGAAAAAGGAAATCAAAGCAGAACTTAGAAAGTGGATAACTTTCCATGCTCCTGGATTGAAAGGATCAACATTGTGAAAATGGCAATACTTCCCAAGGATACTTACAAATTCAATGCAATACCCCTCAATATTCCAACCTCATTCTTCAACGAAATAGAAGAGGCAATAAAAATATTCAGATGGAACAATAAAAGACCCCGAATAGCAAAAACGATTCTTAACAGAAAGAACAGTGCTGGAGGAATAGCAATATCAAATTACAAACTCTACTAAAAAGGCATAATAATCAAAACAGCTTGGTACTGGCAAAAGAAGACTTCAGGACCAATGGAACAGAATTGAAAACCCAGAAATGAACCCACAGACCTACAGCCACCTAATCTTCAATAAGGGCGCTAAAAAAACAGAATGGATCAAAGAAGCCTCTTCAGTAATTGGTGCGGGCAAAATTAGTTAATCACCTGGAGAAAACTAAAGCTAGATCTTTATATATCACCCAGATCAAAGACCTCAGAGTCACAGCAGACACCCTGAAACCATCATAGAACGAAATAGGAGAAACCCTGGGTCTCCTTGACATAGACCATAATTTTCTTAATAGAGACCCAGAAACACAACAAATCAAAGAAAAGTTGGACAAATGGGATTGCATGAAGCTGCAGAGCTTCTACATGGCAAAGGACATAGCTAGCAAGATCAATAGAAAGCCCACGGATTGAGAGAAGATCTACACTAGCCATACAACGGACAAGGGTCTCATATCTAAAATATACTTGGAACTCAACAAATTAAATCCCCCAACAACAAATCCTCAAAGAAACAACTGCCTGATAAATAAGTGGGCTAACAACTTAAAGAGAAACTTCTCTGAAGAGGAAATAACAATTACCAATAGACACATGAAGAAATGCTAAACCTCTCTAGCCATAAACGAAATACAAATCAAAACAACATTGAGATTCCATCTCACCCCAGTTAGAAGGGCTATAATCAAGAACTAATAACAATGGATGCTGGAGGAGATATGACCAAAAGGAACCCTACTGCACTGTTGGTGGGAGTGTAAACTTCTTCAACCGCTTTGGAAAGTAGTATAGAGGTTACTCAAAAGACTCCACATAGAGCTCCCCTATGACCGACTAATTCCACTTTTGGGCATTTACCTGAATGATCATAAATAAGACCGTACTAAAGCTACCAGCACAACTATGTTTATTGCAGCATATTTACCATAGCTAAGATATAGAACCAACCCAGATGCCCTTCAGTAGATGAATGGATCAAGAAAATGTGATTTTATATATATATATATGTATATATATATATATATATATATATATATATATTGAGAGAGAGAGAGAGATTTTCTATGTCTCCATCAGAATGGCATTACCCCATTTGTTAGGAAATGGAAAGACTTGGAAAAAATTATATTAAGGGAAGTAAGCCAGGCCCACAGAAACATAAGTCCCATGGTTCCTCTTATTTGCAATAACTAGTATATGTCTGGGACAACCAGAAAAGTTCAGATAAGATGATGTTAAGTGAAATGAACCCCAAGATAGGGACACACATGTTTTTGTTTTTGTTTTTACCTTTTTCATTCTTGCTATTGTTTCTAATGCATTTGTAAGGTACCATATGATTTTTTTTTGTTGCTTTGTATGTCCCTCCCCCAAGGTATAATCCCTGTGTTCACTGTATTTGATGTTGTTATAATTTGGGGAGGGGAAGGGAAAAAACAAACAAATTGTTTAAAAAGGGATACAGGTGGAACCATTGCAACAATGAGATGTACAATACCTTATGTGGAAAAACAAACTTTACAATTCAGGCAGGGGAGTGCAGGTAGATAGTTGAGGAGGTGGAAGGGAAGGGATGGTAGGGGAAAAACAAAGGAAAAGGCAACAATGCTAGATAAGAAATGTACTCATAACCTTGCTCATATAAGTGTAACCCCTCTGTACAATGTTTTCACAATAAAAACAAAAAAATAAGAGTATGAAAGGACAAATATACACATTTTATGCAATAGCCATTTGTAAACAACATCACTTGTGAAGGATCAATTAGTTTATCTCGTAAGCAATAGAAAGTGCCCAGTTCAGTGCATAAAGCTACAGTTGAGCAACAAGACTAAAACCGTATGAACTAATTGAATAAAACTTACTTATGAAGAAAAATTTTCCTAAATTTTTTTAAATTTTTTTTATTATTATATTTTATTTTATTTTGTGAACATGCTGTACAGAGGGGTTAAAATTACATGGGCAGGATAATGTGTACATTTCTTATCAAGCATTGCAGCCTCCTCCTGTGTTTACCCTTCACATTTAATACATAAGCTTTCAAATTTTGAAATACTACAAAATATTAAAGCTGTTGCAAACATCAAATAAATTAATACCGAGAAACTTCTCTGAAGAAGAAAGAAGGATGGCCAATAGACACATGAAGAAATGCTCAACCTCCCTAGCCATAAAAGAAATGCAAATCAAAACAACATTGAGATACCACCTCACCCCAGTTAGAATGGCTATAATCTAACAACAACAGATGGTGGAGGGGATGTGGACAGAAGGGAACCTTACTTCATTGTTGGTGGGAGTGTAAACTTGTTCAACCACTTTGGAAAGCAGTATGGAGGTTCCTGAAAAGACTTCACATAGAGCTCCCCTATGACCCAGCAATCCCACTTTTGGGCATTTACCCAAATATTTACAAACAAGACCACACTAAAGCTACCAGCATGACTATGTTTATTGCAGCATTATTTACCATAGCTAAGATATGGAACCAACCCAGATGCCCCTCAGTAGATGAATGGATCAAGAAAATGTGGTATATATACACAATGGAATTCTATGCCTCCATCAGAAAGAATGACATTTCCCCATTTATTAGGAAATGGAAAAACTTGGAAAAAATTATATTAAGTGAAGTAAGCCAGGCCCAAAGAAACATAGGTCCCATGGTTTCCCTTATTTGCAATATCCAGTATATGTATGAGTCAAGAGGAAAAGGTCAGATAATGTGATGTTAGGAAAATCAACCCTTAGATATGTATTTTAATGTTTTTTTTCCTTTCATGCATTTGTTTCTAATGCATTTATAAGATTATTTCTTTGTTGCTTTGTATTTCCCTCCCCCACAGTATAACCCCTGCTTTCAACATATTTGATGCCGGTATAATTTGTGGAGGAGATGGGGAAAAACAAATCATTTAAGGATACAGGTGGACCTGTTGCAACAATGAGAAGTACAAGGTCATGTTGAAAATGAGCTTTACAACGTTGGTGGGGGGGAGGGGGGAGGATTGGGTGGTGGGGCGGTAGGGGGGAAGGTAGGGAAGGGATGTGAAGGGTAAACAAAGGAGGAGGATGCAGTGCTTGATAAGAAATGTATGCATTAAGCCGGGCGCTGGTGGCTCACGCCTGTAATCCTAGCTACTCAGGAGGCTGAGATCTGAGGATCACGGTTCAAAGCCAGCCTGGGCAGGAGAGACCCTGAGACTCCTATCTCCAATAAACCACCAGAAAACCAGAAGTGGCGCTGTAGCTCAAGTGGTAGAGCGCTCGCCTTGAGCTGAAGAGCTGAGGGACAGCTCCCAGGCCCAGAGTTCAAGCCCTACTACCGACAAAAAAAAAAAAAAAGAAATGTATGCATTATCCTGCCCATGTAATTGTAACCCCTCTGTACAGTATGTTCAAAAAAATTTAAATTAAATTAAAAAAAAAAGAAATAATGTTAGAGAAAAACAAGTATTTACTATTATTTTTTGTTTTCTTCACACCAATCCATGAACTACCATTTACACGTACATATGGGAACTATTTTCCCTTTCATACACAGTGTATGCTAGAAAATTTTTAATAGAGAATAATGATATAGCTACTTTAAAATTGTTATAATTAATTACGCTATATATACATATATATAAATATATGTATATACATCCACACCTTCTCTGTTGGTATCCAGAATGTGCAAATGAATAACTCATAGAATTGCTAGTAGTTATAATTAGTGTAACAATTATAATAATTGAAAATATATTTACATTATGAAAAGCTGAAGTAAAAATGAAACCACCTTATGAACAAAAATTTTTCATCCTGTCCTTCTCTTTGAAATTTCAGACTGGTACCCTGTGTCTTGTACACATTTATCTGAAATGGAAAAAGGAAGGAGAATTTAAAAAATGATGAAACAAATGCTAAGGTTTAACCAAAACAGCAGTGAAAGACACAACCCAATATGTTGAAAATGAACTTTACAACTTGGGAGGGGGAGAAATTGGGAGGGAGGGGAAGTGGGAGAAAAACAAGGGATGGAGTAATAATGTTGGACAAGAAATGTACTTATTACCTTATATATGCAACTGTAACCAATTAAAAAGAAGTTAGAAATTTAAAAAAATCCAAGAAATAATAAAACAATTATTCCTGGAGTTAGATATTAGTAGATAAGAAAGCATTTCCTTACTCTTCGTAGCAGAAGTATACTAACATCTCACAAATTCAGATTTTATAAGAGATTTTTTTTTATGTTGACCAGTTCGACTGACTAAAGGAGATTATTTCAAACATGAATCTAAAGATAGAGTATTTCATGTAAAGGAATAGGTGATATAAATACAAATAAGGAAAAATCTAAATGATTTTACTAAAATAAAAGGTAGAAGTACTTAGTTAGAGAATAATCCTAGTCTTGTCTGCAAAGTTCTGGCTGAACCCAAAGGAGTGTTTGGCTACACACATGTAGAAAATTGAAGTTGCAACTGTATATATCACCTGTACAAGAATCAACTCCAAATGGATCAAAGACCTCAATCTAAAATCAGATACCCTGAAATCATTACATGAAGGATTAGGAGATACACTGGGCCTTTTTGGCACTTTTTGAAACTTTCTCAATGAAGAACTCAGAAACACAAAAAAATAAAATAAAAGAAAGGATGGAAAAATGGGATTGCATTACACTGCAATCTCTGCATGACAAAGCTAGCAAGACAAATACCTCACAGATTGGGAGAATATCATTACTAGATATACAACAGTCAAGGGCTTCATATCTAAGATATACTAAGGCTAAAAGAATCCCCCCCCAAAAAGAAACAAGTCCTCAAAGAAACAACCATTCTATTAATAAGTGGGCTAAAGACTTAAAGTGATATTCTTGGTAGAGGAAATTGCAGCATTATTTACCATAGCTAAGATATGGAACCAACCCAGATGCCCCTTAGTAGATGAATGGATCAAGAAAATGTGGTATATATACACAATGGAATTCTATGCCTCCATCAGAAAGAATGACATTGCCCCATTTGTTAGGAAATGGAAAGGCTTGGAAAAAATTATATTAAGTGAAGTAAGCCAGGCCCAAAGAAACATAGGTCCCATGGTTTCCCTTATTTGCAATATCTAGTATATGTATGAGTCAAGCGGAAAAGGTCAGATAATGTGATGTTAGGAAAACGAACCCTTAAATATGTATTTTAATGTTTTTTTTCTTTCATGCATGTGTTTCTAACGCATTTATAAGATTATTTCTTTGTTGCTTTGTTTGTCCCTCCCCCACAGTGTAACCCTCGCTTTCACTATATTTGATGTCAGTATAACTTGTGGAGGAGATGGGGACAAACAAGTCGTTTAAGGATTCAGGTGGACCTGTTGCAACAATGAGAAGTACAAAATGTCATGTCAAAAACGACTTTTACAATGTCGGTGTGGGGGGGGGAGGGGGGAAAGGATTGGGTGGGGGGGAGAGGGGAGGCTGGGAAGGGAGGTGAAGGGTAAACAAAGGAGGAGGCTGCAATGCTTGGTAAGAAATGTATGCATTATCCTACCCATGTAATTGTAACCCCTCTGTACAGTATGTTCTCAAATAAAATTAAATTAAATTAAAAAAAAAAAGAATGTCTAATAGACACATGAAGAAATGCTCAACATCTCTGGCCATGAAAGTAATGCAAATCAAAACCACATTGAGATTCCACTTCACCGCAGTTAGAATGACAATTATCAAGAAATCTAATAACAACAGATGCTGGCAGCATTGTGGTCAAAAGGGAATGCTACTGCATTGTTGGTGGGAATGTAAACCTGTTTAACCACTCTGGAAAGCAGTATGGAGTGTCCTCAAAATGCTAAACATAGAGCTCCCCTATGACTCCGAAATTCTATTCCTGGGCATTTACCCAAATGATGACAAAGAAGACCACACTAAACCTACAGAAAAATGATGTTCATGGAAGCATATTATTTACCATAGTGAAGACATAAAATCAACCCAGATGCCCCCCCAGTGATGAATGAATAGAGAACATGTGGTAAATTTACACAATGGAATTCTCTGTTTCCACCAGAAAGAATGGCATTACCTCCTTAACAAGGAAATGGAAAGACTTGGAAAAACATCATATTAAGTGAAGTAAGCCAGACACAAAGAAACATAGGCTCTGTGGTTTCACTCATATGTAATAATTAGTATGTGTCTGGACTAATCCTAGCAGAGGATCACAATAGCTCAATAGCTATGCACATATAACCATATAAAATACTGCTTATCTAAATGAAATAGAAGATATAGAAATAAGGGATGCTTTTTTCCCCTAGTGTACCGTATGCAGTTATTTCTTTTTTCTTTTGGTTTTTACCTTTCCTTTGATTTACCCCTGTTGTCACTGTTTTTCATTTTAGTATTTTTGGATTTTATATGTTTATCTGATTTGGGGATGGGAAGGGGAATCACAGAAATAGCAAGACAAAGGACAAAGGTTGAACCAATGCAATAGAGATACTCACAAGATACTGTACTGGAAATCAACTTTACAACTTGGGAAGAGAAGGTGGGAGGGGAGGAATAGTGGGCGAAAATGAGTGAGGGAGTAACAATGTTCAACAAGAATTGTATTCTTTTTCTGACTTATATAACTGTAATCCCTCTGTTCATTACCTTTACAATAAAAAGGAGAAAAAAGGGGGAAAAGGGAGTAGTAGCTAGTGCAGCAATGTTTGCCCAAAGACCATACTTAATGAATGCCTTCTCAACAGGGAATACTATGTTTTGTAAAGCCATTGAGATTGTAGTGGCTTTGGCTTTGAAATGGCCTTAGAATGGAAGATGCAAGGGGTACTTTCTAGTTTCAGAACTACGTTCTTTGCTTGCAATTATTCACTTTCATCTCTTCTTCAGTGTTGGTCAACATTGATGAATCAAAGTGACATTTATTTATTTATTCATGCATTTATTTTTATTTTTAAGTAATTGTACAAAGGAGTTAAAAAAGAAGTTTATGAATAAAATTCATCTTGGTCAATAACATCACTTTCAACATTCTCATCCATCTATCCTAACTAACCTTTCCCTCACTCTTCATAATTTTGAACTATAGACTGCATTCTCCCCATCTTCTCATCTTCATTTGTCTACTACTTTTCTTCTTAGTATCTACATTTTCTTGACTCTTATTAATTTTTTTCTTTCTTTTTCAGGGGCAGGAGAGATGATGTCTTGCTATACAGCCCAGCTTGCTCTGAAACTCCAAGACTTGAATGGTCTTTCTGCCTCAGCCTCCTGATTAGCTCATTCTCCAGCCATTCATAACTGCCTTTACATTTGCTTTACATTGCATTCACAATTGCTTTACATTTCTCTGAGTTTCAGTAATAATATGACACGAATGTTTCTAAAAAAATTAGATGCATTTTTTGTAAAAAGAATTCTAAAAAGATTGTTTTCTGCATCTCAGGGTTTTTTTTTTTTCAATCATGTAAGAAAATCTTTAAAACCTATATTTTCCACTTTTCCTATTTTAATGAAGGAAGGTTAATTTTATTGTCTTGTTTAATTAGTACACTTAGTTTTCATGGGTTTTCTCCATGTTATTTATGATTAAATTCTTCGATATAAGTATAAACATTGTCAATACACAAAATAGCTTCAACACTCATATAAAAAGTATGTTACAGCTATAGTAGATGTGCAAATGCTGACCATTATTGATTTCAATTTAGAGCATGTACCTTTGATACATGCATGTATACTTGACACTTAGTGTTTTAACAAGAAAAACTTCTGGCTTACTTTTTTGTTGTATAGTTATTTCTTACAATTCTACTAAACATATCTTTTTGCCATGATAGGTGATACACTGGATACAAAACTTAATCAAACTTTAATGTACATCGAATCCACCTGAGAGATCTTGTCAAAATTCTATTTCAGTATGTTGAGACTTAAGATCCTGCCATGCTAGCTACCTATTACATGACCGAGATGATAGAGATGTTGCTCACTGGAAAACCCTGTTTTGACTAGCAAGATACTAGTATCATTCTCAAGAAAATGGGAAAATTTTCAGCCTACCTATCTATAAGCTCTATCAATCACATTAGAATTTCTGAGGGTAATGTCTTGGTATTGGTATTGCAAGAAAATTGCATAAAGTATTTGTTTCTAATTGTGCAGCAGAATGTTGATATGCACATACTTTCAAAGTTCTGTTTAGTATCTTTTCTATCAGAATTTCTGTTGTAAAGAGAGCCTGGGGAAACTTGGAATCAAGTGAATGAAATATTCACTTGTCTTAGTGCCTCACATTCAGACTAGGATTTAGGACTCATTCATTATGCAGTTTCCAGCAGCATAAGCATAATTTTAAAACAATAAAATCGACAACTAGCAAAGATGATATCCTTAAAGTAAGGTCTATCAAGTGAGCCAACTGTCAAATTATGTAAATTTGAAAGTCTAACAACCTTGGTAAAGTCCTTTAATTGAATGACTGCTATAGGAAATAAACGAACTGTCATTTACAAGTTCCTTTCCACAGTAAGATTTAAAGGAACAGAACTAGTGGTATAAAAGGATTGAAATGGAATAGAAATCAATAGATTGTAACACAGAGATACATCAAGTATATAGATTTTAATATACTACACACAGTATGATTTTTCTTTACTCAAACAAAATTTTATTTTCTAAATTAATAATAGCAATGCAAAAATTAGATAATATTTTGTGAGCAATATTTTGTAGTCTTAAATATAATTTAAGGATAACTACTTATAGAAATTTTAAAAATGTGTTTATGTGATATCTAATATCTTCTTTCTTGATTTGCTTTTTATTATTAACCTTTAGTAGTTCTATAAAGGAGTTTCAATTCAACATGTAAGTTTATGAAAACAATGATTCTTGATCATTCCTAAACTCATCTGTCTGCTTAGTTTACCTATTCTCATTTTCATATATATCTATACATAGATATATATGATATATTATGTTTGTCTTTTTCCACCATTCCTCTCTATTTGTCTATCACTCTCCTCTTGATCATACCCACTGATAATACATGTTTCACCTTCTTAATATTTATTTTGTGAAATGCTGAAATAAGGTTACAGGATGACAAATTGTAACAATGTGATGTATAAGACACTATGTTGAAAACAACTTCAGGGGTAAGGAGGGAGAAGTTGGAAAGGTGGGGAGGGAAGTTAGAATTTGGAAGGTGAAGGATAAAAGAAGGAGGTAATAACACTTCATAGAAAATGTACTCATTGCCTTACACATGTAACTATAACCTCTCTGTACAGTATTTTTACAATAAAATATATACAAAAATATTTACTTTGTTTAACTATAAGTTAGTTGTTCAGAAGAATGATATGATTGGAATTCTCCTCTGCATATATCATACCTTAATATATCTGTGCAAATCTGTACAGGACTCTGTATATGTTTACATTTGTATATATAATTTAGATCTAATATTCATATATGAGTAAAAACCTGTGCCATTTGTCTCTCTGAGCTTGCCTTACTTCAATTAACATAATTTCTTTCAGGACCACACATTTTCCTGAAAATAATATAATGTCATTTTTCCTAATGGATGAGTACAATCATCATAGAGATGCTTTGTTGACTTCCTAAAAATATTGCTCAATTCCTCTATGAGTTCTGCTTATTAATATTTAAGCAATTTTAAAAATAAGATATTTTAGCAATTGAGCAAATTTCAGAAATAATGACATCACTGACTTTGCGCTGTCATTCCCATCCTCCATAGGTGATGTTGGCATAAGTCATAGATGCTACTTGTTATATATGTATGAGGAAATAAGAAGGTATGAAGAGTAGTAGCCCAATCTAATCTGCAACCTAGCTGATAGGACCAGTATGCTAAGCCACCTGTGAAGTGTCCTGCTAAGCATGAGTGAGAAGTAAACTTTTGTCACTCAGACACTGCAAGTGTTTGTTCTCAACAAAAAAACTAAAAAAGAAAGTATGAATTGTTAGGCAACAATTTTTAAAATCAAACATATTAAGTCGGTTTAATGAAATAATCCAATTGGATGAAAAGAGATATAAACAGAATCATAGAAAAATCTGAAAAAAATAAGTGAATTCTTTCCTAATTTTGATGTAGAAGAAAAACTTCCTATATTGATATAAAGATATCAATAAACAGTAAAATAATATTTATATAAATTTGACAATAAAAGTAAAGACAAATGCAATTTATAGAAAAAAAGTCACATTATAAACCAAGACAAAGCCAAATATACACTTAAAAATATAAGCATGTATAAGAGATAGAAGGCTAATATTCTTGATATGTAAAAGTGACAAATATATAAAGAAATAAAACCTGTTTTGATAAATGGAGCAAGTCACAATCATTTCCCATAGTAGTAAGCAAAGTTTCCTTAAATATGTGAAACAAGGTCCAAATACAGCTTTAAACTTTTCTTTTTACTCCCCCAATTAAAAGTTAGTTTGGTTTTTTTTTTGTTTGTTTGCTTGTTTTTTTGCCAATGCACAGATTCTTCCTTTTTATTTCTTTTAACTTTTTTAACATTTTTCTTTTTTATTGTGAAAATACTGTACAGAGGGGTTACAATTACATGGGCAAGATAATGAGTATATTTCTTATCAAGCATTGATAAGAAATTTCCCCTTCCCATCCCTTCCCATCCTCCCCTTGCCCCCCCCAGCCAATCCTCCCCGCTTACCCCCACACTCCCCCCCCCCCCAACAAAGTTGTAAAGTTCATTTTTCAACATAATGACTTGTACATCTCATTGTTGCAATGGGTCCACCTGTATCCCTATATTTAAACGATTTGTTTTTCCCCTTCTCCACAAATTATACCAACATCAAATACAGTGAAAGCAGGGGTTATACTGTGGGGGAGGGGCATACAAAGCAACAAAGAAACAATCATAAATGTGTTAGAAACAATCGCATGAAAGAAAAAAAAACCATTTGAGTACATATCTTAAGGTTCATTTCCCTAACATCATCTTATCTGACCTTTTCTGTTTGACTCAGACATATACTAAATATTGCAAATTAGGGAAATCATGGGACCTATGTTTCTTTGGGCCTGTCTTACTTCACTTAATATAATTTTTTCCAAGCCTTTCCATTTCCTAAAAAATGGGGCAATGTCATTATTTCTGATGGAGGCATAGAATTCCATTGTGTATATATACCACATTTTCTTCAATGAAACAACTGCCCAATAAATAAGGGCTAAACACTTAAAGAGAAACTTCTCTGAAGAGGAAAGAAGGATGGCCAATAGACACATGAAGAAATGCTCAACCTCCTAGCCATAAAAGAAATGCAAATCAAAATGACATTGAGATACCACCTCACTCCAGTTAGAATGGCTAAAATCAAGAACTCTAAAAACAACAGATGTTGGAGGGGATGTGGACAGAAAGCAACCTTTCTGCATTGTTGGTGGGAGGGTAAACTTGTTCAACAACTTTGGAAAGTAGTATGGAGGTTCCTCAAAAGACTCCACATAGAGCTCCCCTATGACCCAGCAATCCCACTTTTGGGCATTTACCCAAATGTTTACAAACAAGACCACACTAAAGCTACCAGCACGACTATGTTTATTGCAGCATTATTTACTAAGATATGGGACCAACCCAGGTGCCCCTCAGTAGATGAATGCTTGTTTGTTTTTTTTTGTTTGTTTTTGCTTTTGGCTGGGTGTTGTTGCCTCATGTCTGTAATCCTAGCTAGATCTGAGGATCACAGTTCAAAACCAGCCCAGGAAGGAAAGTTCCTGAGAATCTTCTCTCCAATTAACCACCAGAAAACCAAAAGTAGTACTGTGGCTCAAGTGGAAGAGTGCTGGCTTTGAACTGAAGAGATCAGCGACAGCACCTAAGCCCAGAGTTCAAGCCCCACAATAAACAAAAAAAAAAAAAAAGAAAAAAAACAACAACAAACAATGCTCAATTAGAAATGTACTCATTACCTTGCTCATGTAACTGTAACCTCTTTGTACAGCATTTTTACAATAAAAATTGTAAAAAAAAAAAAAAAACAACCTCGTTTTTAAAGGAGTTAAAGTTCATCTGAAAAATAAACAGGGAAAAGAGATATTCAATTCCTTGAGAATTGTCAACATACACAGAAGTACCAATTCATTTATATATGCATTGATAATTCCACCTCTATTGTACTTCAATATAAACTTGAAGATCACACTTCCAACAATATGAAAAATAACATGTGAAAGATAATTTAGTTTTATTATACCACTAAAATATTAGAACACAATCACACAGAAGACATGGTGGATTAATGAACAATGTAAAATAAGACATGGCTGGGTGTCGTTGGCTCACACCTGTAATCCTAACTAATCAGGAGGGTAAGATCTGAGGATCACAGTTCAAAGCCAGCCCACACAGGAAAGTCCAGGGGACTCTTATCTCCAATTAAACATCAGAAAACTGGTAGTGATGCTATGGTACAAGTGGTAGAGCACTTGCCTTGTGCTGGAGAGCTTGGGGACAGCACTCAGGGCCAGAGTTTAAGACCCACAATCCATTATAACATATAGTACTTTTTCATATCAGCCAGATGTGCCACTCTAGAGTCATGTGAAGAGCATTGGGAATAGATAAAGATCAATTTTTAAGAAAAATACAGAAAATTAATTTTACATTTCTGAAAAGAGAAGAATATTTTAAGTGTCATTAAGCTTTTTGTTTTATTGCTTATTTCAAAGGAAGGAACTTAGGATGGCTATATGGTATCAGTAATGAATGAAAACTGATCATTGTATTAAATGAGCTTTTTCTGTTACACCTTAACTGTGGGGAAATCTGTGGGGAACACAGGTAGCAAAGATGGCCCTGAGAGGAAGTTGAGTGGGCAGAGCCAGATTTGTTTAGGTTCAGTGTGTAAACAACTCATGGAAGCTTAGGTGCATGATAAGGTATGGCCTTTCAGTGATCGGTTGGTTCCATTTCCTACCCTCCAACTCAGTCTTTTGCTTTAAAAAGGGGATGCTCCCTGTTAATAAACGAGTTCCTGCTTGACTTGACTCCCCGCTGCGTCTGATTGTCTCCTGGGCTAAGGGAGGCTGGGGAAAGGGCGGTTGAACAGCCGCACTTTGCACTTACCTTTCCTCGGACCTTGTCCATCCAAAGACAGACAAAAGACCCAACACTTAACTAGAGTTGACTTTTAACTATGTAAATAGTTTATATATACTATCAATTAAGTTAAATTGACAAAGAGCTGAGAAACACCTTTAAAGCAAATGCAGACCTAAATGAATCTGAAAGCATCTTCCTTTGTCTTAGCTATTCTTTTCTTTACCACAGGCTTTTAGAATCCTGGATCAGGAAGAAAGATTCATAAAGCTTGGGTCTTGAGAGAATCCTGTAAGTATCTGACAGCTTACATTTGGCATAGAATAAAGGGAAGAATAAACTATGCCAACAATTTAGACTTTTTTGCTTCTAAAATATAACCTGGCTTTTGATGCCTAGGAAACTAAATATGGCGGAATGTGGTGGCATAGCATCATAGGTGGCATGGGACTTCTGCTTTATGGTCTAGACTACTCAAGATGGGGAATTTGTAAAGAATAGAAATTTATTTTCTTACAAATCTGAGGCATTCAAGAACACAGAACTGATAGGTTCCATTTTCTGCTGAGTTTGCTCTCTGCTTCAAAGATGGATTCTTGTTTCTGCACCTTCCAGAGCAGAGAAGGGTAAGTGCTCACATGGTTGAAGAAAGAAAGGCAAGACATCTAAACACTTCATGGAGCTTCTTTTTTACAGTCTTGGGTCTTTTGTACAGTCTTGGTCTTATCATTATTTTACAGTGGGAATGCACTCAAACTATAGCACATAGAAATAAAAAAAAATAATCCAACCTATAAGTCCTTAATATCTCCTTTCATAGGAATAGAAGATACTGAACTATAGGTATCACTCTAAAATAATTAGCATAAACTACGTGCATTTCTGCACACAGGGATTAATGTGTATAGATGTGTCTTAATGAGCAAAGACATAATGAGCCATTAACTAGATTAAGAATCTGGAGAATAAGTTTCTGAGATGATGCTAGAGACTGATTCCGATTCTCTGAGAAGGAATTGAATATATTTCTTCATAAAGTAGGATGACTAAAGAATGTTCCCTCTTGCTCTTTGTTATGACTAACACAAAGAGGATCTTGTGAAAACCAAGAGCTAACTGAGGAAAGATTAAGATTTAGAGTCAATGAGTGTACAGTGTATATATAAATGAAAAGAATGTGAAGAAATGATTTAAATGTGAAAAAGCAAAAGGAAGAAGTAATATGAAACTCTGGAAATCTGTAAGCATATACCTACAACAAGTGATATAACATGATCCTGGTCATCATTTTTAAAAAACTCAAGTATTTGGTATGTGTATGTATTAAATATAAGTTATGATAGTCTATTTCAAAATTATACCTTTAATATTAAGACCATTAAATACTTATGACTATCTATCTGCAAATAAATCAGTAGGCACTAGAAACTTATTAAGTTAGTATAAGTGGTCAGCAGCTAGTGAAAACACATTTAGTTGGTATTAAATATTTCAAAGCACATTACAAATGGCTGATGTTCCATAACTGGTCCATTTATAGTTTATGGTGCAAATTTTAAAGTCAAGTAAATGGTGTTTTCAGCGGTAGTTCATGTGTTATGACTTGTCAGTATTGTAAATAATTTGTAGGACATTCATGTATTTCTAGATTCCATGTACCTCTTGCTTATAAATCTATTTATTAGCCCTTCTGAATAATTGATGTATATATTTTAAAATGAATCTTCCCTAAAATTGCTTAACTGTCCAAATTTTTCTTTAGTAATCTCTTTCCTACTTTTCTTTTCATATCTCAATCAGATATAAATAGAACAACTTTCCATGTACCCTTTTCTTTCCATTTGCCAATCTAAATGTCTGTGTCATTATTATTTATCTTTATGATAGGAAGCTATGCATTTATATCACACATTCTCTTTTTGACACCATCAGTAAGTAATTGGTTTTCTTCACAACCCCTCACCAATCTGGTTTTAGAGCTAGTGTGTGTGTGTGTGTGTGTGTGTGTGTGTGTGTGTGTGTGTATGTGTGTGTGTGTGTGTGTGTGTGTGTGTGTGTGTGTGTGTGTGTGTGTGTACTGAGGGTTTGGGCCTTGTCCCAGCTCTTTTGCACAAGGCTAGCACTCTCCAACTTGAGCCACAGTGCCACTTTTGGATTTCTTGATTAATTAGAGATAAAAGTCTCTTGGACTTTTCCTATTCACATTGGCTCAGATTCCTGAGTAGAATAATAAGCATGAGCCACTGGTGCCTGGCATCTCTCTGTGTCTTTTTCTCTGTCTTTCTCTCTGTCTCTCTCTTTCACACACACACACACACACACACACACACACACACACACACATGAACGTGCGTGCGCGCACACACACACACACACACACACTCCCTCCCTTCTGTTCTCCTTACATGAAACCAAGAGAAGTTTCTCAATATTAAAGATTTGAATGATTTGAATAGCTAATTTCATCACATTCCTCTGATGAGTTAATATCTTAATAACTCTGAATGTATTGCATATTAACATATAAGTCTTTAAATAGAAGAAATGATATGGAAGAAAGGGATCAAAGATCACAAAAGAAGGAAAAAAAATGTAAATGGGTAAATGCATGGTAGGCCCTTGTAAAAACTGTGAAAATGAAGGCTTTTCTGCCTTAATTTTCTTTATTGAAGCTTAAATCCTTTCACCCTTTTACATATACCAGGAAATTATCTGAGGAAATAATGTATATTCTTTTCATTTACACTTATATCCATGCATTTATTAAGGAGAGTAAGTTCAACATTCATCATTATTTGCAATCATTCATACATATATTAATTGACTAGTTTCAAAAGTATCACATAAAATCCATATTTAAATAAGATCTAACACATGAGTGAAAGAATCTGGACAACACACTTTTTAGAGAAGAATAATCTGATACAGTTGAAGAAAGGAGAAATCCTCTTCTCTTGCATGAATATTGTAAGCAATATTTATCACTGGGACCACAGAGATGCCATTATTCCCATCACCATTTGAGAGATATTATATTCATCCCTTAAAAAAAACCCTCATGGAATTAATGTTTCTTTGTCTCTTCTTTTTTGATGCCTTGATTATTTCTTTGGGAAAAAACAAAATGCTTAAGTAAGGATACAGGTTGACCCTTTGTAACAATGAGATGTACAAAACACTATGTTGAAAACGAACTTTACAACTTATCTTTGCATTTTCAAATGAGCAAATATTCTGGATTTAATGGCTTAATAGAGCACAGAAGACTGTTCATAAATCTATTTGGATATCCAGGGAATTATCCATACTAACATCCCAGAATATTATGGTAAGGAAAAGTAGCTCTTGTCATGGAGGGTGGTTTTATTTTATTTTTTTAGAATAAAGATAAATGCTTCTAGATATAGGTGCATAAAGAGCTTTTCCACAGATCAAATGATTTTTATATGGTAGATCTATTTGAGGGAGATTTAAAAAATGATTATGTTAGTGAACTTGCAATGTGATCTTCCTCCAAATTACATTTTGCATTATACAATATTTGCATTGGCTTCTGTTTGAACATAGAAGCTTCCCTGGGTGAGAGGTCAAAGAGAGGTAAAGTGGTTTACAAACTCAGGAGGGAATCTGAAATACTGTGCCTAAGAAGTAATAAAAAGCAAGCAAAGATTTATTGAAGAAAATGTTCAGTTGATAAACAATAGCATTTATTTGTAATTTGAAGACTTGACCTTAATGACACTCATTAGCTCAGTTTGTAAGAAACCAATTAGTTTTGTAAATTTATTATTTGTCCTATTGCTGTTTGTGAAAGGATTTTATTATAGTCTTAAAAATGAGATTTGCTTTAAAACAAATGTGAGTTATTTCCTCAATTACACTATTTTGCTTCCTCTATAAAATTAAGAATATTTCATTTTCATATAGCAGCATTACAGATGATGATCCTAGCAAAGCACTGATGAAATAATAAAAAATCACTCTTTACATTTGAGGAAAATTTTGTGAAACAGCGGGGACATTGATTTGCTTATACATCAATTTCCAGTTGCATATTCTTTGTTGTTACCCCACCTCAGTGACCTTAATAACCCAGATAACACATTAAGAATGTCTTGTTTCCCAGCTATTTGAGGCATTTACATTAATTTCCCTTTTAAGATTCACAGGCCTATAAAATACATTCTATTTTATTCTCCATTTTTGGAGATAAGGACGAAGAGTTTAATGATTATAAATGACTTGTCAGTGGTTAGGAATTAATCAGACAAGAGACTATAATAAGTAGATCTTCATTGAGATTTTATTTATTTGTTTGTTTGTTTTTAGTAGTCAGGGTCTTATGTTTTTGATCATGGCTTGAGCCACAGTTCCAACTCAGGATTTTTGCCTTTATTTTTAAGTGTTTTTCAGATAAAGTTTCACTGACTTTTCTGTCTAGGCTAGCTTTAAACTTGAATATTCACATCTCAGTCTGTTCTGTAGCTAGGATTATAGGTGTTATCCACTGGATCTCAATTGTTCATATCAAATTTTATATTTTTTCTGTAATACAATAGTATTAAAAACAATCCCATAGCTACCTCTATTTGTTAGAAAGATTTTAACCATGCTTGAAGAATAAATATTTACCTAAATATATATCAATATGTGTATGTTTGTGTGTGTGTGTATGTGTGTGTGTGTATGTGTGTGTGTGTGTGTGTGTATGTGTGTGTGTGCCTGTAAACTAGTGCTGAAGACTGAAGTCATGAATTTTCAAGTTCTTGCTGGGCTTTCTTAATCAAACATGGAGATCTCCAACTTGAGTCATGCCTCTAGTCTGGAATTTTTTCTAGTTCATTTCCGATGGAGTTTTGTAGACTTTTTTTCCAGGCTGGCTTTGAATGATGATACTTCATAGTTTGTGCTTTAGTTTTCTTTTTTTTTCTTTTTGAATGTCATATGTACTTTCTCTATAAGCTAGCTTTCCTCATTGAATATCAAACTCAATTGTTACATAGGCCCATTAGGATATCCATGTTTAACCTTGTAAAACCTACAAATATGAGCATTGTTTTGTCTGGTAATTGTAAAATCTTAATTATTTAAAAGAATTTTGTAATTGAACATGTCAAATGGCATCTTACTAAGCCACATAAATATATCCAAATGAAGCATTCTGTCAATGATTGGAAGAAAGCTCTTTGAAAACAAAAAATACTTTATTTGGAACTATTAGAGAAAATAAATTTGTTAATTTTGTTTTCAGTCATATTTCATGAACCAGAAACAAAATCTGTAGAAATGAGGAGACATATTCCGAGTAAGATGTAAGCTATTCTATTTCACTTATTTTTCTGGCTAATGAGTAGTAACTAGTCATTTCAGAATATTGTGTAATGCTATTCACAGTTTTGACCAGTTAATATTGAGTACTTCTTTTTGCCTAGTTCAGGATACATTGAATATATTCTATTTTGTCACCTGTAACAACTGTACATTCGTTAATAAATCATCAACGCTACCATAACAATGCTCAATAGAAAATGTACTCATTACTCATGTAACTATAACCCCTCTGTACACTATTTTGACAATAAAAAAACATAAAAAATAAACCATCAACACCTGTGCATACCCCAGGCATTATTGAATGAAAATAACTAAAACTTATTAATTGTTGAAAGCTATTTGTTATAATTTAAGTCTTTTTTTATTTTATTTTTATTTTTTTGTTGGTTGTGGGACCTGAACTCTGGGCCTGGGCACTGTCCCTCAACTCTTCAGCTCAAGGCTAGTGCTCTACCACTTCAGCCACAGCACCACTTCTGACTTTTTCTGCTTATGTGGTGCTGAGGAATCGAACCCATGGCCTCATGCATGCAAGGCAAGCACTCTACACTGAGCCACCTTCCCAGCTCCTATGATTTGAGTCTTAAATACCTTCCTACAGGTCCTTTGTTAAAGATTATAGAAGCTGTTTTAAGAAATTAGTAATATCATACTTGTCATTTTAGAAAACTACTATAAAACATTGACTAAACATTTTATTCAAATATTCAAAGTCATTGAGACTAACTTCCTTAGAACTCTCCCCTTACATACTATTATGCACATTGTAATGCCTTTTCCTTAAAGTAAACACATGCTGCATTAAAGCAATCTTTGAGAATTACTACCTTTTTGAATCTTTTATTTATTTATTATCTAATGATATTATTTTATTATCTGAGACAGTGTCTAACCAATACCTGAGCTCAGACTAGAGTTGAAATTACAGTCCTCCTAATTCTACCCCTTGAGTACCTGGGATTGTAGGCATTAACCACTATGCCTGACTAGCTGATGGCTGTTGAGAACTGATTGGATCCATGGGTTTCTACCAAATTAATGGACTAATCACTTGATGAATTCATTATATGATGGCATTCTGAGGAGTGGTGAAGAGTTGGATATTGGTCCTACTATGTGGATGTAGATACATGAGGACATTCTGGGAAATATATATTTGTGTCTGTACTCTTGATTTTTCTCACTTTGTCTCTGTCTGATCCCTGGCCACTATCAGAAAGGTAGGTTAAACAAACCATACCTTCCACCAGGATTCTGTGCCTTCACATAGGCCCACTAACCATAATGCTAGATGACCATGGACTGAAATTTTTGAAGCACTGAGCCAAGATGAGGCTTTCCTCCTATTACATTGTTCTTTAAGGCATAATTCATGGTGATAAAAGTCTATCCAATACACTATTGCACCTAAATGACTCAGTGGAGATATCAATTGATTCAGTAGTTCACTTGCCATCAGGCATGCATTCCTTCCACTAGCAGTGTGCAAGCTTACTCTTTAAGCACTACAGGGTTCTGAAAAAATATTGATAGAGATAAGACATTTACAGAAATTATTTCAGTTACCAATAGGAAAATGAAATGGAATTTGTCTAAGTGACTAACTTTAATGGCAGAAAATACATGACATAATTCTCAAGGCAAGCAGATAAGAAATAATGATCTAGGTGGTATGGTTTTATTCGCTGATACATGACACTTTGTTTATATTTTCAATATTAAAAAGTTATAAGCTCATTTATTATTTATCCCCATACTGAAACCCCAACCACAAGGAAAATAAGGCTTATATTTACCATGAAAAATAACTTTTAAGTGTTTTTTACAGCTTAGCTATGATGTATTGTGCAAAGTACTGTTCACAGATTATAGAAGCTGTTTTAAGAAATTAGTAATATCATACTTGTCATTTTAGAAAACTACTATAAAACATTGACTAAACATTTTATTCAAATATTCAAGGTCATTGAGACTAACTTCCTTAGAACTCTCCCCTTGCATACTATTATGCACATTGTAATGCCTTTTCCTTGAAGTAAACACATGCTGCATTAAAGCAATCTTTGAGAATTACTACCTTTTTGAATCTTTTTCAATGTCTGTTTCTTAAACAAATGTAGCAATTGAAACCCGCACAAAAAGCACATAAAGAACTTATATATTGCTATGCTGAAGCATTTGTTTTTCATTTGTTTTTGAGTGCAATGGAATATGAATGTTTACAGTTATGACTGTTCTGAGAAAGAGGGTGCTTTGGGCCTCACTGTATTCACACAGGTAGAATGTATATGGACTATTGCACCTCTGTTATAAATGAAGGGTAGGAAAAGCAAGGGAGAGGATTTGGAGGTTAAAGAGCTATCCTTCTCTGTTGCCTAACAGTAGAGCTGATTTCTACCAAGTAATCAGGCAATCACTCTTAGGCCAAAGGAGTAAGTAACAGGAGATTTGACAGCCAAAAGGAGATGATGAAAAGTAAAGCAATAATGTGGGGTCCTTCTATGTATTACTTTTAATTAGTATAATTTGATGAGTATCTGGGACACTAAATATGAGGATGGAAAACTTCACCAGAGTATATATTCAATGAATTTGTGCTGCATTTTCTTTTCTTGTGGCAGAAATCTAAAACTTCTATAGGAGCTTGGATCCTACAGGAGCTTAAGTGTAATTTATGCCCATTAGTTAGGAAAATTATTAAAAGACTGTCCTTTGAGTTATGCATCCAACAATGATGGCAAATAAGCAGAATAGGGGTCTCTAAAAACACTAGATAGTGACATAGTTGCTTTGGACACCTTTTGGGAAAAGCAAATCCTTGAAGCCAAACACACAGTTGGCCTATTGACCATTGGAGACATAATTGCACCCTGAACCTAGCACATCTAAATCTCTAAGTCTCCTTTAATACCTGGCTGACAAACTAATAGGGCAGGAGATTTCAGTGTTTTTCTCCTTTAAAGTAAAGTTGTGATCTTTTTCCATGGTGTAATATAATTCTAAAAAGATAGAGGGAGAGGTAGAAAGAGAAAGAAAAATGGAAGGAAGGAAGGAAGGAAGGAGAAAAAGTATGAAGGAAGGATGAAAATAAAAGCTTGTAGAATTTAAGAATACTTATTCCACTTCAAGCTCTTTGAAATTTTGATTTAATGGAAGGATTTAAGAATATAATTTTAGAATACACAGCAATGCATTTTAACTGAAGTTATACTGAATGTAGTTAGACAGAAAACAGCTTCTGTTTGTGTTTGAACAATCTCACATTTTTCCTTTAAAACTATACATCTATATTTTCCAACTAAAATGTGTACTTGAATTCAAAACATGGAAGGAAATTGTCAAATATATTTCAAAATTTATTCTTCCATTCTGTCTAATTCTTATGTAAGTTATATGTTTATTTACAACAAAGATTATTTGTGCTTTACATGATCACTGAACTTAACAGAAAGAGAGCAAAGTTGAATTCTCAGGCTAGGTACATTTCAGTTTCTGATGATTTGCCTGAACCATAATTCTGATGATTTACTTTTGGACCAGAGCAGACCATTATACGGCTTTGGTCAAGATTTCATTAAGATGTTTAACACAGCATCGGGACCCTAACAAGTAGTCAATGAATGTTTGCTAAATGAGGAGGAAAAACAACCATATTCATTTCTTCAGATATGGCCTTTTTCTATCTGAGAAAAAAAAATAAAGAAACTGAATGTTTAGCTAGAGCAAAACAAACAAACAAAATGATTGAATCTAAATTTTTGATTTTTAAAAGTATTGTTTCATGTATCTTCCATGAGTAACCCCAGATGAATTCATGATTTAACGAACAGGCAAGTTGTTTTTGAATAAATAGAATAAAAATGGTCAGATCATATTTACTCCTTTTTGTTCATTTTTCACAACTTTCCAAAACAGGAAATGTATACTACCAAATCACAGTCCACAAAGCAAAGTGAGGTGGAAAGTTCTCTCTTTCTGAGGTCAGTGATTTTTCACCCCCTGCATGCAGAAGAAAGAGAAAACATGGTCTTTACGTGGGGATATTTTTTTGTGTGAAGATTTAAATTTCTCAGTTGTTTAACAAGCAGACACAAAAGAAAGTTCCAAGAAGATGATAATTCTGAAGAAAAAATTAGATGTAGAATTTACCTACATTATTTACCTACAATGTTGGGGTAATTAGTATAGAAGAGAGCAGGGTTTTTATAAAATGAAATGTATCAGTGATCTCTGTAAGCAATGTTTTCTTATATGTCTATATACTGACAAGTATGGGCATGTTGTTTTATGACTCCAGTTAAAATGTGAATGGTATTTTAGTCCAGTCCTTGTGGCTAATAACTATGATCCTAGCTACTCCAGAAGCTGAGATCTGATTGTGGTTCAAAGCCAGCCTGAATCGGAAAGTCCATCACACTCTTATCTTTAATGAAACTGCTTTCCAAAAGAGTCAATTCTTCTTGAACATACTTTTCCCAAACAATCTCAGCAACTTTTATTGTTCCATTTTCACACATGTGCCATATTTGCACTCCTTTACCCTCTTTGTTCACCACTCCCTTTCCCATAAATAACTCAAGCCAGACATGGTTTATTTTTATTCCTTTAATTGTTTTTCATACTATGTGCTAAATATTCAAAATAATTTCACTATGGTTTTTGCATACATTTGTAAAGTATTTTAATCAGACTGAACCTTTCACTTATTGTCATATTTTCCCCAACCCACTTAACTTATGATTCAAGAGCTTGCAGTGATATTGTTATTAACCATTCACCCATTGTTTGAATGCTGGCCCTCTAACATTCTCTTTTCCTCAGTTTTCTCTAACCTTCTCAATAGTCCCACAATTATAATTATAAACCTGTTCTTTGTATTATCTCTCTATATATTTCTCACATATACACACAATTATACATGCATATATTCATATATATTTGCATACATATTCAAATATCCTGTATTTATATATATATAATTATCTTTTAAGTCTGACATCCAGTTATGAAATAAAATATTTGACCTCTGTCCCTCTGAACCTGGCTTATTGCATAACATGATCATATCATAGCTTAGAGACTATAACAATGGTTGGAAAGAATGGCTAAGAAGTTGGTTCATCAGGATTTTTAATTTCTGCTTGCGGATAATAGTTAACAAAACTGTGTATCTTATTTGAAGTGCTAAGAGAGTAGCTCTTGAATCCTCAATACACACATATACACACACATATGTGTATACACATGGTAACAATGTGAGCAGATAATTTTATTAATTAACATGAATTTTGTGATGAATTCACTATATATATTTGCATTAAAAGAACATGTTATCTGTATTTAGTTTAAGTTATACAATTCTAATTTTAAAACATTCTATAGGAACATTTTCAAAACTATTCAGACTTATATTTTCATGTCTTAACATTTATTCTTTTTTTTTTTTTTTTTTTTGGCAGTTGTGGGGCTTGAACTCTGGGCCTGGGTGCTGTCCCTCAGCTCTTCAGCTCAAGGTGAGCATTCTACTACTTGAGCTACAGTGACACTTCCGGTTTTCTAGTGGTTTATTGGAGATAGGAATCTCACGGTCTCTCCTGCCCGGGCTGGCTTTGAACCGCGACCCTCAGATCTCAGCCTCCTGAGTAGCTAGGATTACAGGCATGAGCCACCGGCGCCTGGCTTAACATTTATTCTTATAACTAGAAGTTTTACTAGAAGGGAAAATATTTTTAAATTTTAGCCATTAACCATGTAAAGATGAAATTTATTTTCTTTTTAAGTAAAGAATAAACAGAAGTGTATAAAATTCAGTATTGTTCTTAATAATTATATGCCAATAAAACTACTACAGTTGAACAGAACTCATACCAAGCCCTAAGAACCTTAGGCACATTAGTTATTTAATCTTCATAAGAATAAGTGAGGAAATACCAAATACTTAACTTTAAAATTATGTCTTTTCTATACAGACACATACATACAAACATAATCTAATAGTTAAAAATTAATTATAATCACAAACTACTTCAATAAGATTCCTTTAACCCTTTCTAACAAAGGGAATTATCATAACAAGCCCAAAGAAGGCAACTTTGTAAATGAATTTAGAAGTAACCAGATTTGCTCTAATACAGCTGGAGGGATAAAAAATGTATTGCCAATGACAAATAAGAGCAATGAAGTTGAGATGAAATTAATGAGGACAGGCTTGCTGGAAGCCCTCTTCTGTTTGGTGTTCCCTTTGCTAGGTGTCATTATGACCTATCCCAAAAATAGCAGAATCTTATCAAAAAACAACTAATTTCT
This sequence comes from Dipodomys spectabilis, assembly GCF_019054845.1. NCBI lineage: Eukaryota > Metazoa > Chordata > Mammalia > Rodentia > Heteromyidae > Dipodomys > Dipodomys spectabilis. The sequence goes on along the minus strand of NW_024870758.1, from coordinate 6,315,124 downwards.
TATTCCAAGTATTCACAGAAACCAGTGCCTTTTTTCAGTTACTGGACTGAAACTGCACTAAAGCCTCCATGAATGCTGATGCTGAAATTCTGAAAAGATATGAGATTGACTTTAAGCTATTAAATAATTTGGTTTAGCTTCACTGGAGCAAAAATATAAAAGCTGTAAAGTTCCATGTGAGGTTGTTCCCTTCTATCTTGACATTGTAAAGAAATATGCTAGAAAACTTAGTTTAGAAATTACTGTGCCCTGGGAACATATTAGTTGACCTCTAGAAGTTTCTTCCAACACTTTTTAAAAAATTTCTGATGACCTAGATATGACAAGTATGTGGCTGACTTTGTTAAGAGTGTTGGAAAATACTTATCAGCACATATTTAGAGCAAAAATGTGTGTTGGTTCTACAGGGCAGGCAACTGCAATGCATACAGTAGCTTTGTGGTCAGTCTGACCTTCTCAATTCATGTAAGAATCCCATGTCATTGACTAGAGATGTTTAAAAAAATACTATTTCTGGGTAACACATGAAACAAATGAAATATGATAGTTTCACTTTGAGCTGGTCTTTCTCTGGGTCATTCAGCATCTCTAGGGCCCAAATACTCCAAATCCTGCCTCACTCTGCTATGGATGGTTAATTCCATTTGCCAATGGCAATGTTTTCTGAAGGAAGTAGCAGTCAGGCAGAAGGGTTCTGAGTTTCCATCTTTCATAATGAATCTCTTCACAAATTTCTTTCTTCCATTCACTGCCTATCTTCTTTCTCTCCTTGTGTTCAGGGACCATAAGTCTTAAATTCTTTGTTAGAATGAATCATTTCATATTAGAAGGGACTAGTAGGAGCTGATGACTGGCTTTCAGGAGGTAGAAAAGGACACGGTGGGCCAACTATTCTTTATAATGGATACCAATTCAATCAATGCTTCTCAAGCACTACTTACTAGCTCCGAAGTGCCTTTAAGCTATGAAACTCTGGGATGATCTTCAGAGATAATTGCCCACTTCAAGAAGGTATTTGCTTCAGCATATACCTCAAGTCTTTTGTCCATTGCCTCTCTTATTTTTTGAAATATGATTAGTAACTGCCATCTACTATTGCTTCCTGGTCCCTCATTTATCCAGATAATATCTTAATTTTATATCTAACATTATATTATTTCTCATAATTCTGGGACATAGATGACATAATAAAGTTAATTGTTAGTCTGTATGGAATTATTTTTCTGTAGTGTATATGGATAACAGTAGAAGAAGAATTTTGTGAAATGCTGATTTCAGCTATAACTCCCAAATATCCTCCATGTCTTTTCTTTTCCTTACCACAACAGACAGATTTGGTTTGGTTTTGTGGGTGGTTTTGTAACTGGATGCAGGAAAATTCAGTCTTGGAATAAATTAACTGAAGGAAAATGTTGCTCTGTCCCTACCCTTCCAACAATAGTAACAGATAAAAATCTGGTTCCAGCTGAACTCCAGGTTTCTAGGCCAGTAAGTACTAGGTTCATGACACTGTGGTTACAGGTGTGATTAGGCAGCAGAGAATATCCATTTGAGGAGGAAAGAAAGAAAGAGAGAAAGAAGAAAGAAACCTCAAATCTTACTGTTTCAGGACATAATCAGCATTAGAGATAGAGAACTCTTCCGAAGATGTTCTTGTTAGAATTGACAAAAAATATTAAAATGGGACCTGATCTTCTATATCACGTTAAATAATGAAGAGTAAGTGATCTCAAACAATACAAAAACAAGCACATGACATCATTATCTAATAGAGCTATGCAAATCAGAAGGAAACCTCTAGTCAACAGTGATTTTATACTTCTTAGAAGCATTATTTCCATTCACAACCAAACTGATTGGTTTTGATAGCAGGTATTGCCTGGTTAACAATTAAAAGTAAAATTATTGAAATCTTGTTTTTGTCTTTGGCAGGCATTCAGTCTATACAATATCAAGGACAAAGCCATGAGCTGCTTTCCACATGAACACAACTTTCATCACACAGAATTGTATTTGCCTTCTGACATAAAGAACCCAAATGGAAGGATTCTATTTTTTAATATATATTTTTATTGTAAAGACACTGTTCAAAGGGCTTATACTTACATGAGTAACGTAATGAGTACATTTCCTATCAAAAATTGTTACCCCCTCCTTTGTTTTCGCCTATGGTCCCTTCCCTCCCCACCTCCGAAACTCCTCCTTTGACCCAAGCTGTAAAGTTCATTTTTTAACATAGTGTCTTGTACATCTCATTGTTACAATGTGTAAACCTGTATCCTTATTTCAGCATTTTGTTATTTCCCTTCCCCTCCCCAAATTAGAACAAAATGTATATACAAGATGCAGGGCACCAGAATCAAATACAGTGAAAATAAGTGTTATACCATGGAGGAAGAACATATGAAAGAAAGAAACAAACAAAAAGCAACTTATACTATATTATATGTACATTAAAAACCACAGCAACAAAGATAAAACATCGTGTCCCCTATCTTGGGGTTCATTACCTTTACATTCATTTTAGATTGTCATGTATACATAGCTTTTAACCTTTTCTACTTGTCCCAGACATATACTAGCTATTGCAAATAAGGGAAACCATGGGACCTAAGTTTCTTTGGGCTTGGCTTACTTCACTTAATATAGTTTTTTCAAAGTCTTTCCATTTCCTAACAAATGGTGCAGTGTCATTCTTTCTGATGGAGGCAAAGAATTCTGTTGTATATGTATGTATATATATACATATATATATATGATTATATATATATATACATATATATATGATATATATATATATGTATATATATATATCACATTATATTGATCCATTCATCTACTGAGGGGCATCTGGGTTGGTTTCATATCTTAGCTATTGTGAATAAACATAGTTGTGCTGGTAGCTTTAGTATGGTCTGGTTTGTGATCATTCAGGTAAATGCCCCAAAGTAGAATTGCTAGATTAAAAGGGAACTCTATGAGGAGTCTCTTGGGAAACATCCATACTGCTTTCCAAAGTGTTTAAACAAGTTTACACTCCCACCAACAATGCAGTAGGGTTTCATTTTGGCCACATCCCCTCCAGCATTTGTTGTTCTTAGAGTTCTTGATTATAGCCATTCTAACTGGGATGAGGTGGAATCTCAATGTTGTCTTGATTTGCATTTCTTTTATTGCTAGAGAGGTAGAGGTTCAGCATTTCTTCACGTGTCTATTGGTCATTCTTATTTCCTCTTCAGAAAAGGCTCTCTTTAAGTCTTTAGGCCACTTCTTAATAGGCGGTTGTTTCATTGAGCATTTGTTGTTGGGAGATTTAATTTTTTGAGTTCTAAGTATATTTTAGACCCTTGTCTGTTGTATGGTTAGTGAAGGTCTTCTCCCAATCCATTCGCTTTCTATTGATCTTGCTAGCTATGTTCTTTGTCATGCAGAAGCTCTGCAGTTTCATACAATCCCATTTGTCCAAATTTTTGTACATTTTTTATTATAAAAATGCTGTAGAGAGGAGTTACAGTTATATGAGCAAGGTAATGAGTACAGTTCCTACTGAGCATTGTTACCTCCTCCTTTGTTTTCCCCCTACCATCCCTTTCCTCCCACTTCCACAACTATCCCCCTTCTCCACCAAAGTTGTAAATTTCGTTTTCAAAATAGTGTTTGTAAATCTCATTGTTACAATGGATCAACCTGTACCTTTAATTAAGCATTTTGTTTTTTCCTTTTCCCTCCCCGAATTAGAGAAGGGTATATACAAGATGCAGGGCACCGACAGCAAATACAGTGAAAATAGGGGTTATACCGTGGGGGAGGAACATACAAAGCAACGACAAAATCACATGGTACATTATAAATATGTTAGAAATAATAGCAAGAAAGAACAAAGATATTTGTGTCCCTATCTTGGGGTTCATTTCACATAACATCATCTTATATGATCAAATGTACATAGTTTTTGGCATTTTCTGCTTGTCCCAGACATACACTAGTTATTGCAAATAAGGGAAAAACCATGGGACCTATGTTTCTTTGGACCTGGCTTACTTCACTTAATATAAAGTTTTTCCAAGTCTTACCATTTCCTAATGGGGCAATGCCATTCTTTCTAATGGAAATATAGAATTCCATTGTATATATGTATCACATTTTCTTTATCCATTCATCTACTGAGGGGCGTCTGGATTGTTTCTATATTTTAGCTATGGTAAATAATGTTGCGATAAACATGGTTGTGCTGGTAGCTTTAGTATGACCTTGTTTGTGAACGTTCGGGTAAATGCCCAAAAGTGGGATTGCTGGATCATAGGGGAGCTCTATGTGAAGTCTTTTGAGGAGCCTCCGTACTGCTGTCCAAAGTGATTGAGCACTTTTACACTTCCACCAACAATGCAGTAAGGTTCCCTTCTGTCCATATCCCCTCTAGTATCTGTTGTTTTCAGAGTTCTTGATTTTAGGCATTCTAACTGGAGTGAGGTGGAATCTTAATGTTATTTTGATTTACATTTCTTTTATGGCTAGAGAGGTTCAGCATTTCTTCATGTGTCTATTGGCCATACTTATTTCTTCTTCAGAAAAGGCTCTCTTTAAGTCTTTAACCCACTTATTTATCAGGCGGTTGTTTCATTGAGGATTTGTTGTTGGGGGACTTATTTTTTTTAGTTTCAAGTATATATTAGATATGAAACCCTTGTCTGTTTTATGGCAAGCCAATTCAAAATTTTGGCAAAATAGCAGGGTATAAAATTAACCCTCAAAAAAAATTAACCCTCAAAAATCAATAGCTTTTATGCATGCCAATAATGACATGAGTGTGGCTGAAATCAGGAAAACAACTCCTTTGGCAATAGCCCCAGAAAAATAAAATATCTAGGAGTTAAGTAAAGAAGTTGGAGAATATTAGCCATACAATGGACAAGGGTCTCATATCTAAAATGTACTTAGAACTCAAAAAACTATATCCCCCAACAACAAATCCTCAAAGAAACAACTGCCTAATAAATAAGATTTAAAGAAAAAATTAAATAAAGATTTAAAGAAAAACATCTCTGAAGAAGAAGTAAGAACGGTCAATAGACAGACACATGAAGAAAATGCTCAACTTCTCTGGCCATAAAAAAAAAAAAATGCAATACAGTACTGTTCCCTTTTGGTCACATCCTCTCCAGCATCTGTTGTTCTTAGATTTCTTTTTTTTTTTTTTAAATTTTAACTTATTTTATTTGAGAACATACTGTACAGAGGGGTTACGATTACATGGGCAGGATAATGCATACATTTCTTACCAAGCATTGCAGCCTCCTCCTTTGTTTACCCTTCACCTCCCTTCCCAGCCTCCCCCCTTCCCCCCACCCAATCATACCCCCCCCCACACCGACATTGTAAAGCTGGTTTTGACATGACATTTTGTACTTCTCATTGTTGCAACAGGTCCACCTGAATCCTTGAACGACTTGTTTGTCCCCATATCCTCCACAAGTTATACTGACATCAAATATAGTGAAAGCGAGGGTTACACTGTGGGGGAGGGACATACAAAGCAACAAAGAAATAATATTATAAATGCATTAGAAACACATGCATGAAAGAAAAAAAACCATTAAAATACATATCTAAGGGATCGTTTTCCTAACATCACATTATCTGACCTTTTCCGCTTGACTCATACATATACTAGATATTGCATATAAGGGAAACCATGGGACCTATGTTTCTTTGGGCCTGGCTTACTTCACTTAATATAATTTTTTCCAAGCCTTTCCATTTCCTAACAACTGGGGCAATGTCATTCTTTCTGATGGAGGCATAGAATTCCATTGTGTATATATACCACATTTTCTTGATCCATTCATCTACTGAGGGGCATCTGGGTTGGTTCCATATCTTAGCTATGGTAAATAATGCTGCAATAAACATAGTTGTGCTGGTAGCTTTAGTGTGGTCTTGTTTGTAAACATTTGGGTAAATGCCCAAAAGTGGGATTGCTGGGTCATAGGGGAGTTCTATGTGAAGTCTTTTGAGGAACCTCCATACTGCTTTCCAAAGTGGTTGAACAAGTTTACATTCCCACCAACAATGAAGTAAGGTTCCTTTCTGTCCACATCCCCTCCAGCATCTGTTGTTGTTAGAGTTCTTGATTTTTGCTGTTCTAACTGGAGTGAGGTGATATCTCAGTGTTGTTTTGATTTGCATTTCTTTTATGGCTAGGGATGTTGGACATTTTTTCATGTGTCTATTGGCCATCCTTCTTTCTTCTTCAGAGAAGTTTCTCTTTAAGTCTTTCGCCCACTTATTTATTGGGCAGTTGTTTCTTTGAGAATTTGTTGTTGGGGGGTTTAATTTTTTGAGTTCCAAGTATATTTTAGATATGAGACCCGTGTCCGTTGTATGGCTAGTAAAGATCTTCTCCCAGTCCGTGGGCTTTCTATTGATCTTGCTAGCTATGTCATTTGCCCTGCAGAAGCTCTGCAACTTTATGCAATCCCATTTGTCCAACCTTTCTTTGATTTGTTGTGTTTCCGGGTCTCTATTCAGAAAATTTTGGCCTGAGCCAAGGAGACCTAGAGTTTCTCGTATTCCATCCTGTAATGTTTTCAGAGTGTCTGCTTTGACTCCTAGGTCTTTGATCCATTTGGAGTTGATTCTGGTGCAGGGTGATATATAAGGATCTAGCTTTAGTTTTCTACATGTAGTTAACCAATTTTGCCAGCACCATTTACTGAAGAAGCTGTCTTTCTTCAATTGTATTGTTTTAGCTCCCTTATCGAAGATTAGATGGCTGTAGGTCTGTAGGTTCATTTCCGGGTTTTCAATTCTATTCCATTGGTCCTGAGGTCTGTTCTTATGCCAATACCAAGCTGTTTTGATTACTATATGGCTTTATAGTAGAGTTTGAAATTTGGTTTTGAAATTTGGTATTGACATTCCTCCAACAGTGTTCTTTCCGTTGAGGAGCGTTTTTGCCATTCGAGGTCTTTTATTGTTCCATATGAATTTTTGGATTGCCTCTTCTATTTCCTTGAAGAATGATGTTGGAATTTTGATAGGTATTGCGTTGAATTTGTAGATAGCCTTGGGAAGTATTGCCATTTTCACAATGTTAAACTTTCCAATCCAGGAGCATGGGAGGTTTTGCCATTTTTTAAGTTCTGTGTTGATTTCCTTTTTCAAGATTTTAAAGTTTTCATCATAGAGGTCCTTCACTTCTTTTGTTAAGTTAATCCTAGGTATTTTATTTTTTGTGGGGCTATTACAAATGGAGTTGCTTTCCTAATTTCAGCCACACTTTTCTCATTGTTGGCATACAGAAAAGCCATTGATTTTGGGGGGTTAATTTTATAACCTGCTACTTTGCCAAAGTTTTGAATCAGCTTGAGTAATTTGGGAGTGGAGTCTATGGGATTCTTTAAATAAAAGATAATGTCCTCTGCAAAGAGGGAGAGTTTTATTTCTTCTTTCCCTATTTGGATCCCCTTTATGTCTGCATCTTGTCTTATTGCTGTAGCTAGGCATTCTAATACTAGATTGAAGAGAAGTGGAGAGAGTGGGCATCCTTGTCTTGTTCCTGAGTTAAGAGGAAATGGCTTTAGTTTTTCAGGATTGAGTATAATGCTGGCTGTAGGTTTGTCATATACAGCCTTTATTGTATTGAGGAATGTTCCATGGATTTCTAATTTTTCCAAAACCTTCATCATAAAGGGGTGTTGGATCTTGTCGAATGCTTTTTCTGCGTCTATTGAGGTAACCATGTGGTTCTTATTCTTGCTCCAGTTGATGTGATGAATAATATTAATTGATTTGCTTATATTGAACCAGCTTTGCATCCCTGAAATGAATCCTGTTTGATCGTGTTGTATGATTTTTTGGATGAATTGTTGAAGTCGGTTGGCCAAAATTTTGTTGAGAAGTTTTGCATCAATGTTCATCAAAGAAATGGGTCTATAGTTCTCTTTCTTTGATGAGTCCCTGCCTGGTTTTGGGATGAGGGTTATGATGGCTTCATAGAATGTGTTCGGTAGTGAGCTTTCTCTTTCAATTTCATTGAAGAGTTGGAGGAGAATTGTGTGAGCTCTGCTTTGAAGGCCTTGTAAAATTCCGCTGTAAAACCATCTGGTCCTGGACTTTTCTTAGCTGGGAGGTCTCTTATTGCTGTTTTTATTTCAATGCTTGATATGGGCCTGTTAAGATAGTTTGCCTCATCTTGGTTTAGTTTTGGCATGTCATTATTTGCTAGGAAACGGTCCATTTCTGTCAAGTTCTCAAACTTATTAGCATAAAGTTTTGAGAAGTATTCCCTTATAATGTTCTGAATCTTAGTTGTTTCCATGGTGATGTTTTCATTCTCATCTCTGAGTTTATTAATTTGGGTGTGTTCTCTTCTTTTTCTAAGATTTGCTAAGGGTCTGTCAATTTTGTTAAGTTTTTCGAAGAACCAACTCTTCGTTTTGTTGATTCTTTCTATAGTTTTTTTGGATTCTAATTCATTTAATTCTGATTTAATTTTGATTATTTCTTTCCGTCTACTGGATTGGGGTTTATCTTGCTGCTCTTTTTCAAGGAGGTTTAGATGTGTCATTAAATTGTTAGTTTCAGATCTCTCCAATTTGTTGATGTAGGAGCTCAGAGCTATAAACTTGCCTCTGAGTACTGCCTTTGCTGTGTCCCAGAGGAGCTGGTATTTTGTGTGTTCATTTTCGTTGAATAGCATGAACATTTGAATTTCCTTTCTAATCTCTTCCATGACCCACTCATGATTCAGCAGTGTGTTGTTCAGCCTCCATGTGATACCGGACTTTCTTTGGTGGCTTTTGGTGCTGAGTTCTAATTTTATTCCCTTGTGGTCAGAGAGAATGCAAGGTATAACTTCAATGTTTCTGAATTTAGACAAGTTTGCTTTGTGGCCTAAAATGTGGTCTAGTTTAGAAAACGTTCCATGTGCTGGTGAGAAAAACGTGTATTCTGATGCTGCTGGGTGAAATGTTCGGTAGATGTCTGTTAAGTCTAGTTGATCTATGCAGCTGTTTAGATCTGCGGTTTCTCTGTTGAGTTTTTGCCGAGTTGATCTATCTAGTGGGGAGAGTGGTGTGTTAAAATCCCCAACAATTAATGTCTTTGGATCTATATGGGATTTGAGGGAAAGTAGTGTTTCTTTGATAAATTTGGGTGCTCCATTGTTTGGCGAATAGATATTTAGAATTGTAATATCCTCCTGAAGGAGAGATCCTTTAATTAGTATGTAGCGTCCTTCTTTATCTCTTCTCACGAATTTTAATTTGAAGTCTATTTTATCTGATATTAGGATTGCAACTCCTGCCTGTTTATGGGGGCCGTTTGCTTGATAGATTTTGTTCCAGCCTTTAACATTGAAAATGTGTTTGTTTTTACGGGCAAGATGTGACTCCTGCAGGCAGCAGATAGAAGGGTCTAGTTTTTTAATCCAACTAGACAGTCTATGTCGCTTAATTGGAGAGTTCAGTCCGTTAACGTTAAGAGATAGGACTGAGAGGTATTTGGGAGTTCTTGCCATGTTATCCACCTTCTTGGGGGCTGCGAAAACTGGGTTCTTCCTATGGTTCTTGGATTCTCAGTTTGGGTGCCGTTACTTGGCCTTTATTGCGGTCTTGTTGGTTTTCTATGTGTAGGACATCTTTAAGAATCTTTTGTAGGGCTGGTTTGGTGGAGATGTATTGTTTCAATTTTTCTTTGCTATGGAAGGTTTTTATTTGGCCTTCAGTTATGAAGGAGAGTTTAGCTGGGTACAGTATTCTTGGTTGATAGTTGTTTGTTTTTAGGGCATGGCATACATCATTCCAGGCTCTTCTTGCTTTGATTGTCTCTGCTGAGAAATCTGAGGTGATTCTAATTGGTTTCCCTTTATAGGTGATTACCCTTTTCTCCTTGACAGCTTTAAGGATCTTTTCCTTGGTCTGAGTTGATCCTGTGTGGATTATAATGTGACTGTGGGATGTCCTATTCTGGTCTGTTCTATTTGGGGTTCTAAAGGCTTCTTGTATCTGAATAGGCCTATCTTTTTGTATGTTTGGGAAGTTCTCTGCTAGGATCCTGTTAAACAAATTTCCTAGACCATTAACTTCTGTTTCTAGGTGCTGCTCTACACCAATTATCCTTAGATTAGGCCTTCTGATGGTGTCTTCCAGGTGTTGGACTTGTCTTGGATGGTTCTATGTTCTTTCTCTATAATACCTAGGCTGTCTTCAATCCCTGAGATTCGATCTTCTGCATGGTCTAACCTGCTGTCAAGACTCTCTACTTTGTTTTTTATCTCTTTTCCTTCTAGTTGGTCAGCTTTGATGGCTTCAAGTTCTTTGTTGAAGCTCTGTTTTACGTCTTGTATGAATTTCTTTACTTCCTTAATTTGGTGTTCAGTGTTTGTTCTCAAATCACTTAGTTGATTGGTTATGGTTTCTTTGGACTCCCATTCCTTCTGTTGGGTTCCATTCAGCATTCCCTTTGTGGTCTCCCTGACTTGCTTCAGCTCTTTGTTAATGGATTCCATGAATGCCTTTAGTGATCTTTGTGTGTTCTCTACCTGGTCTCTCAATTCCTGTATTACTCTTTGATTAGCTTCCTCTCTTTCGTGGGATTCCTGCAGTTCTCTTTCCTGCCATTCGTGGGATTCCTGCAGTTCTCTTTGAGTGTTCTCAGCCTGCTCACGCCATTCCTCCCTTTCTCTTTGAGTATTCTCAAGTTGTTCACGCAAATCCTGTATCAGTTTTTGAGTAGCTTCCTCGCGCTTATGATATTCCTGTATAAACTTCTGGGATGCCTCCTCTCTCTCCCTATCGTCCTCATACAGAGTCCTTTGTAAGTTGTCAAACTTCTCATTTATCATGTTTGCCAGTAGTGTTTGTAGAGCTATTTGGGAACTCTCCTCTGGATTATTCATTATCTGTTCTGATCCCTGATTATCAAGATTGGGAATTGAGATACCCGAATTTTCCATTTTTCTTGTGTTTTTCCGGCTTACTCTGCCCATTTGAGATGAAGATAGCACCAGTTTTGTGCTAGAACACTACCTTAAGGCAACCATCAACCAAAGTTTGCATTTGTACAGTTAATGGTCTACAGATACAATCTAGTTCAACAGATACATCTATTCCACATCAAACAACTATATGTTAATGGACTTCGAACCGCAGAGAAGAATTTGGAAAACCAGAAATTATTAGGTTTAGGGAGAGTTTAGAGTGCGTAAAAAATAGGGATAGATTGGTGTGGGGAGGCACAGGGAGAGTTAACTATGTCCTAATCACAATGCAGGAAATAGGTTGGGTAGGATGCAAGTAGAGAGAGAGGAAAAGAAGAAAGGGAAAGGGGAATGAAAAGAGACCAGAAAAAAAATAGAAATGTAAAAATTAATGTTATTATATAGATTAAAAGACCATCTATTTAGAGAGGAATGTGAATATTTTGAGAGAAGGTGAGGGACATAGAGGAGATGTGAAAAACTTTAAAAAAATGCTTAAAATATTATATAGGTATAAAGGGGTAGTACTGCTATTAAGGAATTTAAGTCTTAGAGGTTTTGAATTGAGTAATAAATTTGTGGATTAAGTGTGTACACAATGGGGGATAGGGTCTACTAGTTAACTACGGGTTTATCTGAGGATGTGCAAGACAAGAGTTAAGTCACATAAAGAAGAACAAAAGAGAGGAAAAGGTGAAACGGATAGGAAAGGGAGAAGAAAAGATCAGAAGTTCAGTAAAGCTAGACAAAAAAACAAAAAGATTATTAAGAAAGAAAGAAAAAGAGAAAGAAGACAAGAAAAGAAAGGAAAACGCACATTCATGTATTCCTAAAATAAAAATTATAAGAGGAAAAAAAAAGTTACTGGAAATCAATTATTTTTTTCAAAAGAGGCAAAAATTAAAGATTAATAAAAGTTTTAGAAAAGGAAAAAATATTTATATATATATATATAAAACGTACCAAAAAAAAGAAAAAAAAAAAAAAGTTCTTTGATTTTTTTGGGAGGGGTGGGAAAAATCCTGTATCTCCCTTGTGTCTGTAGCCAGCCTCTTGTTGGAGTTTCTGGTCTGCTTGAGGTCCAGTGGCTTGATTGGTTTCTTAAGTCAGATTGTTCGAACAGGCAGAAAAATGCTCTGCTTTACCCAAGATTTTGAGATCCCCTTCCCAGGTTAGTTTAATGGGAGGGTGATCTGGTTTGAGAATCACAAAAGAGGGGAATGCAGTGATGAGGCTAGGTTCTGGGTAGAGCTGAGGCCTTTCAATAAACAGTAGCTTTTCCTTGGGGCTATTTTGTGAAAACCTCACAGAGCCCAGCCTGGAGCCATTCTCAGGGTTTCTGTTTTTCAATTGATTGTGGAGGCTGCTAGAGGGAGGGGCAGCCTCTGGCTCTGGTTACCCAGTGCAGAAAGCCACTCCTATGGCTGGCGCCCGAGCTGGGTGACTTTTCCCTGGATGGAGCTGAGTCTGGCAGGTCACGCCGCCGTTAAGTTCTTGTGATCTGCTAAATGACTCGTTTTATTCCAAGGCCTGAGCTGGAGCTGGCTGCTCCTCCGAGCTTTGTCGGTATCCAAGATGGAGATCACCGGTGCTGGGGGGGAGGGGTGGCCTTCCCTCCTCTGCTCCCTGAGAAGGAGTGAGGAAGTCGGGCTTCTACTCACGCTGAATCTTGGTTGCTGGGTCTGGGTCGGTCTCTGGTCCGCAAACTGCAGGATGAAGATGTCTGCTCCTTGTCTGTTCTTGCTGGTGTTGAGTAGAATCTGCTCGCCCGCCGCGTCTGGCTCCTTCGTCCCGGACTCTCTGTGTGAGCGCTCAGCTGTTCTTAGATTTCTTGATTATAGCCATTCTAACAGTGGTGAGGTGGAATCTCAATTTTGCCAGCACCATTTACTGAAGAGGCTTTTTTCCATTCTATTTTCTTAGCTCCTTAATCAAAGATTAGGTGGCTATGGGTCTGTAGGTTCATTTCTGGCTTTTCAATTTTATTTCATTGGTCTTCAGGTCTGTTCTTGTGCCAGTACCAAACTGTTTTAATTGCTATGGCTTTGTAGTAAAGTTTGAAGGTTGGGATATTGATAGTTTTCACACTGAATTTTTAGATAGCCTTTGGCAGTATTTACATTTCCATGGTGTTAATCCTCCCAATCCAGAAGCATGGGAGGTTTTCTTTTCCAGTTCCTTACTTCTGCTTTAATTTCCTTTTTCCGGTTTTTATTTTTTTTTCCTTTCTTTCCTAGTAATTCTATTTTTTAAAATTTTTATTATGAAAATACCATACAGAGGAGTTACAATTACATGGGCAAGATAGTGAGTACATTTCTTATCAAGCATTGTTGCCTCCTTTGTTTTCCCTTCCTATCTTTTTCCAATTTTTAAAGTTTTCATCAGAGAGGTCTTTCACTTCTTCAGTTAAGTTAACTCCTAGGTATTTTATTTTTTCCGGGGCTATTTCAAAAGTAGTTGCTTTCCTGATTTCAGCCACACTCTTTTTGTTATTGCATACAAAAAAAGCCATTGATTTTTGAGGGCTAATTTAATACCCTGCTACTTTGCCACATTTACCTGTTTCTTCAGATTATTCTCTTGATCTGGGACCCAATCGGATATCATATCAGTTTCATGTGTAAATATGATTATATCCAAAATGCAAAATTAAGAATAATAACTGCAGTGTTTGACAATCTGAAGAATACATTCTCTGAATTCATAAACCCATGTAACCACTAGTAAATAGTAAACTAAGATTTTTCTAAAACCTATACAATATACATTACCTCTGTCCCTGTTCCTCAGGAAAAACAATTTTAACTTCATCTGGCCTTTTTAGTTTATCTTTTGTTTTCTGATTATTTGTTTAGGGTGTGTGTGTGTGTGCATGTGTGTGTCAGTCCTGGACTCAGTGCCTGGGCTCTGTCTTTGTGAATTTTTGCTATAGGCTAGCATTCTACCACTTGAGCCAGAGTTCCATTTCTAGGGCTTTTGGTGATCAATTAGAGGTAAGTAAAATTGTTTTGTCACTTGTCTTCACTGGCTTTAAAGCATGATCCTCAGATCTCAGTGTCCTGAGTAGCTAATATTACAGGAATTAGCCACTGGCACCCAACTCATTTGGTCTTTTTCTTTACTAAAATTTCTGTGCAACTCCTTTCCTTTTCTTAATTGTAATGTTGCTATACCATTTATTGGCTCACAAAACAATATAGAAGCTGTGGGATACAAATGTAGAAGCTCTTTATATATTCTTCTTTCATGCTTTGTTCTCTATTAATGGGCATTCCTTTGAATAAGTCACAAACCTACACTTGTTTAATTTTTCTCAGTTTCACAGGCATTGGAATAGAGATCCTACATTCTGTTTGTTTATTTTTCAGAATTCCATTTTTATGTTTACTGCTTGCATATGGAAATAAAAGTAATTTTAAAATTTTAACATTGCATGCAGCATTCTCTTAATTCAAGTGTTTGTTGTTCTTTTTTTTTTTTTATTTGTCAGTCATGGGCTTGAACCCTGAGGCTGGGAGCTGTCAGCTTTTCAGCTGAAAGCAAGTGCTCTACCACTTGAGCCACAGCACCACTTCCAGTTTTCTGGTGGTTTATTGGTGATAAAAGTCTCACGGACTTTTCCTGCCCAGGCCAGCTTCAAACCACAATCCTCAGATCTCAGCCTCCTAAGTAGCTAAGATTACACAGGTGCCCAACAAAGCTTCTTGTTCTTTCTCTGAGATGTGCAATCCATAGAAACTGAACATTTTGTTAATATTCAAATGTTACTACTGTTGTATTTTAAAATCATTAAATTATCCTGGATTAAATTTTCTTCTTGGGGTTTTAAGTATATATTTTTTAAAAGTTTTAATGGAATGAATTTCACTTTAAAATATCACCTCCCATAGCTCCATTTATTTATCTAATAATCTAGTAAGTGTTTTTTATCAAACATATTCACATGGGTTGAAAATGCTGCATCGAAATCATATAATTGGTTTTGAAAAAAAATGAACAAATCTTGGAAAGAACATCTAAATATGTTGGATTATTCATGACATTATCTTATTTTATTTGTATACTCTGGCTTCACATCTCAATCTAAATCATAATGAACATTTTCACACAAAAGGAGCGATAGTAGCAAAATCTCATTTTATATATCAATAATTTGAGAAATGCTATCTGATTAGACTTGCAAAGCATACAACAATAAGGGACCAGGTTTATAGATTCATTGTAATATCCATAATTCTCTACATATTAACATTTTAAATCCATTCAAATCTTAGGTGTCTGTCACCTGTATATGATAATTCCCTTGCAATTTAGAATAAATGTGTGGCACTTTCCTTGAATAGTACCTTAAAATAAGTAGGAGAGTATGAGTTATGCTTATAGAATTACTTTGAAAATCCCCTAGCCAATAGTATTAAGTGTATTCTTCACTACACAAGTTCCTCCCATCCCATTAGGGTGTCACCTCAGGGACCCTTATCCCACAAGCAATGTATGGAACCTCAGGGTTAAGGAAGGTGGCAGCTTCATGCTTATCCTAGAAGTATAAAATCAAGAGTGGCCAAGACACTTGCCAAACACTTGAATCATTATTCAACTCATGGCAAGCAGTCATTCAGTACTGTTTGTGGGTGAGACTCAGTTCTAGACACAGGAAGACAGTGAAGAGAAGTAAAACTATCAGATCTCTTCACAATCAAACACATCTCTCTCTGTAGTGGGAAACTAATAGATTGTCTTGAAATATATTACATTGCTGCCACTGCTAAAATCAACAAACTCTTAAGTGCACAGTTTTCATAGCCAGGTAAAATATCAATTATTCTGTGGAGTGTAATGAAGAGAGAAATATATAAGAAAAATAATTCATAGCAATTCTCACAGTTTCTGTTATGTAGACAGTAAATAAAATAAGTTGTCACTGCTTGATAAAATAGCCACTAGACATCCTTAATCTAGAGTTCTTTGGAGCATTATGTTAAATTTCCTGGGCAACAAAATAAAGGCATGATCATATTCAGGTATACAACCAATGGCATGGTTGAAAGCATGGCTGCTTTCTTTTCTCTAGAATTTGTTCTTTTCTGTCTGAGAAGGTGGCTCAGTGGTAGAGTGCTTGCCTTGCATGCATGAGGCCCTGGGTTCGATTCCTCAGCACCACATAAGCAGAAAAAGCCGGAAGTGGCACTGTGGCTCAAGTGGTAGAGCGCTAGCCTTGAGCTGAAGAGCTGAGAGACAGCGCCCAGGCCCAGAGTTCAGGCCCCAGGACCGGATCCGGAAAAAAAAAAAAAAAAGAATTTGTTCTTTTCCCTATACTCAGCCAAACAACCAATGAAAATCAACCACAGAGCCAGAGTACCAAACCTTCTAGAAATTTATAATAAATTAGAAATATG
This sequence comes from Dipodomys spectabilis, assembly GCF_019054845.1. NCBI lineage: Eukaryota > Metazoa > Chordata > Mammalia > Rodentia > Heteromyidae > Dipodomys > Dipodomys spectabilis. The sequence continues at coordinate 6,298,744 of NW_024870758.1, read as the reverse complement.
TGATTCTTTGGGCCTGGCTTACTTCACTTAATGTAATTATTTCTAAGTCTTTCAATTTCCTAACAAATGGGGCAGTATCATTCTTTTGACAGAGGCATAGAATTCCATTGTATACATATACCACATTTTCTTGATCCATTCACCTACTGAGGGGCATCTGGGTTGGTTCTATATCTTAGCTATTGTGAATAATGCTGTGATAAACAGTTGTGCTGGTAGCTTTAGTGAGCCTCCATGATTTCCCTTATTTGCAATAACTAGTATATGTCTAGGATAATCTTACCAGATAAGCAGGAAAGCTCAAACGTCATGTACATATGACCATATAAGTTGATGCAAAGAGAAATGAACTCCAAGATAAGGACACAGGAGGTCTTTTCTTTCTCGCTTTTGTTTTTAATGTACTATATGATGTTTTTGTTTCTTTTGTATGTTCTTCCCCAATGGAATAACCCCTGTTGTCACTGTATTTGATCCAGTGCCCTGCATCTTGTATATACATTTTTCTAATTTGGGGAAGGGAAGGGAAATAACAAAATGCTGAAACCAGGATAAAAGTTGACCCATTGTAACAATGAGATATACAAGGCATGACGTGAAAATGAACTTTACAACTTTGGTGGGGAGGAGGTGTTAGGGAGGTAGGGAGGGAAGGGATAGTAGGGGAAAAACAAAGGAGGAGTATCAATGCTCGATAGGAAATTAATCATTACCTTACTCATGTAATTGTAACCCCTTTGCACACTATCTTTACAACAAAATATATAATAAAATAAAAAAGAAATATATAATTCTACTCTAAGAAGTAATAATGAAATATAATAATTTTCACATGGTGTAATATTTCTTTTTCTCTGAGGATAAAAAGATTAATCTCAAGACCTGCTTGTGGTAGGTATGTGTTATTACTACATTAGCCCTACCTTCATTTCTTTGCTTTAGTTATTTTTCAGGTAGGCATACACATGTTTATTTATTGTTTTGTTATTGGTTGTTTTTATTTTGCCTGGCTATTCTCAACTTTCATATTCCTATTTTGTTTTGCTTCTCTTATATTTGGGATAACAGGTGCATACCAGCACATATAGCTGCTGCTGCGTCCTCCTCCTCCTCCTCCTCCTCCTCCTCCTCCTCCTCCTCCTCCTCTTCTTCTTTCTTCTTCTTCTTCTTCTTCTTCTCCTTCTCCTTCTCCTTCTCCTTCTCCTTCTCCTTCTCCTTCTCCTTCTCCTTCTTCTTCTTCTTCTTCTTCTTCTTCTTCTTCTTCTTCTTCTTCTTCTTCTTCTTCTTCTTCTTCTTCTTCTTCTTCTTCTTCTTCTCCTTCTTCTTCTTCTTCTTTGATATGTGATCTTCCCAAATATCTCCCTGGGCTGGCATCAAATCACTATCCTTTGGAGTAACTGCCACTGTAGGTATGAGCCTTTGTGCTTGGCCTTACACATAGTAACAAATATATTAATAAAGTGAAATCAACCAACTAAAAGAGAAGGCAACCAATAATGAATTTTCTCCAGCCACAAAATGGCAAAACTAGAAGTTTAATTGAAACTACTATGAAATAATATATCTAGCCTTAAAATTAATCTTTTTTTCTAAATAGAGAGAAAACAGCTAAGTTTGGGTTTATTTTTTATTAATTAGCTCTTTACTAAAATGAATATTTTATTTCCTTTCAGGGCAAAATTTCTAATTTTCAAATACATAATTGTTAAATTTGAGACCATTTCTTGGACTAAAATCCTCAAATATTGCAGCAGATTTGGATGGATACATAGAATATTGGTAGATACTCAGCAACATAAACTTCATATGTGTAATCAAATTTATCTCAGCCTTCAGTGTTAATTTTCTCTTTTCTCTATGCTCTCTACTCTCATGCTGGTATGATATTCTCTCTCAAAGCTTAGAAATGGAATCTTGAAAGTCAAGAACTGTCTTTCTACATTACACTGTATATAATCTGACATGAGATGCTGGCTACAATGGCACTGACAGTCACTTACTCAGCCATCTCTTGAGTAATGCCATGGAGCATTGGTCAGGTAAATGTGAGAAAGGTGGCCTGTCTGTACATTCCTGTTGACTGGTTTTCATTTAGTAGGCTATGAAGTCTAATTTGCTCAAGTATTCAGTGTGTGTGTGTGGAGGGTGGAGGGAAGGATAAAGACTCCATTGGCAGCTTCACTGATTTCTTGACTGACTGATAAAAAACTGACCCTAATTAGGATAAAAGTGCCACCCTCCAGTAACCTAGTATCAGGTAAAAAGAAACATTAATAAGGACTCAACCATTTAAAGAGTGTCATCAAGTCATCTATCATCTCTACCCTGATAGGCTGGCATTTTAAGATTCAAGAAGCAAACATGTAAATAATTATATCAGGACCTTAACATTCCTAAAATTTTAATGTTATGCTTTTGTGCATAGTTAATTTTTGAAATTATTATTTGGCAGCAATATTTACTTTGAAAATAATGTATAAATCAGACTGGTGACTTTTGTCACACTTCAAAGATGTTCTGATTTTATTTACTGTAATTCCTTCTATGATTGGAGGTTAGCAATCATGGTCCCTAGGTGCCAGAAATTTTTGTTCAGCGTCAGTGGACCCTGACGACCTCTCCTTCATGCTTGTGTTTACATAGGGCTTCCATTCAACTTAACCAAGTGGAGGGGGTACACAATACTCAGTGAGAAGTCAAAACCTGATCAAGATATATATCATATGCAGAAAGATATATATATATATATATATATATATATATTTATATATACATATATATATGAAAACGTATTCAGAATATCTTTCTCTGTGTGAAGCAGAATTTCACAATATTTTTAAATGTTCCTTATTTTGAAGAGTTTAATTTTAAAATTTATTGATAATTTTCTATCAAAACCTGACTTTCCATCAAAAATGGACTTTTACTTTTGGACAGTCTCCAGGCCCTGAGTGCAAGCCCCCAAACAGGCATATGCATGCACACACACACACACACACACACACGAATCATTTTTAACTTAAAAAAATAATTCCACCAGAGCAAGAAGTCATAGAAAGAAAGACTGTCTAATGTTGAGAAAGGAAAGCTCTTATTGTAGATTTTTTCTTAGTAGAGAGAGATTTAGAACCTAGCCAGAGTGATTTCCATTAGGTTCTGATCACCATTTTGTTCCCAGTTCTTTTTTCCTGAAGAATTACAAGCCCAGCTATCTGTCACACAAAGGTGTCTGAATCACAATTGCTCGTCAGTAATTGCTGAAAATTTATCTCTGTTATTTTTTTCTTACAGTTGGAAATACAAATATGGAATCACAACTAATTATACATTTATCTGTAAAATGTGGAAGGAACAACTATACTTCCTTCTCTGCAAGACACCAAATCAATCATAATGGAAGGTTTAAAAACTCTTTTATATGAAGTTCATACACTGTATCGATATTCCCTTACTGCTTTATGCCTTAAACATCTGGCTGCTTGTAAGGGCATCCACATGTCTCCCTCTTCCTCCATCTTTCCTCCTACAAAATTCCCATCTTATGTAGAAAGCTTTTAAATTTCTTGAGGGCTACAGTTGGATATAAAATTATGTTGAGTATGAAAGTGACAAACCACATGTTCCTTTGAATTGATGGGTAGTAGCACTGAGTGGCAAATATTCTGGCATGATTAAGTAGGACATAAAAGGAGCCAATATGCAATTTGTTGACCGGTGTAACATTGTCATCCTAGCTAAATCTAACAAAGTTTTGTTTAAAAATTTTATATTCTTCATTATCTTTTCTGATATTAAAGCAGTAACATATGGTGTTTTGCAACAAAAGATAATTACAATTTAGTCTTTTTTGCTTTTAATGTTCTACATTAAAAACATGTTTGTAATGGAATTTAAAAACAACAGACATAACAGTAAAATTTGTGAAAATATTAAATAAGACATCAACATATTTTGCAATATTATCTGAATATATCTAGATTTTCCAGACTCCTCTTAGTAAAAATGTTCTCAATTTTTTTCCTTTTCCAATGGACAAATGGAGGAAGAAAATGTGGTATTTATACACAATGGGTCTTACTCATCCATTAGAAAGAATGATATTGTACCATGGAAAGACATGAAAAAATTACTTTAAGTGAAGCAAGGTAGGCTCAGAGAGACAGCAGATGTATGGTTTACCTTATATGTAGAAGCTATACTCAGTTTAGACTTAATTTGCAAGTGTATACATATGCATTAACTGAAATACAGGAGATTCAAGAGAGATTCACATAATATAATTCCTCACAAAGGTATCATCAAAGTTCAGCAAAATAAAACAATAGGGAGCAAATAGTTGAAAGGAAAGTGGTCAAAGGGAAAGAGGCAGACCTAATGAAGAGGAGAAAAGGGGGAGAATGCTGTCCAGAGTCTAATGTATAGCCTGCAAAATTAAGAAAAGTGAAGAAAGGGATGGATAGGAGAGGGATAGGAGAGACTGTCGATAGGGATGACATTGATCAAGATATATAGTATTCATTAACTGCTTTGGAAAATGGCAATTCCTTGTATAACTACTTAAACTACTTAAGTAATATTTTAAAAAAGGAAATGATGAGTAACTGGAATCCAACTGAAAATATCACATAATCTGTCCTTTCCAAATATCTCATATTAAAACAGTATGTTAATTATTGTGACACTTGAACGTTTTTGATTTTTCATTAACAATTTCCACTTATGACTATTGTCAGAACATTCTTCTCTGCCATTTTGGAAAGACAATTATGACAACTTTCATTACACCAAGGACTGTATCATATCTTTTAACTGAAAGAGAAATGCTTCCCTAACAATAGTAAAAATTCAATATACAACTGAGAAATAACTGAACAATGCAGAAATTTCTTTTCATAAAGCTTTAAAAGTTAATATAACAAAATTGTTAGGCTAGGAGAAAACTAGAATTTTCTTTTCTGAAAACAGTCTGCTGTAGTTCAGTATCTCCATTAATTCCATAATTTCATCTTGACTTTTAAACTACTATTTCTAATTTTGTTATGATTTAGAATTTTTTTAGAGAAGTCTCTTCCTTTGGTACTGTTTTGTGCTCTTTTATTTTACTCTTTTTTCTTTCCTGTTGAATGATAATATTTGACCATGACCTATAATCTTGACTTCTGATTTAAGATATCACAATTTGGGGATTTACCCCTGAATTATGAATTTCAGTTCTATAGTCCTTACTTTTGACTTGAGGTTTCCAGTCTATGCTTTTCCATCATCACACACAAAAAATTGCTTTCAATCAAAACTATTCTGTAGGCTGCCTCTCCAGTCTAGTGGTTTTTTCTTTAGGTGGCAGAAGCTTTCAATTTGATGCAAATGGGATTTCAGCAAATTACTGTCTATATTTACTGTTTCTCTAATTTATTCTGTGTGAGACAGTACTGGAGAAACTGACCACATTCTGAAAGATTAGCTAAGCAGAAAGCTGAAGAGCTATGTTATCTTGTGACATCAGTGGTTTGTACTGACTTCTGAGTTTATCGAAAAGAATTTTAATTAAACTTTTCAGGCAAATAAATGTTGTGAATGTTCTTATTGGCCACTGTGCTAACTGTTTTACCTAGAATTGTTGAGGGAAAAATCCAAATAAAATTACTTCATTGAAACCCTAACTCATCTAGGAGAATTAGACAATAGAAGTTTGTCGGTAAGGAAAGACATAAGTTTAAAATATGTAGAATCATAAGTCAGTTTGTAGAAAGTTATTCTAATTGCCAGACATACAAAATTTATAAATAGAGAGGTTGGTTTTCATTTATTTTATCAGCATAAGATACTCTTTGTTTTCTAGAGAGTTGATAATGCAGTATATAGTTAGAACACTACCATGCATTTCTCCCTTTAACCATTTTATTTTAGGCAGTAACAGGATGTGAACTCAGAATGCATTGTACTGGTTATGCAGACACTCCTGTTGATGAACCACACCCCAAATTCCAATACTTGGCTGTTATTTTGAGGTAATCTGACACCAGCATATGACTGCACACATTCCTCCTAGTGTGGCTTCCTGGAATTAGGATAACAAGTTCTATCAAAATTAGCTCTTCATTGAAAAGGGTTCACTTAAACTTCTTTTTGATCAGGGTGATCTCTGAATCTTCCAAGTACATAGGATTGCAGGCACCAGTCACTTGTTTCTTTTTAGTTATATACTTTTGATGTAGAATACATAAAATATAAGGATTAACTTTTCTATGATTTGAGTTTACTTTACTTTATAAACTCTAAATAATTTATTTTATTAAAATAATGTAGATTTAGGTAGACTAAATCAGAAATACTGAACAAAAGACCCCAAATATGTTAGATGAAAGAATAAAGGATATTTGTAGTCTCTAGATGGAAAAAATTCTCATATTAAGTGGTAATTCTGTTCAAATGAAGTATTCCATAAAGTGAGAAAGTATTACAAAGTATTATAATAATAATTTGTTTTAAGAGATGATGTTCAGGGCATTTGCCATGTTGAAATGTTTATTTGGTTTTATGATTATTCTGTATAAATAAAAACTATAATTTTATAAATGGAATAATTATATAATTACTACATGAAGCAAATATTCACAATTTTAATGAATGTTTCTCAAAATAGACTATTCAAATCAGCTGAATGAAATTATACTCAGGGATTACTTATGATGTTTCCTATGCCTTGAGAACTGTCATTTAAACTAACATAATAAGAAAATATATCTCACTTACAAATAATGATATTGTGTGACTAAATAAGAACTATTACTTAAATAGTAATCAGTAACTATATCTAGTCACAAAAGAAGAATTTGTCACTGAATTATTGATGCTCCTTATGCCTTCTAAGAGAAGACATTGTTCAATTTTAGGTCATTATATATACAATTTCTAACAGTATGGGAATGTGATGAATAGTTGAGTGAGTTTTCAAGTTTTCTTCTTTGAAAACTTACACTCTTTACATTTGAAAACTCACAACTTTACATTTAATATTGTGATTAGAGAAATTAACTTAAAATAATAGATTTTTAACCAACACTGATGTTTATATTTTCTAATCCTGGCTAAAATCTTCCAGTTCAGAATTATTGACAGACATACTTCAGTTTTTTGGATAATTAGCAGAAAAACTTTAAAGAATAAAATAAAAATAGAGATGTGAAGGTAAAAAAAAAGATATCCCAGCTTCTCTCAGTATTTCCTTGTGTTCTGATATCAATGATTAATTGAAGGCTGGTTTTAAGATCTTATATTTCACAATGCAAATCTTTACTACTTATCAGTTTTCATAACAAATATTATCTTATTGTACAGGTCTATAGTTTCTAAATCTAGTAGTACACTATAATTATCTGGAGAATGTCTGACCTATCAGACAAATTAATTGAGCCTCTTGATTAATTTTCAGCTTTCTATAATGCTATTTGTTTCTGCCTCAAAAAAATTAAGTAAAAAAGATAATAATGTAAATTTTCCCTTTCAAAATGTCTTCTGTTCATAAATAAAATAAAAACCACACTGTTGTAACTTATGTCAGTAAATAAAATAACTCCTATTTTCACTGCATTTGATGTCAGTGCCTTGCATCTTATATATACACTTCTCTAATTTGAGGAGGGGAAGGGACAAACAAAATGCTTAAATAAGTTACAGGTTGACCCATTATAACAATGAGATGTACAAAACACTATGTTGAAAACTATGCTTACAGCTTCGGCTGTTGGGGAGGAGTAGTTGTGGAGGTGGGAGGAAAAGGATGATAGGGGGGAAAACAAAGGAGGAGGCAACAATGCTCAATAGGAAATGTACTCATTACCTTGCTCATGTAACTGTAACCCCTCTGTACAGCATTGTTACAATAAAAACGTACTAAATAAATAAATAGATAAATACTGGTGACTGAATTTGAGCTATGATACTGGAGAAAAAATATGTAATATATATAAATATATATAATATATGCTGAATTTTAACTATTATCAAAATACCAAGCTTAGCAAATGATAATTCCAAGAAAATGAGTCAATTTAAAAATATTTAATCATGTGTGAAGTTTTTCATGAATATTATTACAAACAAATTGTCTAAAATAGAGTAATGTCATGAATTTCTAGCTTGCAATACACTTTGAGGAACTTGACAAGAATCCATGTGGTGAGAAACTGCACTGCAACTTTGCCACTGTGCCTAGACCTGCCCGAATTCTAAGTATACTTCCACTAAAGGAATACAACTATTTAAAACCTCATACCTGGCTTGGACACAACTGTGCATATCCCAGTACAGAATCACCAGAAAAAAGACAATATAACTCATGTAAATGTTAGCAATTCCAAAATAACAAACTCCAAAGAGAATGAAAAGTATGAAATCTCAAAGTACTAAAGAAAGAAATTAAGAAAATTATCAATGAATTTAAAGACACCTATAATACCTAAATTAATTCAAAGAGAATAAAAATAAACCTCTGACTGAAATAAGGAAAACTATGTAGGATATGCAAGCGGAATTCAATAAAAAAATAAGAAATCCTAACAAAAATCAAGTTAAAGTCCTGGAAATAAAAAGCTCTATTAACTGGGTGTCAGTGGCTCACGTCTGTAATCCTAGCTACTCAGGAGGCTGAGATCTGAGAATCTCCATCCTAAGCCAGACTGGGCAGGAAAGTCCTTGACACTCCTATCTCCAATTAACCACCAGAAAATCAAGAAACAGAGCTGTCGCTCAAAGTGGTAGTGCACTAGTCTTGAGCAAAAAAGCTCATAGACAACACCCAAGCCCTGAGTTCAAGCCCTATAACCATCCAAAAAAAGCTCAATAAGTCAAGTAAAAAAGCACAGTTGACAGCCTCATCCATAGATCAAGTAAAAAATAGAAGATCACCGGGCACTGATGGCTCACGCTGTAATTAATCTAGCTAGTTAGGAGGCTGAGATCATAAGATTACCATTCAAAGCCAGCCTGGGCAGGAAAGTCCATGAGACTTGTAGAGCATTAGCCTTGAGCACAAAGAGGCACAGAGACAGTACCAGGTCCTGAGTTGAAGTCCCAAGACCAAGAAAGAAAAGGAAAGAGAGAGACAGAGAGAGAGAAAGAGAGGGAAAGAGAGAAAGAAAGAGAGAGAGAGAGAGAGAAAGAGAAAGAAAGAAAGAAAGAAAGAAAGAAAGAAAGAAAGAAAGAAAGAAAGAAAGAAAGAAAGAAAGAAAGAAAGAAAGAAAGAAAGAAAGAAAGAAAGAAAGAAAGAAAGAAAGAAAGAAAGAAAGAAAGAAAGAAAGAAAGGAAGAAAGGAAGGAAGAAAGGAAGGAAGAAAGGAAGGAAAGAAGGAAGGAAGGAAGGAAGGAAGGAAGGAAGGAAGGAAGAAAAGAAAGAAAGAAAGAAGGAAAGAGAGAGGGAAGGAGGGAGGGAGGGAGAGAGGGAGGAAGGACGGAAGGAAGGAAGGAAGGAAAGAAAGAAAGAAGGGAGGGGAAACAGAATATCAAGCCTCAAAGACAAGTTAGATGAATTAGAGCATTCAGACAGTAACAAGGTGTAGGGGAGGGATAAGTATGTGATGAACATACAAAAACCCTAGAACACCATTAAATGGCCAAACACAAGTGGCTCACATTTGTAATTGTAGATACTTGAGATATTGAGATTGGGTAAATATGGTTTAAGGCCAGCCCAGGCAAAATGTTCATAAGTTCCCATCTCAAGCAACAGCTAGACACAATGGGTGTGTTTGTTATCCCCAGCTTCATAGGCAGCTGACATCAAGAAGGCAGCTGACATCAAGATGATCATTGTTTTAAGCTATCCTGAACATCTCAACAGAGAAAGTTGGGCATGGTAGCATGTACTTATCATCTCAACTATGGCAGGAAGCATATGTAGAAGGATCACAATACAGGCTGACCCAGGAAAAAAGTGAGACCCTAATCTAAAACAAACAAACACACAAAAAGAAACAAACAAGAAAACAGAGGAAGTCAGGCACTAGTGGCTGGAAATACTGGCTACTCAGGAGGTTGAGCTCTTGAGGATTGATGTTTGAAACCAGCCCAGGCAGGAATGTCTGTGAAACTCTTATCTCCACTAAACTACTGGGGAAAAGCTGGAAGTGGGCTGTGGCTCAAGTGGTAGAGCACTAGCCTTCCACAAAAGAAACTCTAGGACAGAATGCAGGCCCTGAGTTGAAGCCCCGGGACTTGCACCAAAAATAAATAAAATAACCAGATCAAAAAACTAGAGGTGTCGCTCAAGCAGAAATATATTTCCTAGTAAGTACAAAGCAGAGTTCAAACCTCAATACCGAAAAAAGACCAAAACATGGAAGAAAAGATATAGGCTAAAAGCATAGAAACATAAATAATGATGGAAAATTTCCTAACTTTTACAACAGAGATGGTCATTCAAGTAAAGAGACTTGCCTGCCTGCCTTCTTTCCTTCCTTCCTTTCTTCCTTCCTTCCTTCCTTTCTATCTTTCTTTTTTCTCTTTCTTTCTCCCCCTCTCCTCTTTCTCAAGTGATAGAATACTAACCTTGAGCGAAAAAGTTCCAAGACAATGCCCAGGCCCTGAATTCAAGTCCCAGGACCAGCACTAAAAGAAAAGAAAAAATATAATCATCTACTTCACATTGGGTGAGTTGTGGTCATTCATTTTTTTATGAAGAATGGTCCATTTTACTTAAATGATCAAATTTACATTACAGAATTATTGTAGTATTCCTATATCATCTTTTTTATATCTGTATAATGTGTGTCTGTGTGTGTGTGTGTGTGTGTGTGTGTGTGTGTGTGTGTGTGTGTGTGTGTGTCTGGTGCTCTTGTTTAGCTTTTTACTCAAGGTTGGTAGTCTACCACTTCAGCCATAAACTCTACTTCCAGCTTATTGATGGCTAACTGGAGACAAAATGTTTCTCAGATTTGTTACAGGCATGTATGTACCACCAGTGTCATGCTCAATGCATTTTTAAATCTTTCTCTTGAGAGTTCCTGTTGACCTGTGAAAATTTTTGAAGCATGTTTATGGTTTCCAAGGGTTTGGAGATATCCCTCCTATCATCTGTTTTTGCTTTTTACTATGATTCCATTGTGATCTGAGAACACATTTCATATGATTTCCATTTCTTCCGATTTGTTGAGATTTCTTTTATGTATGGTTCAGTATGTGGTCATTTGTGATATCAGTTTTCCAGCACTTGAACAAATGTGAATTCTATTGTTACTGGATACAGACAATTAGATGGCAATTAGATAGTGCTCATTGATTATATAGCTGAATTCTTCTAAATCGTTGACTGATTTTCTGTCTGGTTGTTCTATCAATGGGTAAAAGGGATGTTGCAGCCTCCAACTTTGATTGTGGTTTTGTTTCTCCTTTCCAACCTGTAAGTTTTTGCATTACACATTTGTAGTTCCTGTTCTTGTGTGCATACATATTTAGGATTCCTGTGACTTTCTGGTGAATTGACTCATTTTTTATATGTGTTCCAATCCTGGGGCTTGAACTCAGGGGCTAGGTACTGTCTCTGAACATTTTATGCTCAGTCTAGTGCTCTACCTCTTGAATCACAGCTCCACTTTTGACTTTTGTTTCTTTTGGTAGTCAATTGGAGATAATGAGTCTCATAGACTTTCTTGCCTGGATTGGCTATCCTCATATTTCAGCCTCCTGAGTAGCTAGAATTACAGGGAACACAGTCAATATTTGCTGTATGAAACAAAAGTTAATAGAAACATTTGTATCATATTATATTTTTCCATATATATATAGAGAGAGACAGAGAGAGAAAGAGAGAGAGAGAGAGAGAGAGAGAGAGAGAAGCAACTTAATATTAGGAAATATGTGCAATAGTGAAAACAGCACAAAATAGGAAATCAGGAAGTCAAGTTTTAGTGTATGCTCATGTTTCAACAGGGGTACTTGTACAAAGCATTTGTTTCTCTGTGCATTGCTTCTTCCATTTAAAAAATATGTATTATATTAAAATTGCTGTTATAGACACTCACATGAGTCTTTCTTGTACACACTGTAAGATTTTCCTCCATAGCCAAATTGACTCAAGCTCTCCCCGCTCCTTGTTTTTAGTTACTTTTTTTTATTATTTATCTTTATGTAGTTGTACAAAGATGTATTACCAAAGAAAAAGTAAAGCATGAGTATTCTTTAGTCTCTTTCTGGAGAGATTTGCCTCAAAGGCAGGAAAAATTAATAAATATATATTTGTGTGTCATTAGTTGTAAAACATAGTGCTAAAATTTTAGTGCCCAATATTATGAATTCTTCTCATGGTTGTTCTTAGAGAGTAAATAGTCATTATATCAGTCTCCCAGATTATTTGGAACCTTGGTAGCATTTCCCATGACTTCTTACACTGTGGAAATGCAAGTCACCCTCTGGAAATAGAAGTAGGGAAAGGCAATTTGTATTCATTTTGTTTGAATCAAGAAGGGTTCAGTAAGGGAAGCTCTATTTCATAAACCTTGCTGCGAAAGTGGAAAGAAAGTTAGTCTAATGCTTATTCCCATTAAGTGTTCAGTAAACCTTATGGTCTAGTTCATAGATAAGTGGAGCTATTTTTGTTCTAGTGACAACAAGGGCAATAATACACTATTAAAAAGGGAGACATTAATCAACTCTGGCTTTAAGTTACTTTGTGATTTTGGGTAAGTCAGTTCTCCTCTGCAGATAATGGTGGTTAGAATTTTTTTCTAATTTATCTTTGAGCTCTAAGAGAACATATTATAGATATCAATGAAGTACTTGATGATTGAGAGTTACTTTATTCATGGTCCAGTGAATATGAAAATTGATTATTAAAACTAACAGAACAAAAGAATCTGTGTCCTGAGTCTTTTCAGTTTAACTGTGGCCATAAATTGTTCTTATAAAAAGCTTCTGGTAAATGATAACATTCCAGAAAATGTTCATAAACAAGAGAGAAAAATGTTTACTAAACTTGGCATTTGGACATACATCTATAATTCAAGTTCTCTTGAGGTAGAGGCAGAAATTATATGTGTGTGTGTGTGTGTGTGTGTGTGTGTGTGTGTGTGTGTGTGTGTGTATACATGCCATCTAAGGCAAACTATCAGTTATTAAGACTGGAGACATCATTACCAAAACAAAAGTGAGCATGAATAAAAGGGCAGAGCTTGTTCTTAGTGTATAGGTGGTTTGGTTTTAATTCTCATTACTTGATAGATTAGAAGGAGGGATGGAGGGAGATGAAAGAGGAGTGGAAAATATTTTTCTGAAAACATTTATTAAAAAAACCCAGCAGAACAAATTTATCCTTCAAATAAAATTATGTTTCATATTATATTTCTGGTATTTAGGCAGACAGAAGTTTTTCATTTTTAAATATCAATAATTGTAAACTAAGAGTAATACAATTTTTATGATTGAGTTTCTTGATTAATCAGGAACAACAAGCTTAACTTAGTTGAGATGGTAATTATGAGTCATATCTACCACCCTTCTCACCTTCCATATATGATTCCTGCAGTTGGAAACCTAAGAGATAGAACATGTTTGTAGGAAGATTAAATGAACAGATACTGATCATATTGGAAGGGAAAAACTGCAAACAAGTAAGTATCATGGCAGGGATTAGTAATGTTTGTGATTGTACTCTTTATTATCTGATTTATAATGAGAATTTGTGCTATGAATTATTCATAACAATTAAGTAGAAAATCAGGTTAATATAATGAAGAATTTTGAGAGTATGCAGAATACAAGGGAAGATTGTAGTTTAGATTTCAGCTTCACTACTCTCTCTGTGACTTTCAGGAGTTATCTGATATGTTTATTTTTTAAATACTCATCTTCTTGTTTAGATAATTAAATAATTTTTGGAGCTTATGAAGTACTATGTTCTGATAAGTGGTGACTACAGCATACAAACTTTATGATGACTGTTAATTCATAAACTGTGGATATAAATGCTTTCTGTTTGCCTATATAGTTCAAACACTATATTAAACAGTTAAAACTATAATAACATACTTGTTTCTTTCATGTTGGAATAATTACAACTCTCTCAATATTTTTTTACACCCCATCACAGATAGAAGAGCAAATGTGTATGCTACACTGGAAAAAGATGGAAGTTCAGTGTATATAATATAGTGTGATAATATAGAAAAAATCGTATATAATTGTGATGTGGAAAATGTAAATGTTGGAAAAATGCACTAAGCAATACAATTTATTTATTTTTCTTTATTTAATAGTATATATGGGCTATCTAAGGGTATTTCATTATTATATTTCTATACATACATGCCATATTACACAATCAAATTCACCCTATATTTCTTTCCATTATCTATTTTAATATTACATCAATTAAAAGTAAATTAAAGACCCTAATTTAAGAGTTTAAAGATTGAAACTACTAAAATTTTTGAAACTACTGCAAGAAACAATTGGGAAAATCCTAGAACATGTAGACATAGGCAACAAGTTTCTGAATTGAACTTCAATAGGTAACCAAGTAAGAACAAGGAATGACAAGTAGGATTGTTTCAATCTGAAGACCATCTGCACAGCAAATGAAACTGTCACTAAAATGAAGAGACAGCCTACAGAATGGGAGAAAATTATTTTCAGGGATTCAATTATTAATTATTATTAATAAAATTATTAAGGGATTCAATATGAGATAGTGTATAAAAATTTGCTCAAAATCAACTCTAAAAGAATCAACAATCCAATTAATAAATGAATTGAACAATCTTGTGAGCAGTTAAGATGACTAATGAACACATGAAAAAAAACTTCATATCTCTGACTATCTAGGGAATTCAAAACAAAACAATACTGAGACTGTATTTTATTCTAATAGAAAGGACAATATCAAAATACAACAATAATTGACTGTGAAGTTTCAGAAGGAAAAACATCCTTAAATTTCCCCCAGCATAATGACCCACATTGACAAATTTTTGTCTTGAATTTCCTTATATGAATAACAATCTACCATGTTGTTTTTTAACATTTACTAAAGAGATGGTAGAAAAAAATCATACAATCAATGTCTGCTGGGATTGTTTATATTGTCACAAAGACAGCTGAATCAATGCTTACAAGTCATTTATAGCTTTTCTTTGTAAAGACAAGCATATATTTATTGCAGTTTATCAATTCCTTCAGTTGTCTTAGGCTATGTAATGTATTAAGATCTATATATTATTAAATATATTAAATTTTAATAAAGAAATTAAACCATATACACAAATCTAATTTCTAGGAAATTACAAGAATATACTTGAGTGCACAAAATACCAAAATGTTTTAGAAGAATTAAAGGATAGAATAGCTAAGGAGTTTTGCATTATACATACCCTACATTCAGTATAAGCAGACAAAGTTCAATTTAAGCTGTCAATGTAATGTTAAGGCTTTATATAATACAATTTTATTAGAACCAGTGTGCTTTTATACATTAGAGGACTGAAAAATGCAATGATGTAAACTTCATAAAAATTAATTTAGTTTCATATTACTATAAAAATATTAGTGTAACTGGGTGCTGGTGGCTCATACATATGAATCCTAGCTACTCAGGAGACTGAAATCTGAGGATTACTGTTTGAAACCAGCCTGGGAAAAATAGTCTATGAGACACTTATCTCTAATAAACTACACAGAAAAACCCAGAAGTGGCATTGTGGCTCCAGTGGTAGAGCATTAGCCTTGAACACAAACTCATAGACAGCCCCCAGGCACCTGAGTTCAAATGCCAAGACAGGCAAAAAGAAGAAATATGTGTGTGTGTGTGTGTGTGTGTGTGTGTGTGTGTGTGTGTGTGTGTGTGTGTATGTATGTGTGTACATGTGTGTGTGTAGGTATTATAACAAAATAATATTGTAGATAACTAAAATTAATTTGGGAGGGATTCACTTAATCAACTATGTCCCATCTCATTTATTCTGACAAACTCATGGTTTATCTAGAAATAAATTGTTCTATATTTTTTATCTATCTATCTATCTATCTATCTCTACATCTCTGTCTCTTCTATATCTCTCTTAATTTTTTTGTCTGGAAAATCATTTGTAATATGTAATCCCTTTCAAATATTTTCTTCATTTTCACTTTGGCAGTAATACTGAAAAGACATAAACATAAAGTGAAATTTAAGAAAAAAGTAAAGATCTGATTTTTGTGATAAGAAATTGTCAGTATAAGAGCCATAGCCAGTGAAACTTATAAAATCTACATTCAAATTTGCCCCAAATTTACTTTTAGTATACAATAAAGTTACATTATATTGCATTCAGCTTTAAGAACTAAATGGATTTTTCTTTATATTACTATGGGTTCTTAGTTGTAAAAAATTGAAATCTCAATATTAGTCATAAAAATTTGTGTCTTGCTAAAATACTCGTGAACTTTTCAAAAAGTGGCAAATATGTGGAAGATGATTTCATTGGCTTTTTACAGTTGTAGCATTGTTCTTTTCTATTTTTTGAAGTTTTTTTTCCCTTAAGTTGACTCAACGTGAGAATGAGAGTAGGAAAGAGTAAGTGGGTGAGAGAGAGACAGTAAGAGAGAGAACAGAGAGAGACACACACATACACAGAGGGGCAGAGAGATACAGAGAGAAAGAGATACATAAACTTGGGGAAGGTATATCAGATGTTCCTCATCTTAACCAGGAATTTCCATATCACATCTGTGCACATTTTGTGAGTAAGAAATAGCCAAGTGATGGCACTTAGATGAAGAAGCAAGAAAGTATAACTAGTTCTAAATCAATGAATGAGAAAAAAGCTTGGTACTGGCAAAAGAAGAGAACTCAGGATGAATAGAACAGAATTTTAAACCCAGAAATGAACTCACAGACCTATAGCCATCTCATCTTCAATAAGGGAGCTAAGAAGATAGAATGGAAGAAAGACAGCCTATTCAATAAATGGTGCTGGCAAAATTGGCTAATCACTTGTAGAAAACTAAAACTAGATCCTTATATATCACTCTGCACCAGAATCAACTCCAAATGGATCAAAGACCTCAAAGTTACCCTGAAAACATTACAGGATGGACTAGGAGAAACCCTAGGTCTCCTTAGCACAGGCCAAAATTTTGTTAATAGAGACCCAGACAAAACAAATCAAAGAAAGGTTGGACAAATGGGATTGCATGAAGCTGCAGAACTTCAGCATGGTAAAGGACATAGCTAGCAAGATCAATAGAAAGGCCACAGACTGGGAGAAGATCTTCAATAGCCATACAACAGGCAGGGGGTCTCATATCTAAAATATACCTTGAACTAAAAAAATTAAGTCCCCCAACAACAAATCCTCAAAGAATCAACTGCCTGATAAATAAGGCTAAAGACTTGAAGAGAAACTCCACTGAAGAGGAAATAAGAATGGTCAGTAGACACATGAAGAATGCTCAACCTCTCTAGCCATAAAAGAAACACAAATCAAAACAACATTGAGATTCCATCTCACCCCAGTTAGAATGGCTATAATCAAGAACTCTAATAACAATAGATGTTGGAGGGGATGTGGTCAGAAGGGAACCTTACTACATTGTTGGTGGGTGTGTAAACTTGTTCAACCACTTTGGAAAGTAGTATGGAGGTTCCTCAAAAGACTCCACATAGAGCTCCCCTATGACCCAGCAATCCCACTTTTGGGCATTTACCCAAATGATCACAAACAAGACCATACTAAAGGTACCAGCACAACTATGTTTATTGCATCTTTATTTACCATATCTAAGATATGGAACCAATCCAGATGCCCCTCAGTAGATGAATGGATAAAAAAATACTTTCTATATATACAATGGAATTCTATGCCTCCATCAGAAAGAATGACATTGCCCCACTTTTTAGGAAATGGAAAGACGGGAAAAATTATATGAAGTGAAGTAAGCCAGGCTCAAAGAAACATAGGTCCCATGGGTTCCCTTATTTGCAATAACTAGTATATGTCTGAGACAAGCAGAAAAGTTCAGATAAGTTGACGTTAGGTGAAATGAACCCCAGGATAAGGATTCAATTTTTTTTTCTTTCTTGCGATTGCTTCTAACATATTTATAAGATGATTTCTTTGTTGCTTTGTTTGTCCCTCTCACATGGTATAACCCCTGTTTTCACTGTATTTGATGTTGGCATAATTTCGGGAGGGGAAAGGAAAAAATATATCGTTTAAATAGGGATACAGGTGGACCCATTGCAACAATGAAATATACAACATGCTATGTTGAAAAACGAACTTTACAACTTTGACGGCAGCGGGGTGGTGGGGGAGTGTAGTCGTGGAGACGGGAGGGCAGGGATGGTAGGAGAAAAACAAGGGAGGAGGCGACAATGCTTGATAAGCAATGTACTTATTGCCTTGCTCATGATATTGTAACCTCTCTGTACAGTATTATTTTCTCAATAAAAAGTTATTAAATAAAATATCCTGTAGGGTGCCAGCATTGTCTGTAGAGGTATATTAAAGAATTGTTTCTTCAAATGAGGGAACACTTTAAGTCCTTGAAATAATATTCATCAGTTCGAAATAAAACCTAGAGCTCAGTAGAAGAATATACAGAAATTGTGTACCCCAAAATTGTATGAATTGTTCATTTAAATCAGATTTGTTATTTGATACATATTCTAACATGAGCTTGTATAGGAATATACATGCTAATTGGAGAGGAAGCCAACTTCCTTTGCAAAACTTTATATTTAGTACACAAAATAAGATTTTTCCTTCTATATTTGTACTCTAAAGTGGAGAAGGAAGGAATAATCACACAACATCTGTGTACCACCACCCTGGCAAATTACATCAATTTATGATTTCAACTCACACTCATGAAAGAAAGAAATGTATTATAAAATAAAATATAAATTCCTAAGTATTTAAATTTCAAATTATGTTCTTATATTCCTAAAGTTTTCTATATTCTTAAAGCCAAATTTCTTTATTAGGTTAATTCCAATTGATTTTTTTAATTGGAAGAAATAGGGATTGCATGATGGAAAAAAAGCATGGGAAAAATATTAATGGTAAAGGAATGAAAAGCAGAGTATGATTTTCTTTCCTTCCAAAGATTAAGTTGACCAATGTACTGAGAGAAGAACATCTTGCTCCATCATTGAGTCAGCCAGCCTATCCTTTACAATCATGTAAATTCAAGGTATCTACATGCAGGTGAAATACATTTTACCTATTCTATGAGAATTACAAGATAGAAAAAAGTAACGAGTGATACAATATTGAAAAGTGGCAGCTAAAATTAACTGAAATTTGATATGCAATATCTTTAACTATATGCATAACTACTTTAGTAAAATGTAATGTTTTAAAATAAATTAAGTACATTCAAAGAATTGGTCAAAATGTTTTTATTTTATAAAACTGAATACACTACTTGAAAATTGAATAGTGTACTGTTGCTTTTGAATTCATATTGTAATTTTATTAATATATTTTTTCTCTTAAATGCCATCTGACTCAGTATTAGTGTAGTAATAAGTCTTGTTTTCAATTAGCAGGTGTCTTAGTTCATTTCTACTACTTTATCCAAGTACTTTATATTAAGTAGATTATGAACATCCGATGTTTATTTTTCATAGTTCAGACATCTGAGTAAATCAAGGTCAAAGTAATAGTAGGGTAGATGTCCAGTGAAGGACCAAAATCTTCTTCTAATATGGTGTTTTGCTATTTGGTACTATACAGTGGAAAGGACTGTATATCCTCAAATTGCAGAATAGTAGAAAGTATAAGAGGCCTCATTACTTCCCTTTAGCCATTATACCAGAATAATAACTACACTCATGAGACTAGGGATAGCAAAATTTAATCATATCCAAAAAGCCCTGCCTCTTCATTTAAAGAGTTAGCTGTGAGTGTTTTGGTCCTCTGTATTCTTACCCTTCTGTCCATTAATGTCATCTACCCCTCCACACTAGAAATGCTCAAAAAAATGGTTCTGTCCCATGGTATACAAGCAATATTAAAAAACTCAAAGCTACAATCATGTACACCCATGTCTATATATACATATGTATGTTCTTACATACACGAATACACATATGCATACACAATTATCCATTATAAAACACATTGGAATTAAGCCAGCTGCACTTTTGTGTTAGAATCTATTAAAATTATATTTTTTTCTATTGATTAAAAAACTATTTGGTAAAGTATCAATTTTTATTTACATTATACTTCAGAAGACATTACAATAAATTAAAGTTTACCTTTTATCTGACAGTTTTAATAAATTGCTGAATTTCAAAAAAATCTATATAAATTACCTGTTCTGGATAAATCTATTTTATTCATTTCGGCTTTTAATCCATAATTTTCTTTGAACTAATTTAAATACAATACTGTTTGATCTATTGAAATATCATTCTGTTTCACTCCTGAATGTTTTGAGATTTTGTTTTGTTTTGTATTGTTTTATCCCAGTCAGAGAAACACATCAACATTTTTCCCCTGAAGATTCATATTTGCTCTTTGTGTTTATTACATGAAATGCTATTCTCTGTCATCCATAACCAAAGGTTCAACATGTTTAAGTTTTTAATTTGTGCCCCAGATTTAAGCAATTTGGTTTCTGCTGCTCTAAAGCATTCCATGCTTGTCTCTTCTTTGCTTGCTATTTCATTTTCTTAATTCCTTTCAGTTGTGAAACGTCCTAGATTTTTGCATTGCCTTTCATCTCTTCCCCCTTAGCATAATGTCTTTTGCTTTTCTCAGGTCATTCTTTGAATGCATAATTGAGTTATGACACCTCCCTGTTGAAAAGAAGAAAAGTATCAAGTTTTTCAGTAGGGTCAAAGCCATGAATATCTACCTTGTCTTAAATTATACCTTACCATTGAGAAAAATATTGTTGACCTGCATATTACTAAATAATCATTTATATCGGTAGGAAATGGATGAACTTTGGTCTTATAATAACGCTTAGTAATTACAGTAGTGAGCATTAAGTTGGTATTCTAACAGTAATAACAGATACATCTTCTTTAGGTCAAGATAAGATGTGCTAGAACAAAACTTTGTGACTGATTATATCATTGTTTCATCCCCAAATTGAACTCTATTATTTGTTTACCATACCTCATATAATATTTATAACTCTACATCTTTTATTTAAAAATCATCATGATGTTATTATCAGTTTTTAACATTTAAGGTGACCTTAATTTTCAGTTCTAAACAGGAAAACCTTTCTTCAGTATTGTAGAATATCTTACTCCAGGAGGAATCTTTGAGACAATTTAGTATATATTGTATTGTAAGTGAGCACACTTGACAACCAATACCAGCAGAAGAGAAAGGATTAAATTAGAATGGAGGAGAGACAGCTCAAACATATTTTTATCAAAGAAACACAGGTTCAGTGGAGGTTTGCAACTGGAATGGCAGTTCAGAGTTTTAATAAGTAGAGGCAAGCAGACTTAGCTGTTTTTCCCTTTTATTATATTTTTATTATCTTCAAGTACTCATACAACAAGGTTGCCTTTCAACATGTCAGTTTTGGAGTACAATGCATCTTGGTCAGTACCAACTTTTCCATAATTTTCTTCCTATTCCTTCCAACCACACTCATCCCCTCATTTTTTTCTGATTTCATAGGGTATGCATTGAATGTAGTGACTATATTTTCCTCACTTCATTAGCCAACCCTCTCCCCTTGACCTCCCACCACATACACTTCAAGTACTAGCATTTTTGTGTTTATTTTGTTATACTGTAAGCAAGTTGTTCAAAAAGAGTTACATCATTTGAATAGACTTAGCTTTTATTCCACACATTGATAGATCACTAGTTGTTGCTAAGCTTTAAAGGAGTTGGCTTCTTTGGTTTGGTATCAGATAGGATCTACTGAGGACAAGATAAACTGCTAGGAAGGGCTACAGATAGACTGTTATCTGCTGCCATTATAAATCATTTATTTCTGATAAAAGGAGGTGGTAATTCATCACATCCCATGTTTAATGTAAAACAATAATGACTCTTCATGTTGGCAAGATTATGATATATCTATGTTGTAGGGGCCTATCATACTCACAAGACACTATGTTGGAAATGAACTTTACAACTTCAGGGTGAGGAGTGAGGGAGGTGGGGGAGGGGAGGCATAGTAAGAGTAAAACAAAGGAGGGAGTGACAATGCTGGTCAAGAAATGTACGCATTTCGCCTAACATCAACTTATCTGACCATTTTGGCTTGTCTCAGACTGGTTATTGCAAATAAGGGAAACCACGGGACCTATGTTTCTTTGGGCCTGGCTTACTTTACTTAATAGAATTTTGTCCAAGAACCCCAAGATAAGGACTCAAAGGGTTTTTCTTTCTTGGTATTGCTTCTAACATATTTATAAGATGATTTGTTTGTTGCTCTGTATGTCCCTCCACCACAGTATAACCCCTGTTTTTACTGTATTTGATGTTGGTATAATTTGTGGAGGGGAAGGGAAAAAACAAATTGTGTAAATAGGGTTACAAGTTGGACCCATTGCAACAATGAGATATACAAGACGTTATGTGGAAAAATGAACTTTACAACTTTGTGTGGGGGGGGGGGGGGACATGGGAGGGCAGGGATGGTAAGGGGAAACAAAGGAAGAGGCAACAATGCTTGTTAAGAAATGTACTCATTACCTTGCTCATGTAACTGTAAGCCCTCTGTACAGCATCTTTACAGTAAAATAAAATTTATAAAAGAAAACTAAGGGAAAACATAAATGCAATGTGAACTTGAGAGCATAGTTCGAATCTTCCAGTATCTTTTGAATTATCACCATAAAATCAGTATTATATAATAAATATAAATGATCAGCTTCTACTGAAATGGTGTTCTTAGATTCTGTTTGCCCAAATGTTTTATAGGCTTGTTTCTCAGTTTAGCCACTTGATATATTGTGCATCTTTAAGTACACTTTTTTTTAAAAAAAGAGAAAAAATGTCAGTGGAAGATAAGTTATCAACAGTATCATCCTATGAAATCAGCAAGTTTAAAATGAAAATGCATTTGTCTTAGTTTCTTCATTTTACTGGTGATGAAATATAATTTTCCCTATTCTGCTGTTTTCTTCTGATAGGCCGAATAATAATTATGCAGGGGTGGCATTCCATAACCTTCGGAAAATTCCGTAACCTTCGGAAAATTCTGTAACCTTTGGAAAATTCTGGAGTATTTTACCCTTCATGTGGACAAGTGCAGGCGTCTTTCAGGTTATAAGACTTGAGATAAGATCATTGCTTGAAATTATTCAGAAATCAGCTTAATCACAACCAGTCTTAGATTGGAAAATTTGCTCTACTCTGAGAAGTAAAATGAAAGAAGTGAAATTTGAGACTCAAAGCATGGAAGGGACTATATCTATTGTTGCTGACCTGAAAGATGGAGGAAGAAGAGGACAATGCAAAGGATGTAGCTGTCTATCCAGGCTGGAAGCTGTCCTGAACTGACAGTGAAGAAATAAGGATCTCAACCCTAAAATTACAAGGAACTGAGTTGTGCCTAAAACTCATTGGGCCAAGGAAGAATTTTTCTTTTCTTTACACCTTTACATAGGAAGCTCTGTTTCTTTAGAAAAGGAATCCTTTAGTTTTAGCAAAGTAAGAATTGTGTTCATTTCTCAATCTAAAGAACAATAAAGATATTAAGTTGTTTCATTCAAGCTACTAAATTTGTTGTAACTGGATGCATCAACAAAAAAAAAAAGTTTTCTCTATAGTTCTTTGAAGAAAACCCATTGGGTTAAAATAAAGACTGGAATTGAATGCATAGAATCAAGGGAAGTAACACAAAGAGGGGCTGTCAATGTGCAAGAGTATTATTTAAATATAAAAGAGCTAACGTCAAATTTTAAAATTACTGTCATTTTGTCTAGATCTGTTTTCCTACCTAAAAGCAAAAATGGTGTTAATGAAATTTACTGATCTCCTTCCTGGGTGATTTTGAATGAATATTTTAAAAAAAACTGCAAAAAAATCTGTAAAGTTGAAAATAATATTGACATCAATAAGACTAGAACTAAAGAACTGGAAGGCAGGTTATCTGTGAATTTAAAAGCGGGGTTACAATTCCACTATCCTCATAGGAAGGGCAAGTACATAGGAAGAAAGGAGACAGTTGTCTTTATATGGTGGTTTTATTAGTATATATATATATTAAGAATGCTAGTGTTGCTGGCCGCTGGTGGCTCACGCCTGTAATCCTAGCTACTCAGAAAGCTGAGATCTGAGGATCGCGGTTCAAAGCCAGCCAGGGCAGGAAAGACCTTGAGACTCCTATCTCCAATAAACCACCAGAAAACCGGAAGTGGC
Organism: Dipodomys spectabilis; assembly: GCF_019054845.1. Classification (NCBI taxonomy): domain Eukaryota; kingdom Metazoa; phylum Chordata; class Mammalia; order Rodentia; family Heteromyidae; genus Dipodomys; species Dipodomys spectabilis. The sequence goes on along the minus strand of NW_024870758.1, from coordinate 6,274,422 downwards.
GCTGGAGCTCAAGTGGTAGAGCGCTCGCCTTGAGCTGAAGAGCTGAGGGACAGTGCCCAGGCCCAGAGTTCAAGCCCCACAACCGACCAGAAAAAAAAAAAAAAAAAGACAGTAAAAAAGAATGCTAGTTATGTGATTTAAAAAAAAAAAAACAATGCTAGTTATGTGATTTAAATAATATCCAGAACCCAAAGACAGCTGAAACTATCAAATCTACTTAATATGGCATTTATGAGTGATATTTACAGAATTTCCTTTTGTTTTGCTAATTCTTGTGTGTGTGTGTGTGTGTGTGTGTGTGTGTGTGTGTGTGTGTGTGCGCGCGCACGCGCGCTAGTACTGAGGTTAAAATGCAGCGTCGCATGGTGCTCAAGGCTGGTGCTCCTCCACTTCAGCTACCTCCACTTCTGACATTTTACTGTTTAATTGCAAAAGTTTCCTCAAAAGACTTCACATAGAGCTCCCCTATGACCCAGCAATCCCACTTTTGGGCATTTACCCAAATGTTTACAAACAAGACCACACTAAAGCTACCAGCACAACTATGTTTATTGCAGCATTATTTACCATAGCTAAGATATGGAACCAACCCAGATGCCCTTCAGTAGATGAATGGATCAAGAAAATGTGGTATATATACACAATGGAATTCTATGCCTCCATCAGAAAGAATGACATTGCCCCATTTGTTAGGAAATGGAAAGGCTTGGAAAAAATTATATTAAATGAAGTAAGCCAAGCCCAAAGAAACATAGGTCCCAGGGTTTCCCTTATTTGCTATATCTAGTATATGTATGAGTCAAGCAGAAAAGGTCAGATAATGTGATGTTAGGAAAATGAACCCTTAGATATGTATTTAAATGATTTTTTTTCTTTCATGCATTTGTTTCTAACGCGTTTATAAGATTATTTCTTTGTTGCTTTTTATTTTCCTCCCCCACAGTATAACCCCTGCTTTCAATATATTTGATGTCGGTATAATTTGTGGAGGAGAAGGGGAAAAACAAGTCATTTAAGGATACAGGTGGACCCGTTGTAACAAAGAGAAGTACAAGTTGTCATGTCAAAAACAAACTTTACAACTTTGGTGGTGGGGGTGGAGGGGGGGGAGGCTGGGAAGGGATGTGAGGGGTAAACAAAGGAGGAGACTGCAATGCTTGATAAAAAATTAAGAAATGTACTCATTATCTTGCCCATGTAATTGTAACCCCTCTGTACAGTACGTTCACAATTAAAAAATTGGATTTGTCTGCCTGGGCTGGATTCTGACAAGGATCCTCAGATCTCAGTCTCCTGAATAGCTTGAATCAAAAACAAACTTTACAACTTTGGTGGTGGGGGTGGAGGGGGAGAGGCTGGGAAGGGATGTGAGGGGTAAACAAAGGAGGAGGCTGCAATGCTTGATAAAAAATTAAGAAATGTACTCATTATCTTGCTCATGTAATTGTAACCCCTCTGTACAGTATGTGCACAATTAAAAAATTGGATTTGTCTGCCTGGGCTGGATTCTGACAAGGATCCTCAGATCTCAGTCTCCTGAATAGCTTGAATCCAGACATGATCTTGGCTGGATTTATAATTCTTATGCTAATTTCAGTTGAAAAATGGCAACCTTTTCCATATCTTACTTTTAATTTAATTATCTGTTCCACCTTCCCTGGGTGTTTGAACATATTTTATTCCATTTTGGTAAACTCAGTTTTATGCAATTGAAAGAAAAAAACAAAACAAAACTCTGAGTATTTGGTCTTAAATTGAGGTCTTTGATCCATTTGGAATTGATTCTGGTTCAGGGTGATATACAAGGCTCTAATTTCAGTTTTCTACATGTGTACAGCCAATTCTGCCAGTGTAAGCACCTACCCAGAAAACCACTCGGACACACAGTTACTTAGAAGAAAGAAGCACTTAATGTCAGCTAGAGACTGACAGGCTATCTCGAGGGATAGAGAGTAGCAAGCTGCTTTCACAGCCTTAGAGTTAGATAGAGTGTCAGGATTCCAAAGGCAGAAGAAGGGACTGGAGCAGGAAATCTTTGTAGTCAGAGTTGGACGCTGGAGATATCTGACAGCCAGGGCAGGGCATTCTATAGCTGGCTTGCAGTAGAGGAAAACATCCAATCAGAGACAATGCATTCTATATCTAGCACACTGCAAAACCAACTCATCTTATAGCTGTCATGGAGCCAGGGGAAACATCTTGGAGCAGAGACAATGTATGCTATAGTTGGCACCTTGGCACTAGAACCAGTGTGAGATCGAAACTCATATCTGGACTCCGTTGCTGACGCAGCTAGGGCTGGTGGAAATAGACAATTATGGCTGGTCTGGCTGGTGAAAAACCCAGGGCAAGAACTGTCAACCCGCAGTGGAGGTGAATAAGTTTACAGCCAGCACCATGTGTTGAAGAGGCTGTCTTTCTTCCATCCTGTGTTTTTCGCTCCTGTATCAAATGCTATGTGGTTATAGGTCTGTGGATTCATTTGTGGGTCTTTGATTCTATTTCATTGGTCCTTAGGCCTGTTCCTATGCGAGTACCAAGCTGTTTTTATTACTACAGCTTTGTAATAAAATTTGAAACTTGCTATTGATATTTCTCCAGTGCTGTTCATCCTGTTAAGGATTTTTTTTTTCTATTCAGGGTCTTCTATTGATCCATAAAATTTTTGGGTTGCTTCTTCTATTTCATTAAAGAATGTTATTGGGATTTTGATGGATATTGCCTGGAATTTGTCTATAGCTTTTGGCAGTGTCGCCACTTTCACAATTTTAATCCTCGTAATCCAGGTTCATAGGAATTTTTTTTCACTTTCTTAAATCTGCTTTAATTTCTTTTTTCGGATTTATTAGGAGAGGATCACAATAGCGCAAAAGCTAAGCTCATATCACCATTTAAAATGGTGCTTATCAAAATGAACTCCAAGAAATGGAAACAAGAGGGTTTTTTTTAAATTGTACTGTTTACACTTATTTGTTTTATCTTTCTTTCCCTCCGATTTGGTTTATTCACTGTTGTCCCTGGTTTTGATTTCTGAACCCTTTGTGTGGTGTAAAAGTTTATCTGATTTGGAGAAGAGAAGGAGAATCACAGAAGATGTGGGACAGAATTAACCAATTCAATAGTAATATTTACTAGAAACTATGTTAGAGAGCTTTGCAAGTTGAGGGAGGAAGTGAGAGGTGAGAAGTGAGAGGAAATGAGGGATGTGGAAAAAGAAATGTACTAGCTACCTTACTTATCTAACTGTAACCCTCTGTACATCACCTTTACACTAAATTTTAAATTAAAAACAAAAAAATAAAAGTCACCAAGAACAAACAGCACCTTGGTGTGTCTTCTCAATTTTAAAAATATTCCTTCCTTTTTTTATTGGGATACCTTAATCTTTTTAGGGTACATTGCTTCCTGAAAAGTGCCATTTCTTCAAGAATCACTATCGGAAGTAGATGATGGATTTTGACTTCTTGTTTTCTCTTAGATATCTACCATTCAAAGGTGGTGTTGCACAAAGGAGAAGTCAGAATATGTTATCACCAATATTTCTTTCTTCCTCATCCTTCCAGTCTTAGAAGTCTGATATTACATGAGATACAAGATCCCAAGTTCCTGTTTTTGTATAGCATTCAGTTCACTGTTTCAGGCTCTTCTATACAAAAATATTTCATTTCCCTAATGTCTTTGGGACTATACTTTCAGAAAACAACCAGAGAACACGAATTCTGAAAAATAACAGTATAATATATTCAAAAATGTTACTATGCTCCTGCCCCTGCAGTGTCTATACAAAGAGTATATTCATTTGAACTCCTTATGCTTTTCTAAGATGGCTGGATCCATCAGGTAGACACAATCTATACTTTTTAACCACATCATTTGAAAGTATACCTGGGGCATTTGACTCTAGGTTGATGGTTGTGTTCTTTCCTTTTAACGCCGCAATTATTTTACATATATGTATGCATATATATATATATGTATATATGCGTATATATATAGATATAGATATATATACACTTCCTAGAACCCTACTTTCCTCCCAATGGCAGTCTATAATCCTCTCATTTTACTAGGTAAAAAAAGAGAAATCTAGTGGTAGGCATTGCTCTAAGTAGAACTAACTTACTAAAAGGTAGTTGTCATGGAGGTAGGTCCACAGAAGACATAAAAATACTTTCTTTCCCTCCGAAGAAATATTTGCTCTCCATTTTCAAAAATCCAATTCAAGAAGAAATTATTCTCCTTATGCATATTTTATGAATATATCTCACAAGGTCAGCCTAGCTGTACTTTCTGCCTGACAGGAAAGTTGAAGTTGGCAAAAGCATTCACAGCAAACTCTATAGATTTTTCCCTGTCTGGTTTTGGAATCATCAACTACCATTCAAGATATCACACTTGAAAAACAATGGCCTTGCCTGCTGGAATTGACCTTCTGTTCTTGAGAAGCAATCATTATCTGTGTAAAAATTTAGAAAGAGTTCTGAAGACTAACCTGTAGCTGTAGTTCACTCCTTTCTACTCCCCAAACTAGATATAAGGTTCTTTAGCTTGGTTTTTAAAAATTCCAGCCCATTGGTGACTCTTCCTTGATGAAACTGCATGTTGCTGGGGGGAAGAGATAAAGTAGTATTTTCCTGTTTTTCTCACAGGATTGACTTCTGTGTAACTGTTTTGGCTTCAGGGATGTTTCATAGAAGCAACTGCATGCTTGCATGTAGAAATGGCTGTTTTCAGCCCCACCTGAGTGACAGTAAATTTAGTAGCATTTTGAAAAACATTGATTTAACTGGCTAGCTTTCATGGTAACATGGAGTCAGAGGATGAGAGAATTGATATAACTGATAAAAGTAACAATTTACCTGACTCACGTATTTAGCTAATTTATATAGCATTTCTTTACCACTGGCAAGAAGTGGAAAGGAGATTCTGAAATTAGAGACCTTGGTTAAAAGTCTTTTACTGAATATGAGCTGAGACAGGATACTTTCCTCCTTAGTACAATGTGGCTAATAACATCGGTTACCAAAACAACTATGAAGTGTACATGGCATATTTCATGCCTGGTTTCTAACAAGTGTTCGGGAGAGCTTTACTGTTCTTGTTGACATTATTTATTATTATTATTGAGATTTTCTAGGGATAATTGTTGTGATGCCTCTAATGTGGGAAGGCACTATTTCAAAACATAGACTCATTTAATTTTGAACCCTCTTAATATCTAAAACGTCTTGAAATTATATTCCATTACTGTAGAAGCACCTGGAGTAACTGGGTTTTTGTTTGTTTGTTTTCTCGCTTTTTCCCCTCATTACCACTTTGTATACTGATAAAAAGTGCTATAAAGTCAGTATGCCCAATTTCCTCTAAGTTAAGATGAGTCGGTTCAATAGTCCACCCAGACTCTGCATTCTGTAATCTTTATGTATGCCTTCTCTTTGTCTTTTTTTTTTTTTTGCTCTTTTTTGTTTTGGTTTATATTTTAAGTTGTGTTATACAGAAGTAAATACTATAATATATAAATATATTTGATTTCCCCATTTGTATTCCTTGCTTTTGAACTGTTTTCCTCTAATTGCACAGAAGGAATAGAATGCAATATTTCAGATGTTCTCTAACAGGTATAGATCAGTCATCTCATCTTATTCTCTATGAACTCCAATACTTCTATTAGATCTTATGGTGCTGCCATTTTCATTGAATCACATTTCTGACTTGACAATCACCTTACACTGTTATGATTATGTTTTAGTTTTACAAGTGATGGTTTAGATGATCATTACCTTATTCTCTAACACCATCTTGAGGTGTTAAATCAAAAAGAAAAATCAATGGATATAATTAATGTAGCACATTTCATCGCCTAGTATGAGGCTCTTTTTTTTGTGTGTGCAATACATACCACATGTGTTTTGTTAAGTATTACTAGACAACTGGATTCATTTAGATGGCTACTCTGTCTTCCTGAAGATCCTGGTTCCCTTTGTAATCAGAGGCAAAAAGTGTCTCTGTTGGTCTAAAGACAAACCATCCAGTGTAATTCTTCTAACAAATAACAAAATTTTAGCCTAATATATTTTGTTGCTCATTGATTCTATAAAATGTACATCTAAAATTTGATTTTTTGAATTTCATGTAATAGAAGCAGAGATTGGAAAGATTTGAGCTAGTGAAAAGGTGGTTGAAGGAAAATGCAAAGACTAAGATGGAGTTATGTGACAACCAACAAAGAATAAAGTTTCAAAAATCACTCTGCACAGAAATGTGATAAATAGCATAGAGAAGGCCAAGTGTAGGTGGTTTCTAGCTACTCTAGAGGATGAGAGCTGAGGATCACAGTTATAAACCAGTCCAGGCAGGAAAGTCTATGAGAATTTTTTGTTGTTGTTTTTGTCAGTCATGGGGCTTGAACTCTGGGCCTGAGCTCAAGGTTACCACTCTACCATTTGTGCCACAGTGCCACTTCCGGTTTTCTGGTGGTTTATTGGACATAAGAGTTTCACAGACTTTCCTGTTCCCACGATCCTGAGATCTCAGCCCCCTGAGTAGTTAGGATTACAGGCATGAGCCACCGGCACCCAGCTTGTGAAATTCTTAATTGGAGAATTAGCCACTAAAAAAGCTGGAAGTAGCCAGGCACCGGTGGATCACTCCTGTAATCCTAGCTACTCAGGAGACTGAGATCTGAGGATCATGGTTCAAAGCCAGACCAGGCAAGAAAGTCCGTGAGACTCTTACCTCCAATAAAACCCATTAGAAAACCAGAAGTGGCACTGTGGCTCAAGCGGTAGAGGACTCACCTTGAGCTGAAGAGCACAAGGACAACGCTCAGGCCCAGAGTTCAAGCCACACGACCAACCAAAAAAAAGAAAAAAGCTGGAAATAGATGTGTGGCTCAAGAGGTAGAGCACTAGACTTGAGCACAAAAACTCAGGCACAGAGTCCAAGCCCTAAATTCCATCCCCAGGAAAGGCACACACACACACACACACACACACACACACACACCACAAACACGCTAGTGAAGATACACTTAAAATTCTTTAAGATTTTTCAGATATAATTTCCTGTTTATTTCCTTATTGTTTTTGCATTACCTTATTAAAGTTGCATATCCTTATTATTATTTTTCATGATATCATTTTCCTGTTTAAATTTATTTATTAGAATATTATCATCAAAGTAATCTTTTAAATATTTGTTAATATGTTTCGGATATTTGTTATTTCCAGAGTATTTTCATATGAAAGTCAATTCACTGTTCTTCAATACACATTCAATCTAGTAAGACTACTAGATTTATTTTTATTACTTTATTATTACCTTTAAGTAATTGAAGTTTTAATTTAACGTATTATCTTATGAGTAAAATGCATACGTACATACAATATCACCCCTTCCACTTGTCTCCATCTCTCCCAATCCTCCAATCTGCTCAAGTTGCTTTTTTATTGGGGGAATGGGGGTCCAGTCGTGGGCCTGAACTGTGGGCCTGGGCACTGTCCATCAGCTCTTCAGCTCAAGGCTAGTGCTCTACCACTTGAGCCACAGCGCCACTTCTGGCTTTTTTTTTCTGCTTATGTGGTGCTGAGGAATCGAACCCAGGGCCTCATGCATGCAAGTCAAGAGCTCTACCACTGAGCCACCTTCCCAGCCCATGCTCAAGTTTCTTTAAAGAAAATAAATATTGTAGCATTATTTGGGGGATGTGTGTGTGTGTGTGTGTGTGTGTGTGTGTGTGTGTGTGTGTGTGTGTGTGTGTGTGTGTATGCAAGTCCTGGACACTGTTCTGAGTTTTTATGCTCAAAGTTGAGTTCTCTACCACTTGAGCCATAGTTCCACTGCTATGTGATAGTTAATTAGAAATGTGTTTCATGGACTTTCCTACGTAGGGTGGCTTAGAACCTTGATCCCCAAATCTCAGCCTCATAAATATATCAGATTGCAGGCATGGGCCTCCAGTGCCAGCTTTGTGCCAGGTACTTGCTTTTAGGTCCTTGTACATTTCTTTAGCTTATTTTCTCTAGGCAGGTTCTTTACCTACCACTTGAACCACATGTCCTCTGCTGGCTTTTGCTGGTTATTTGGAGATCTCTGATTTTTTTTTTTTGTCTGTCTGTGCTGGCTTGAAATTGCAATCCTCAAATCTTAATCTCAGTATCTAGGATTACAGATGTACCAATGGAACTTAGTCCAAGCTGTCATTTTCTAAAATAGTTATATGAGTCATGACGACTGGTAATTTATGAAAAAAGCATTTCTCCACATGCGCAATTATCATTACTGGAAAATGCCTCCACAATTCTATTTCATGATATCATAATTAGTTCTTGGGAAAAGTTGCAAAAAGTTATGAATGTACTTGCATCAAAACTCCATTAAGTTTTTAATTTTCATTCAATTTGTACCATATGCCTCATAAGTTAACCTGAGAAAATTAAAATAAGTTATGTTAATCAAGTTAATGAAATATTATGATCTAATGGACTGCAGCTTATGACTAAGTACTTACAAAGTTGAAACAACACCTGTTTTTCACATATAGCCTATAAAGATATGATGACTTTTCCTCTGATTCTAAAGTAGAATACCCTTATATTTCTTAATCTGTGATGTGATAGTATACAAAACACAAATATAATTGTAATTTAGAGGTTTTTCATGAAGTTGTTAGTGTACAGGAGACATGCCATCTTGGAATGTAGGTTGATTATTGCTTGCTATATTACTGGATCGATTCTTGGAGGGCATTATTTCTTAAGACATCTATTTTAAAATTAAGCATCATCTGAAATAATCCTGTGAATGAAGACGATACAAGTCATAATATTATGGCCATTTTTCTGCAGTTTCGTCTGGGCACATCAGTTTATTAATTTCTCCTTCCAACTTCACTGGGTCTTCTTATGGCACAATGGAGAATGATTCACCACATTCCCTTAGTGATATAAAGATTTTTTATTCAGTCATAGGGAGATATATGCTTTATTTTGAGTGTCCTGAGCATGGAGAAAAGGATGCCATTGGGATCCAGTTTATTGTGCTCTATTCTCATAGAGGTTCATCTATAACCTTCACTAGACAACTTTGGTTGAATTCTTATCACCTAACTATGTGAAATTTGCTTACAGGAAATCTCTGTATTTCTTGTGGAGTATCTGTCTCTCCTTGCAGTTCAGATTAGTTGGTTGTTCACTGACATTAGTCACTGACAAAAATTGTGATTTGTTTGTAGAATGTCTGGATGTTCCTTCTGCTGACACATTTTTAAATGTGGTAGTCAGAATGCACAACAGGTTCAGCCTTAAACTTTTCTCTTAGCAGATATCAATTGTCTTTAAAAGTTTTAATGTTGAAATTTTTTGTAATGTTATTCATTTTAAGTATCTCTAAATGTCATTATGCTTTGCCTTATTTTGGAATTTTGTCTGGCTGTAGTTAAATTTTTGCCTATAAATGGATTTACCCTAAGGTGAAAAGGAGGGGATTTTAATTCAAATGAGGAAATCAATTCTCCTTAGCTTAATTTAAAGAGATTTGTGACTCACTTTAAAGTGTAATTTCATATAAAGCAGTCTCAAACATGGTAAGGGATTAAGATTATTGGGATTTATTCTCTTTGGTATTTACAGAATCCCTGGGAGTTTATTTTAAACTATTTCACAAGGTTTTGATTTTTTTTGGTAGTTGTTTAAAGTGCTTCATTTGGGGAAATGATGGAATTATCTTTTCTGAGAAAATTATTTTGTGTTAGCAGAAAGAAGACCTACTTACAAAACTAAAGAGTAATAAATTATTTTATGAAATGCATTTATTTTTACTGTTATGTAAAATATATTAATGTATTTTACTTTTTAAGCAGTTGAAATAACGCAAATAAAATTAAGTATTCCTCAAAAAGCCATGAAGTTAATTTATGAATTTATGAAGGTATTTTTCAATGAAAGTTTTCTTCTCTATACCTGGAATATTAACTGACCATTGATTCTCATGTGAGCATGGAAGAAATGTATATTTAACCTTATGTGAGTTGGCATTCCTTGTCATCAGAACCTAGGATTTATCAATTATTGATTCTTATCAGAGTAAAATTCATTAATTGCATAACACGCAAAACACACATACAAATACATGTAGATATATAGTATTTATACAATATATATTATATATAAACATATATCACACATAAACACAAATCTATATTTGTATACATACACATATATACACACATAATACAAATATATACATATACATATATAGGTAACACAGATACTGGGCAGTGACTTCTAAAGTAAGGTAGGTGGGATCCTGCATGGAAAACAGCAGGGGCAGGGAGTGAGGGCAAGTATAGATTTGCAAGGAGAAAGGTGGCTTCACTGGTGGACCAAACACTAGATAGATAGATAGACAGATAGATAGATAGATAGATAAATAGATAGATGTATATATATAATAGTGAATATATATTATATACATATAATATATGTACAATAGACATACTATACAATGTATAATATTCTGTATATAATATATATTGTATACATATACACACATAGCTCTGTGTATATACAAACTATGAGGATCTATTGAAGGAAAATCACAAGCTTCCATTAAAAAGTATAAAGTAGATATGGAATTAGATGGTAGGTGTTCCATTAAACACTATTTACTAGAAAAATTACACCTAAAAAGAGATATGTTAAACCAGATGAAAGTGACTCAGTCCTTTAAACCCTCATTTCTACAACCCTAGCAACTGAGGAGGCAGGGATATAAAGATCTTAGTTCCAAGTCAGCACAGGCTGAAAAGTCATTTGTTGTGTCTCAAGACAAAACAAAACAAAAAACAAAGCTCACTGTCAACACACAGTCCATGGGATCAAGTTTCAGAACTGGCATAAATATAAAACAATGGGTATATTTCATAAGTATAACTTGGAGTTAACTGGAAGATATGCAGTGTAGCTGGGGGCAAGTTGTTTCTAGGCAGAGAGCAGTTTATGTCATAACGGAGGGTCATAGAATCTGCTAATGACTAACCCGCCTGTAACTTGGAAAATAAGAAAAGGTAGCATAAGATGAAATGCTAAATGAAAATAAATCTCAGAATTACTAGTTTCTTACCAAAAATTACTCAAAACACTTGTATGAGCTGTATTTCTAAGCTTCTTGATATTTCCAATTTTATTTCTAACCGTAATAGAATAATTGGGATCAGATCCCTCCTTTCCTCTGTGAACTGTTGGCAAAAACAAGTTAAAGTATTAAACTAAATAGTCCAGTATTAGCAGAAATAACAGCAAAAAATGTTGTTAGCCAAAATAGAAAATTTCCATAATTCATAATGACTTGTAAGGAATTGAAAAAATATTTGTTTTTCTAGTTAGAATTAAACTATATACATCTTGGGTTCACCAAGAATAACTAGGAAATAGATCCTAAAAGAATCAAATCGGGGCTGAGAGGTGGCTCAGTGGTAGAGTGCTTGCCTTGAATGCATGAGGCCCTGGGTTCAATTCCCCAGCACCACATAAGCAGAAAAGGCCAGAAGTGGCACTGTGGCTCAAGTAGTAGAGCACTAGCCTTGAGCTGAAGAGCAGAGGGACAGGGTCCAGGCCCAGAGTTTAAGGCAACAGACTAGCAAAATAAAGAATCAAATCAATAGAAAGCCCACTGATGCCAGAAGATCTTCACTAGCCATACAACCACAAGGGACTCATATCTAAAATATACTTAGAACTCAAAAAATTAAATCCTCCAACAACAAATCCTCAAACAACTGCCTGGTTAATAAATGGGCTAAAGACTTAAAGAGAAACTTCTCTGAAGAGGAAATAAGAGTGGCCAACAGACACATGAAGAAATGCTCAACTTCTCTAACCATAAAAAAATGCAAATCAAAACAACATTGAGATCCAACCTCAACCTAGTTAGAATGTCTATAAGCTAGTAACAACAGTTTGCTGGAGAGATTGTGGAAAGAAGGGAACCCCACTGCATTGTGGTAGTGTAAACTTGTTCAACCACTTTGGAAAGCAGTATGTAGGTTCCTCAAAAGACTCCACGTAGAGCTCCCCTATGACCCAGCAATCCCACTTTTGGACATTTATCCAAACAATCACAAACAAGTCCATACTAAAGCTACCAACCCAACTATGTTTATTTCAGCATTATTCACCATAGCTAAGATATAGAACCAACAAAGATGGCCCTCAGTAGATGAATGGATCAAGAAAATGTATCAAGAAATGTACTCATTACCTTGCTCATGTAACTGTAACCACTTTGTACAATATTTTCACAATAAAAAACAATTTAAAAAAAGAGAAAATTGATCAAGAATTATATGCCTCCATCAGAAAGAATGACACCACCCACCTTATTTGTTAGGAAATAGAACAAAATCGGAACAAAATTATATTAAGTGAAGTAAGTCAGACCCAAAGAAACATAGATTCCATGGTTTCCCTTATTTGCAATAATTAGTATACTTTTAGGATAATCTTATCAGACAAGCAGAAAAGATAAAAAGCTATGCACATATGACTATATAAGATAATGCTAAGCAAAATGAACCCCAAGATATGGGTACAAGAGGTTTTTTTCTTTGTTGTTGTTGTTTTCAGTGTGCTATGTGATGTTTTTGTTTCTTTTGTATGTTCTTCCCCCTATGGCAAAACCCTTGTTGTCACTGTGTTTGATTATGGTGCCCTGCATCTTGTATATTCATTTTTCTAATTTGGAGAAAGGAAGGGAATTAACAAAACGCTGAAACAGGACACAGGTTGATGCATTGTAACAATGAGATGTACAAGACACTATGTTGAAAACAAAAATGTACAAACTTAGGGGGGCAACTGGGGAAGAAAATTGGGAGGTGGGGAAGGAAGGGATAGTAGGGGAAAAACAAAGGAGGGAGTAACAATGTTTGATAGGAAATGTACTCATTATCTTGCTCGTGTAACTGTAACCCCTCTGTAGCGTATCTTTACAATTAAAAAATATTTAAAGAAATGAATGGGAAAGTATGATCTCTTTTTCTATATTTGGAATAGAAATAATCAAATTAGCACATATTTGTCGAATATTAAAAAAAAGAATCAGATTTCTACCAAATAACTTCATTCCAGAATAAACTGTAAGAAAATTTTTATAATACATGCAAATTTGGCTAAGATGCAATTTAGTGACTGAGTCTAAGTGTAGTGTGAATAAGGTTTTGAGTTTAATTTCTGACACAGCACACTTTGGAAACTAAAAAAAAAAAAAAAAAAAAAAAAAAATCCAGAAGTCAGCAAAGAAAAGTCTATAGTCTTTGCTGTTTACTGTACTTGATTTTGGTGCCCTGCATCTTGGATATACTTTTGTCTAATTTGGAGAGGGGAATGGGAATAACAAAATGCTGAAACAAGGACACAGGATGACTCATTACAACAATGATACCCAGACACTATATTACTATATTAGAAATGAACTTTACAACTTGGGGAAGGGTAAGAGGGGGTGCGGGGGGGCAGGACTAGTGACAAAGGTGGGAGAGGGGAGGAATATTGGGAGAGCAACAAAGTAGAGAGTAAAAATGCTTGAAAAGAAATGTACTCCTTTTGTACAGCATCTTTACAATAAAAGAAAATTTTAAAAGAAATTATCAGCCTTTAACAATAAAGAAAATTCTTGAATTTCTTAAATTCCTTAAATTCTTAATAAATTCCAGAATTCCTTCAATTCCTGTTTAAGTAGCTATTCTAGCTGTATTGAATATGTTGATGGCAGTAGTAAAGTTTCAACCTCAGTACTAACCATATTTTACTTGTGGCCAGATAACTTGTTTGATTTTTGTATCTTCATAAAAGTGGTCCTGTTCTATGTATTATAGTTAGCATTTTACCTAATAAATATCAGTGCATATCACAACATTTTTTTTTCAGCCAGGGCTAAATGTAGTGGCTCATACCTATAATCCTATTTATTCAGCAAGAAGAGTTTAGAACAATCATGGTTCATAGCCAGCCTAGGTATAAAGGTAGGAAAGATCCCATAAATCTAGTATAATAGTGTTAACTATAATCCAGCAACAATGGGAGTATAAGTAGGAGGAATATGATGTATACTTCATCCAAGGCAAATATGGAATATTCTGTTGGAAAAATAACAAAAAACAAATAGGTATAGTTCAACAGGTAAATCCTGCTTAGTAATCACAGAACTCTGAATTCAAATCCTACTTTTAAAAAAATCACATATTGTCAAATATCCTCCCAAGCAGTATTATTAATGCTTGCTGAATACCTTTAGTATAGGTAAAAAGATTGGATATATCCAATGAAACTTAAATAACTCAAATATAGACTAGAGAGTTGTAGGAGGCACTATGATGGAAAAGAGCATTGGATGAGATTAGTGGTTGTCTAGACAATGCAGAAAATTAGTGAATTAAAGTGCCATTGATGGCACTTTTTAATAGAGAAAACAATTATATATGAACTGTAGTTAAATTTTCAAGTGGCCAAATATTTTTACATGTGGGACTGAAAGAAGGGGCAAATAAACATTGAATTATTCAGAGGAAAAGTAATAACAGTGTACTACAGCATTATAAAATGTGTAGAAATAAAATATATGATAGACATATCATAAATCATGATACATAAAGGAGAATATGGATATTTGAAGCTAAACTCAGATAAATGTCATATGAATATTGAAAACTACAGAAAAAATTCAGTGAGCTAGTACAAAAATGTCAACAGACATTAAAAGTAATATATATACATATATAATCCTAAGAAATCTCTAAGTAAATAGGAAATGAGGAAAAATAAAACAATATGCTGTGCAGAAACTTGGACTTGATATATTGCTTTTAATCAAAAAGGATTGAAAGCTCTAATTTAAAACACAATTCATCATTTTGAATTAAAACCACAAAACTTAATTATCCTGTACTAACCAGAACCCTACTTTACATACCAGAATAAAAGTAAAAGAATAGATAAAGCTAAGCAGAGCAAACTTTCATTATAAATTAAGTTTCTATTAATAGGCAACATAAACTGTAGAGAAAGAAATATTCCTGTCTAAAAAGTAGGTATTTCTATATTAAGTGAAATAATCCAGGCCCAAAGAAACAGAGGTCCCATGATTTCCCTTATTTGCAATAACTAGTATAAGTCAGGGACAAGAAGAAACGATCAAAAGCTATGTACATATGACCATATATGTTAAGTGAAATGAACCCCAAGATAGGGACACAGTGTTTTTTTTCTTTCTTACTATTTTTTTTAACATATTTAAAATGTACTATGTGTTGTTGTTGTTGTTTTTGTTTCTCTTGTATGTTTTTCCTCCATAGTATAGCCATTGTATTTGATGTTAGTGCCCTACATGTCTTGCCTATACATTTTTCTAATTTGGAGAGGGGAAGGGAAATAACAAAATGCTGAAATAAGGATACATGTTGACCAATGTAAAAATGAGATGTACAAGACACTATGTTGAAAACGAACTTTACAACTTGGGGGGAGTGTGAAGGAAAGAGTTGGGGAGATGGGGAAGGAAGGAATGGTAGGGGAAAAACAAACAAGGAGGTAACAATGCTCGATAGGAAATGTACACATTACCTTACTCATGTAACTGTAACCCCTCTGTACAGCATTTTATAATTAAAAAACATATAAAAATGGGTGTTTCATGATGATGAAATAAAATACCTAATTTATTAAAAAACCCACTAAATATGTATGTTCCTAATAGAAACTTTTCAAGCATGTAAAAGATGAACTGACAAAACAAAAAGTAAAATTTGATAAATCCACAATTATAAGTGACAATGTCAGCAATACTCTCAATAATTCACAAAAAGTGAATTACTATGAATGCTTAGAGAAGTCTTAAACCTTATCATCCATACCACATGACCAATGACAGAGCATTCTACCCAGCAACAGCAGCAAGATACTCTGTAGTTGTACATGGGACATTTACAAAAGCAGTTCACATGCTTTGTAATAGAATTCTCCATAACTCAACTGAACTTTATGTGAAGTATAGTTTTAACTATTACATTTTGAACTTGTTATAACTGAGGGAAAAAATGGACAAGATTATATTGGAGCATAGTAGATTTCCAAAGTCAAGACTTTTATATTAATTTATTTAAAATATTGCCAATCCACTAGTTTCTCTACATGTGCACAGAGTATGGCTACAAAAGAGGTACAAAAGTAAAATAAATTGGACTGGCTTCTAAGATTCTTAAGTAAATTTGCCCAGTATGTTTCTAAACTGTTCCACTTGTCCTTGGAATAATTACTCTGTTATTTTCACTCACAAATACATTCTTGTTTGATCTGTAAGTGCTATGCTTTCAGATCTAATAGGCTCTGCTTGTCTTACAAAATCCCAGCCAGAACTTTGGAAATTATCAGACTTTGGCGAGTCACATTGCTGAAAACAATGAGCATGTAATGAATATTGGAAGATTCTGACTTTGTATGTCTTATACTGGCCATTAGTTTCTCAGCTACTGGAAAGGAACAGGAGAGGCACATGGCAGAGGAGGAAATAGAAGAGGTAGAAAAGATGGAGAGTGAAAGGAAATACAAGGAGAGGAAACTATCAAAGAATATGTTTGGTCTCTGCTTATGGAATGAATTATAGAAAATTATCCTGAAAATGAAAAAGGAGGAGGCAGGTGGAGGAAAAGAGAATATGAAATTTACTCATATGAGTTTTTAACAAGAGCTAACTAATTATTTCAACTCTTACTCTTTCAGACTTGGTTCTTGATCTTTTTTTTCAAGGAAAATAGATGATTGAAGAATAGAAGCAACTCTGCACCTTGCTGTCATCTAGCTAATTTTTAAGTCACTCACACTATCACAGTCTTTCCACTTAAGGTCATGAAAAGCCCACCATTAAAACCACACACATATTGTGTAGAATTTGGTAGTCCAGAAAGCAAATCTAAAGGGACAAGAGGCATTAACAAAAGAAGAGTGTTAATATAATATTCCAAGATTAATACTCTAAAATTTTAACTTGCATGATCTTGGAAGACAATGAAATAGTGAAAATCCCAACAAATTCAAACCAGAAAATGAGAACATTAAATATAAATAGGGAAAGGTGAGAATTCCAAATTTGTTTCCTGGGAAGACTCACGAGATTGCCTGAAGTTGGCATATACGAGAGTTGAGTGTCCATCTGAAAGAACAGATTCTCTTGACTTAACAGAAACAACTAACGCTATTGAAATATTTCTTGCAGGCAATCAGAAATTATCTTATAAAATGGAATTATACAATGTTAAATTAAGTGTTATAAAAATGTAACCTATCACATGACAATATTTTCTAATATGCAAAAGAATGCTGAATAAATACATTATTTTGACCACAAACTGCATTTAAATTTTGAACTGAATTTCACAAAGGGCTTTCATCTTGGCATATTTATAAGGTATCATGTGATTTTTTGGTTGCTTTGTATGTACCTCCCCCATGGTATAACCTCTGTTAACACTGTATTTGATGTTGGTATAATTTGGGGAGAGGAAGGAAAAAAAAATAAATTGTTTAAATAGGGATACAGATTGACCCATTGCAACAATGAGATGTTCAAGAGGCTATGTTGAAAAATGAACTTTACAATTTAGGTGGGGGGTGGGGTAGAGGATGGAGGTGGGGGGGTGGGACAGTGTAGCTGAGAAGGTGGGAGGGAAGGGATGGTAGAGGAAAAACAAAGGAGGAGGCAACAATGCTGGATAAGAAATGTACTCATTACCTTGCTCATGTAACTGTAACCCCTTTGTACAATATTTTCACAATAAAACCTTAATTAAAAAAAGATTCAGTACTGCAAATGTAATAATAAATTTACCACTACAAAAAAAGAATAATCTCCTCTATTGCTGCCTCTTTCCCTGTCCCCATAACTACTACTGGACAACAGCTTTCCGTGAGATTTTCTCTCTAGACAGACATAATGAATTCAAATATTGTTCATCCTCCATCTTTCTCTTTTTCTCTTCCCTTCTGCTCTCTTCTCCCAAACAGTCCCACAAATAAATTTATATTGTAGAGCTTGGCTTATCTCACTCAGCACGATAATCATCATTTTTATCCATTAACACACTTATGGTATAATCCCATTTTTTATGGCTGAGTTCTAGTCTATAGAACTCATGTGCCATATTATTATTATCTTTATCCATTCATTGTTGGGAACTTTGACTAACACAAGTTTTGCTGTAGTAAACAGAGCTGCAATAATCATGAAAATAAAAAATAATAATAAAATGAATGAAAGAAGTAAAACAGACTCTACTGGGCTACAGATGATAGTAGTAAGAGAGAAGACCTACACAGAGAGAAGTATTTATATGCATACATGTAAATAAGCATTGAAATCTGTTAAAATTCTTTTAAAAAGAGGGAAGAAATAAGCTGAGCATTTTGTATGTATGTAAATGTCACAATGAACAATGCCTTTGTACACTCAGTAGATGCTAATAACATATTTCTTTAAGTTTGTAATGATGATTATTTTGAAAATGTTTCACATAAAGCAACAAATCCTTTAACCCTCTTTAGTCCTCAAAGTAAGTTTTGAAATTAAGAATTATATTAGCTAAGTACAGGTGGCTAACATCTGTAATACCTTCTACCCAGGAGACTGAGATTTGAGGGCCACAGCTCAAGTGGTAGAGTGCTAACCTTGAGCAAAAAGCCCAGGGACAGTATCTAGGCCCTGAGTTCAAACCCCAGGATTAACTTAAAAATGGTTTTATAACATTTTGTTTCTTTTCCTGGAAGAATCTATATTCAATAAGCAATATAGTGACCACAGCAAAACTCTTATCAACATATACATCCATATTTGAGGCACCCAAAAGTTGCCTTCCTTGCTGGAGATGGAATTATTTTTATAGTACATTTCTAGAATTCTCTGATCATGTATTTACAATATTTCTGCTCTATACAGAATTTAAGGCAAAAGATAGAAACTTATACTTTGCGTTGCTCTAGATTCCCAAACTAATGAATAGTTAAAAACATGATACCTTCTGTTTTCCCTAGTTTACTATGTATTGTCAAACATGAGATATTCTCTTATAGAGTATATACATGTTATTGATTTTTTGTTTGTTTGTTTTTTGCCCGTCGTGGGACCTGAACTCTTGGGCTGGACGCTGTCCCTGAGTTCTTCAGCTCAAGGCTTGCACTCTACCATTCGAACCACGGCGCCTCTTTTGGCCTTTCCTGTTTATATAGTGCTGAAAAAACGAACCCAGGGCCACATGCACGCAAGGCAAGCACTCTACCACTGAGCCACATTCCCAGCCAATTATTGATGATTTAAATGTACTACGTAAATTTTTGTTTGTTTCCTTTGTATGTTCTACCCTCTATGGTATATCCCCTATTGTCACTGCATTTGATTTTGGTACCCTGCATCTTGTATATACATTTGTCTTATCTGGGTGGGGAAGGGGAAATAACAAAACGCTGAAACAAGGACACAGAATGACCCATTGCAACAAAGATACCCACAGGACAGTATATTGGAAACAAACAAACAAACAAACTTTACAAGTTCGGGGTGCAGGTGTTGTGATGGGGTTGGGTGTGGAGGCGTGTGGGAGGTGGGAAAGGGAAGGAATAGTGGGACAACCATAAAGGAAGGGGTAAAAATGATCTAGAAGTAATGTACACAGTGCCTTACTCATGTATCAGTAACTAACTACTCTGTACAGCATCTTTACAATAATATAAAATTTAAAAAAAAACTGTAGGAAAATTCAAGTTATCTTCTTTAATATTAGACCTTCAGATTAAGATTACAAATTCATCTTTATGGGAGCCTTGGATCCTGTATTAGGATTTTATGCAACTCTACTGCTTAAACAAACTTGAGAATCTGAGGCATCAATGTAACAACTAGCACACCTAAATCTTTAGAGAGGCACCATTATTCCCTTCTGCAGAAAGTTTCTCAAGTGTTAAAGCTGGAAGATCAAGTCAGAACTCATTATCTGCAGAGTTGAAGATGTTTCACAGATAAATTCCAGCTGCAAACCATAATAGCAACTCTGGATTTAATGTTTGACTTTTCAGTTGACTGGGTGAATAATTTGAGCCTGAGGTGACAGTACTGTATGCCAACCAGGACAGCCTGATATGTTAGCAAGTTCTCTTTGCAGATAGTTTGCACATCACAGTAACCTCTCTTTCAAGGAAACCAAGTTATTTTACAAAAGGATTAAATAAAACAAATCAGAAAAGTGAGATAATCTTCACATATATTTTTGTATGGGATTCTGTATTGACCATTCAATAATATAAATGTCAAGCCGGAGACGCTTTTTAATCCAAAATGGTATTTTAAAAAAGGAATTATAAAGATAAAAAGGGTACGTAGTCATAAATATTTTGCTGGTATAGAACAAATATGTAAGAGTATTTCGATGTGGTGACAATTCGAAAAGTAAAAATTAAATTGACAGATTGGGGCTTCATGGTAATTTGGGGGATGATATGCATATCTATATTCACTTCACAGATGTCAAAGGTTTTGTTCGCATAATTTTCAGAGCAACAAATTCCATCTGGGATAAGAAACTCAAGCTGTGTTTCTTCACAACTCTAAAGTTAATAATGTCTTTTGGGGGAAGGGAGGACTTGGGAGTGGGGGAAGGGATAGAAGGGGAAAATCAAAGGAGGGGGTAACAATGCTTGATAAGAAATGTACTCATTACCTTATGTAACTGTAACCGCTCTGTACAGTATCTTTACAATAAAAATATTAAAAAATAATAATCTTTACAATCCTTCACTTGGAGTTTACTAGTTATTCGCCCTGGTATTTTTACAACTTGAATAAAATCTTCAATGAAGAATAGAAATGCATGAAGGTAAAAATGAATATTTATTAAAGAATTAAGTGAAGTAAACCAGGTCCAAAGAAACATAGGTCCCATAGTTTCCCTTATTTGCAATAATTAGTATATATTTGAGACAAGCAGAAAAGGTCAGATAAGATGATATTAAGCAAAATGAACCCCAAGATAAGGACACAAGTGGTTTATTCTTTCTTGCTATTGTTTCTAATGTTTTTATAAGGTACCATGTGATTTTTTTTGTTGTTGTTGCTTTGTATGTACCTCCCCTACAGTATAACCCCTGTTTACGCTGTATTTGATATTGGTATAATTTGGGTAGGGGAAGGGAAGAAAAGAATTGTTTAAATAGGGATACAGGTTGATCCATTGCAGCAATGAGATGTACAAGATGCTATGTTGAAAAAACGAACTTTACAATTTAGGTGGGGGAGAGGTGTGTAGTTGTGGAGATGGGAGGGCAGGGATGGTAGGGGAAAAACAAAGGAGGAGGCAACAATGCTTGATACAAAATGGACCTTGTTCATTACCTTGTTCATGTAACTGTAACCCCTCTGTAGAGTATTTTCACCAAAAAAAACTTATTTTTAAAAAAGAATAAAAAAGTATAAAGATGAACATTGAAATTTTATTTGAAAGTTCAACTCTAAGGGCAATGTACCATCACTAAGAAAGCATAAGTAGTATCTTCTCAGTCTCACATTTAAAAGAATAAAAGATTGACTCAGAAGCTTTGTGAATCTATCATGATACATTTTCCATTTCATTACTTTCCCATATGTTTGTGACATAATAATATACTTACCAAAGAAGACTTTGGCTAAGAAAAAGCACACTACTTGAAAGATTTTTCTGTCAAAAGCCTTCTACAAAAAATAATCAAATAATGGTAATAATTTAGGAAAATAAAACAAAAACATACAATTGGAAATGGGATACAACAGAGATAAGCTTATAAGCATCACTGCTATACTTGAAACTAAGGAACTCAACTCAGAAGAAAATAAACTCAGTTCAGTTCTTTACTTCAAAACCTTTGTTGTGGATGTCAGTTTGAATGCCTACTTATCTTCCTTTCATTTCTACATCCAGATTACTGTACAGTGAAAATTCTTTTTTTTTAAATATAACCCTGAGATGCTGCATGAAAGCCATGAAAAGATGACACCTAACTGCATTATATATACAAAAGCAAGAAAGTGAACCTGTACATTATAAAAGGTTTTCAAGAGCAGCAATTTAAACTAAAAGTATTTTCTACTTTTATTTGTCAGAGATTAAGACTGCAAGATTAATATATCTTCCAATAGCCCACACAATGGACAAAGTTAGTCACTCTGGTTTCAAAGAAAACAAAGTCACCTTTCTTTTTATTCCTCTATGTTTTATGATGTCAATATATTATCTTTATTTAAATTTAATTTTATTGTAAATGCTATGTTCAGAGGGGTTACAGTTACATAAGTAAGTACATTTTTTGTCTAACAGTGTTACCCTCTCCCTCATTTTCTCCCAATTTCCCTCTTTCTAAAGTAACATCATTGTTCAACCAATAGGATGTGGCCACTCATCTTAACTGGTAGCTTGAATTTCCATCAGATTTCTGCAACTTTAAATAGACAGACATCCATCTTATTAATTAAATGTTCCAAAACACTTATTCCTACATAAAAATTTGGCCCTAAGTTAATGACTTTAAATATTTGTTATCCCACACTTTCTGTAGTCCATGGATAGAGGATGCCTTAGCTCATTGCAAACTGAACTCAGTTTACCAACTTCTCACAAAGAACTACAAGAAGTGCTACCTAGGGCCCCCAAACTTATGAAAAGTTTTGAATAGAAAATAGTCTATGACAGTATGTCAGGTACTTCTGTCTTGAATCCCAGTATTATTTGCTTAAATATTCAGAGTAAGGGTTCTAGGTCTTATTATACTGAATATAAGATTGCACTATCTTTTAATACTTTCAGACAGGATTAGTTATTTAGTAAATATTTTTGATTACCTACCATAACTTCTGACTGCTTTAAAGATTACTGTGTAAATAATGTTATTGTGCTATGTATTGAAAAACTTGCATAAAAAATGTTTTTCTTACTTAAAAAAATAATAGAGGTCTGGGATGTAGCTCAGTGGTAAAGCACTTGTGTAGCATGCACAATATCCTAGATTTAATCTCAAGCACCAAAAGAATATTTGATGGTTTCTAGAATAATCTTTTTTTAAAAATTATATGCATACTTTCTTATAATATGGGAAATACTTGTGGAAGAATGCTCATTTATGTTATGTCTATATTATGTAACAAAAATTTTCATATTACCAACAAATTTGTAGAAAAGGCTTGTGAATTTTTCAAGATTTCAGAATATTCAAGAGTTTTCTCCTTTCGAGTGTTAGTAATAGTAGTAGTAGTAGCAGTGACAGTACTGAACTTAGGCTTGAAATCAGGGTCTGGGCTCAAGGCTAATGCTCTCCTACTAAAATCATAGCTCTGCTTCTGACTTTTTGGTGCTTCGTTGGAGAGTCTCATGAACTTTCCTACCCAGTCTGGCTTTGAATTGTGATCCTTAGATTTCAGACTCCTGACTACTAAAATAAGAAGAGTACTTAGGTTTACCGGTTATCTATGTACCTATCAACCACACCCCCATGCTTACATACTTCTCAAGTGTCTCTTTCTTACAATGTCCTCCTTTGATTAAGTTAATAAAAATAACTTCCTAAGGTCACCATGTCCAAAATTCTTACTTGTGACTGCAATTGGCTTGTCTTCTCTAGGACTAGCCCAGGGCAGCCAAGTAGGCAGAAGAATATAAACACTGGGATTAGCATATTATTTCTTGCTTCATTAATTTCATTAACTTCTAAACTGATGAGCTCTTAGAATTAAAATGCCGTTTACATTTAATACCCTGAATCATTTTATTTCCTTATATTTAAAACATTTAATTGTATTTTTGAGTTCTAGTTCCAAATTGTGTTTGTCAAAGTCTTAATTAGATTTATGTCATATGGATAGAGAAATGAACTGCACAGTAGAGGTGCTGAGTTTTTCTTTATGGGAGTATTAAAATGCTTAAAACACTGTAGACTTTCTATGTTTCTTAAATAAAGATATCCATTTCACACTCCTGAGTGAACAGTTTCCTGAAGGAGAAACCTAACTACATTCCTATAACTATAATCTGTGTGGAATCTCATTTAATAAGAGAAGATTTTATTTTGCTGTTTACTTACAGCAGTGACAAATGGTTGCCTGAAGAAAAAGCAAAGTATGTAATCAATCTTAACACCTTTGTTGTTTCCCTGAGAGAATAAAAATGAGCCCCCCCCCCCTCAAAAAAAAGGACCAAGCAAAGAAGATACTTTCTGGATGAAGAGAAAAAGTGTGCTTTGTTTCTGTTGGTAATGGTGGTGAAGAAGATAATGATGACACTCATGATAAGCACAATAGAAAGTGCTATTTCTGATCTTTAATAGGGTGCTGAAGGTTTAACGTTATCCTCATGTTTTCAAAGATAAGGATATTTGGAGTTTGTGAAAATATGGCCAAATTAAACTCACGAACAAGACAAGAATATACACTTTCTCCACTCCTCTTCAATGTAGTATTAGAATGCCTAGCTAGCGCAATTAGACAAGATGCAAACATAAAGGGGATGCAAATAGGGAAAGATGAAGTAAAACTCTCCCTCTTTGCAGATGACATGATCTTGCAATTAAAGAATCCCATGGACTCTACTCCCAAGTTACTGGAGTGATCTGAAATTTTGGCAACGTAGCAGGGTATAAAATTAACCCTCAAAAAATCAATGGCCTCATCCAACCAAAGTGCTACTTCATCCTAACCAACTCAAGTCCATCTTTATATTCCTTCTAGACCTTTCCACATACTTCATAGTGTGGTTACCTTTCAGAATGAAAACAGGGCTAGGAAGGTGGCTTAGTGGCTTTCTTATATGCCAATAATAAGAGAACAGCTGAAATCTGGAAAACAACTCCTTTTGTAATAGACCCACAAAACATAAAATACCTAGGAATTAGCTAAACAAGTGAAGGACCTCTATGATGAAAACCTAAAACCTGATAAAAGAAATTAAAACAGAACTTAAGAAATGGAAAAACCTTTCATGCTCCTGGAAAGGGAGGATCAACATCAAAAATGGCAATACTGCCAAAGGCTACCTACAAATTCAATGCAATCCCCATCAATGTCCCAATTTCATTCTTTAATAAAATAGAAGAAGCAATGCAAAAATTCATATGGAACAATGAAAAACCATGAATAGCAAAAAAAAAATCTTTAGCAGAAAGAACAGTGCTGGAGAAATAACAATACTAGACTTTAAACTCTCACTACTACAAGGCCATAGTAACCAAAACAGCTTGATACTGGCACAAGAACAGACCAGAGGACCAATGGAATAGAACCAAAGACCCAAATTTAAACTGAAGACTTACAGCCACCTAATCTTCAATAAGAGAGCCAAAAAAGTAGAATGGAAGACAGTCAGGCTCTTCAGTAAACAGTGCTGGCAAAATTGGTTAAACACCTGTAGAAAACTAAAACAAATCTTTATAGATTATCCTGCACCAGAATTAAATACAAATGGATCAAACACCTCGAAGTAAAAACAGACACCCTGAAAATATTACAGGAAGCAATAAGGGAAACTCTTGGCACAGGTCAAAATTTTCTTTTTTTTTAATTTTAATTTTAATTTTTTTGTGAACATACTGTACAGAGGGGTTACAATTACATGGGCAAGATAATGAGTATATTTCTTATCAAGCATTGCAGCCTCCTCCTTTGTTTACCCTTCACATCCCTTCCCAGTCTCCCCCACTCCCCCACCCAATCCCCCCCCCCACACACCAAAGTTCTAAAGTTCATTTTCAACATGACAACTTGTACTTCTCATAGTTGTAACGGGTCCACCTGTATCCTTAAACGACTTGTTTTTCCCCATCTCCTCCACAAATTATACCAACATCAATATAGTGAAAGCAGGGGTTATACTGTGGGAGAGGGACATACAAAGCAAAAAAGAAATAATCTTATAAATGAGTTAGAAACACATGCATGAAAGAAAAGAAACATTTAAATACATATCTAAGGGTTCATTTCCTTAACATCACATTATCTGACCTTTTCTGCTTGACTCATACATTTACTAGATATTGCAAATAAGGGAAACCATGGGACCTATGTTTCTTTGGGCTTGGCTTACTTCACTTAATATAATTTTTTCCAAGCCTTCCCATTTCCTAACAAATGGGGAAATGTCATTCTTTCTGATGGAGGCATAGAATTCCATTGTGTATATATACCACATTTTCTTGATCCATTCATTTACTGAGGGGCATCTGGGTTGGTTCCATATCTTAGCTATGGTAAATAATGCTGCAATAAACTTAGTTGTGCTGGTAGCTTTAGTGTGGTCTTGTTTGTAAACATGTGGGTAAATGCCCAAAAGTGGGATTGCTGGGTCATAGGGGAGCTCTATGTGGAGTCTTTTGAGGAACCTCCATACTACTTTCCAAAGTGGTTGAAAAAGTTTACACTCCCACCAATAATGAAGTAAGGTTCCCTTCTGTCCACATCCCCTCCAGCATCTGATGTTGTTAGAGTTCTTGATTCTAGCCATTCTAACTGGGGTGAGGTGGTATCTCAATATTGTTTTGATTTGCATTTCTTTTATGGCTAGGGATGTTGAACATTTCTTCATGTGTCTATTGGCCATCCTTCTTTCTTCTTCAGAGAAGTTTCTCTTCATGTCTTTAGCCCACTTATTTATTGGGCAGTTTTTTCTTTGAGGATTTGTTGTTGGGGGATTTGATTTTTTGAGTTCCAAGTATATTTTAGATATGAGACACTTGTCCATTGTATGGCTAGTGAAGATCTTCTCCCAATCTGTGGGCTTTCTATTGATCTTGCTAACTATGTCCTTTGCCATGCAGAAGCTCTGCAACTTCATGCAATCCCATTTGTCCAACCTTTCTTTGATTTGTTGTGTTTCCGGTTCTGTGTTAAGAAAATTTCGGCCTGAACCAAGGAGGCCTAGGGTTTCTCCTATTCCATCCTGTAATGTTTTCAGAGTGTCTGCTTTGACTCCGAGGTCTTTGATCCATTTGGAGTTGATTCTGGTGCAGGGTGATATATAAGGATCTAGTTTTAGTTTTCTACAAGTGGTTAACCAGTTTTGCCAGCACCATTTACTGAAGAGGCTGTCTTTCTTCCATTCTATTATTTTAGCTCCCTTATCGAAGATTAGTTGGCTATAGGTCTGTAGGTTCATTTCTGGGTTTTCAATTCTATTCCATTGGTCCTGAGGTCTGTTCTTATGCCAGTACCAAGCTCTTTTGATTACTATGGCTTTATAGTAGAGTTTGAAATTTGGTATTGATATTCCACTAGCAGTGTTCTTTCTGTTGAGGAGCGTTTTTGGTATTCATGGTCTTTTATTGTTCCATATGAATTTTTGGATTGCCTCTTCTATTTCCTTGAAGTATGAGGTTGGAATTTTGATAGGTATTGCATTGCATTTGTAGATAACCTTGGGAAGTATTGCCATTTTTATGATGTTAATCTTTCCAATCCAGGAGCAAGGAAGGTTTTGCCATTTTCTAAGTTCTGTTTTGATTTCGTTTTAGAGTTCCAAAATTTTCTTAATAAAGATCCAGAAACACAACCAATCAAAGATATGTTGCACAAATGGGATTGCATGAAACTACAGAGCATCTGTATGGCAAAGGTAATAACTAGCTAGATCAATAGAAAACCCACAGATTGGGAGAAGATCTTTACTAGCTATACAACAGAAAAGATCCTCATATCTAAAATATACTTAAAACTCAAAAAATAAATCCTCCAAAAACAAATACTCAAAGAAACAATCACCCCATCAACAAGTGGACTAAAGACTTAAAGAGAGACCTCTCTGAAGAGGAAATAAGAATGGCCAATAGAAACATGAAGAAATGCTCAACTTCTCTGGCCATGAAAGAAATACAAATCAAAACAACATTGAGATTCCACTTCACCCTAGTTAGAATGGTTATAATCAGGAAAGTTAATAACAACAGGTGCTGGAGGGAATATGGCCAAAAGGGAAGTCTACTGCATTGTTGGTGGGAATGTAAACTTGTTCAACCACCTGGAAAGCAGTATAAAGGTTCCTCAAAAGACTACACATAGAGCTCCCCTATGACCCAGCAATCCTATTTTTCGGCATTACTCAAAGGATCACAAACAATGCTACATTAAAGCTACCAGCACACCTATGTTTATGGCAGCATTTTTCATCATAGAAAAGATATGGAACCAACCCAGATGCCCCTCCATAGATGAATGGATCAAGAAAATGTGGTATATATATATATATATATATATGTACATATATATATATATGTACATATATACATATGTATACATATACATGTATATACATATATATATATATATATACATAAATGGGATTCTATGCTTCCATCACAAAGAACGACCCTACCCCATTTGTTGGGGAGAGGAGGAGATAGTAGGAAAACATCAAAGGAAGAGGTAACAATGATTGACATTGCCTTACTCATGTAATTGTAACTGCTCTATACAGCATCTTTACAATAAAATATAATTTAAAAGAAAAACAAAATATGGCCAAATTAATATTTGTAAAAGCAGAGAGATATTCAAATACAAGTCAGTCTTTCCTAGTAGTCTGGTTCCTTTCTATTATTTATAGTGTCTGTCATGAAAACACTAGGTGACAGCGGTTGTAACACAGCTTAACTCCTTGTTTTCAATATGTCCAGTCCCAAGAATTTCTTTTCAGAAAATAATTGAAACGAGCTTTTTAAAAATGATGTTTTATTAAACAAAATGCAAATAAATTTTCTACTGGGTGGAAATATTTGAAAAATGTATAACATTATGAACATTCAAAAATCAGTAAATATTGACTCAGTATCAACAACAGA
Source organism: Dipodomys spectabilis (assembly GCF_019054845.1). Taxonomy (NCBI): domain Eukaryota; kingdom Metazoa; phylum Chordata; class Mammalia; order Rodentia; family Heteromyidae; genus Dipodomys; species Dipodomys spectabilis. Next base: position 6,245,542 of record NW_024870758.1, on the reverse strand, counting down.
AGACAATATAATGATTAGAAAATGTTGATGGACATGCTAATAAATTCATAAAAGTATAACAAGACTAAATTAGACTGAATTACACCTTCAAATACTAACAGTACAGTGATTTCAATAATTGCTACTTCAATGTTTTTGGGTTTTTTTTTGGTCAGTCATGGGGCTTGAACTCTGGTACTGAGCACTGTCATTCAGCTCTTCAGCTCAAGGCCAGCATTCTACCACTTAAGCCATGGCACCCCTTCCAGTTTTCTGGTAGTTTATTGGAGATAAGATTTTCATAGCCTTTCCTGCCCAGGCTGGCTTTAACTGCGATCCTCAGATCTCAAATTCCTGAATAGCTATGATTATAGACCAGCCATCAGTGCCGCGACTTCAATTCTTAGAAAATATTAGGAGTGAGAAATTTGAAAGGAAATAAAAATGCAATGAATTCCAGATTGACAATAGCCCTGGGCCTGACCTTATATTTAGCATCTGAATAGGTGTTTATAGGGATATCTGCTATTATGCCTGTAATCGGGCTTCTGTGTATAATAAAGGAAATTCTGAGTATATAAATGGATACTGCTTTACTTCTGCTATGATCAACCTCACCAATACGGTTACTTAAAAAAGCATCATACTTATGTTTGGATAGGACTAGAGAGCACTATTTCTTAACAGCTTCCATTTACTCAGCCATATTTATTGAGGTCCTGTGATTTGCTTGATGGTTTGATAGGTATTGAGATAGGAAAGGAAAAAAAATGTGTTTTCTTCCTTCTGCAATTTCCTATGTTGTTCCTATACTCTGCTGTCTACTGGCTTGAAATAAACTTGGAATTCAGAAAAGGGTTAGAGTGTTCCACAGCCTATTAGAGCAATAAAATTGTGTATGTTTATCATTGGTTTCTTATAGTATAGAAACTTGTAAAAGGGGAGAAAGATCTGACCTAATTTAATAAGCAAGGTAGACTTACATGCTAATGAAATTTCCAATGTAGTAGTCCATGGATGATACTACAGTAGGTTAACTTAGTGGAGATGGAGAGATGAGAATGAGTTTAGATAATGATCACAGGAAACATTCACAGTTCTTCCACTGGTTCAAGCAAATGAGATGAAAAGGAAAGATTAAACAAGGGTGGGATGATCCTGATCTAGGGAAAGGGATCTAAGTGTAGATTTCCATGGGAGAATGAAAAGATCATGCTGTGACACATCAAAATACAGAGTCAAGTCCATTATTGAAGAAAACAAATAGGAAATGCTTGCAAGAAGATAAATATATTATTATATTTTGCAAGGAAAAATGAGTTAAAAATTCTTGAGTGTTTAAATTAGTACAACTACTACAAAAACTTCTATGATGATTCCTCAAATAAAGTAAAATGGAACAACCATAGGGTGCAGCAATCGTACTTTGTTTTATATGTCTGAATGAAGTTAGAGCAATATTTCTGATTGTTCACTATTTTCATTTCAGCACTACACAAAATAACAAAGTTATGGAACCAACTCTACTGTTCATCAAGGCATGAATGTATGAAGATATGTATATATACATAATTGAATATTATGAAGCTTTATGAAGAAGGAAATGTTGTCATTTTGAAATATTATAGATGAACCTAGTAAACAATGACTAAGTAAGAGACAATAAGGAAGACAATAAGACAATAAGAAGATAAAGGATGCATGATACCACCTATCCCTGGAATCTAAAACATCATGGAAGGGATAAGGAGATGCTGGTCAAAGGATTCAAGGTGATGAGGAATATTTTGTAGGATATAGACATAAAGTTCATGATAATCTATGACATCCTTGAAAATTGATTTGTGTAAATTCTAAGTATCTTCACAAGAAAAGTAAATATGAAATATGATAAATGTTAATTGGATTGATTTAAATCATTATATAATGAATACTTATTGGACACTAGTATTATGCATCATAAATATATTGGACTTTTATCCATCTATTTAAAAACATCATTGAGAAAGTGAGGGGGTCTTTTGGCAGACTCTAAGTACATGCCACGTTTCAAAGACAAATGAAGAAGAGAATCATGTATGGAAATCATTTTGTGGAATACGGTATGCATATTTAAACATAAAGAAGAGTTATTCTAATAATTACAGCTACTTAGAAGGTTGAGGCAGAGGATAACAATTGAGGCTAGAATCTTAGTAAGTCATCTCTAAATAAATAAACAATAACAAATAAAAATGAATCAGAAGTTATGCAAATATTATTCAATAATTAAGATTATATCTTTCTCACTTTACATATTATGATCAATTATCTGCTTGGAATCAAAATGTTAGTTATATACCTTGTATCTAAAATATTTTAATATTGAGAACCCTGTGTTGGTAAATGATATGAGATCCCATAGATCTACTAATTAAAATTTGACTTAAGTCCATTTGTCCATCTTTCCTTTTCCAGGAATACAGACCACTGTACTTCATATTTTTACTGTGTAATAAAATTTTCTGAGCAAACACATTTCTTTGTAATCTAGCTTATCAAGAAGGAAGGCAGAGGACAGTGCAATTATAAGGAACATGTGGTGGTGATCATGTTTTCTTCTTCCTCTCAATTTCTGATTTCAGGTGCTTGTGAAGGTTTTCATTTAGAATGTATATCTGCTTTTCAACAGAGCTAGTTTTGATTAAGTTCTTGGGTGAAATTTCAGAAAAATATCAAAGTATTCAGTAGATTTTCATATTATTTAGATTCTCAGCTTTCTACAGGCTTAAAGTAAGCTCTTCATGAATCACATTTTTCTGAGATAGGGACTCTTAAGTGACATCTTCATATTTGTACCTACATTTTAAATCTAGCCTCTCTCTATTTCTCTCTCTCTTTCCAGTGAAGAAATGTATACATAAATTATTTTGCTCAGTTATAAGTGAAGACAACTGGTATTCAGAAGTGTATTTTTACCCATTTTTTTCAGATTTACTCATCATTTTGCTGTTTATTTAAAGTTATTTCTGGAATATATTAAATTGCAATGACTGACAGGAAAAACTGAATATATCAGAATTTTCTACTACTGAATATAGATGACATAAAACACTTGCTCAGAGGTCTTAGTACACAGATGTCTAAGCTATTATCTGAGGCCAAATCCTCACATAATTTTCCAAAAGCACATATCAATTAAATAGAGTCAGAACTCGCTGCAAAATTGCATTCATATTCTGGCTCACTGAACCCATTAACATTAGCATTTTGAGGTTTGTTTGTATTTTTTTCCTTTGAAAAATCTATGCATTATTTTGGTTATTGTTCCTTGTTGTTTCATCCATCCTTTAAAAATAGCATAACTTTTTCCTGCATGATGAATTTTTTAGTTAGACCTGAAGCAAATTCTTAGGATATAAATATAAAAATCTTAAACTACATTGAGATTTTAGTGTAGCCAAAAACAAGGGATAGTAGAATATCTCATTATCTAAGCCATACAGAACTGGTTTTGTTCTTTATTTATCACAATTTTTTGACAGGACTGGATTTTTGAAATGTGGCAAGTTAAATATATACGTTAATATGAAATATTATAAATATGAAATATTTTATATATTTATAAATATAAATATAAAATACATATGGAAATATAAAATATACAATTTGTATATTTCTATCTCTTTCTCTCTCTTTTTTTTGCCAGTCCTGGGGCTTGCTTTCTGGGCCTGGGCACTGCCCCTAAGTTTCTTTTTGCTCAAGGCTAGCACTCTTATCATTTGGGCCCCAGCACCACTTCCGGCTTTTTCTGTGTATGTGGTACCGAGGAATCGAACCCAGGGCTTAATGCATTCGAGGCAAGCACTCTGAGCCACATCCCCAGCCCCATATTTTAATTACTAGTCTAATTTGAGGAAGAAGAGATTACACTCGTAAAAATTTATAAGAAAAATTCTGACAAGTACATCATTAGAAGAGTGTGCTTCTTCTATTCTTTCTTTCTTTTTTCTTTTCTTTTCTTTTCTTTTTTTTTTTTTTTTTTGCTGGTACTGGGGCTTGAACTCCGGGCTTTGGTGCTGTCCCTGAGCTTTTAGCTCAAGGCTAGCACTGTCCCACCACTTAAGCCATAGCTCCATTTCAGTTGTTTTGTTTGTTTGTTTTGGTTTGTTTATTGGCTTTTGTGGTTAATTGGAGATGACTTTCGCAGACTTGCTTAGCTGGGCTAACTTCAAACTGTGATCCTCAGATATCAGCTAGGATTGTAAGTATGAGCCACCAGCACCTGGCTGGTTTGGTTCTTTTAACCCTAGATGTGTTGGCAGTGTCTTCATGACGCAGCAATTTTCTGATCACCGACAGATGTCCTAGGCTAACACTTGGGCCAGTGGCAGATCCTATAGAAGATTAGTTGTTCAGGAATAGTTGAGATTAATTATGATCTGATTGGTTTCCTCAGATATTCATAAGGTGAACCCTAGAAATGAGTGAAATGACTTAAAGAGACAAGGCCTTCTGAGGGGAAGAAGAGGGTCCTGATGGATGGATGGAAGACCTCAAATCTCAGATAGTAGGTTAGGAGTTACAGCATGGGCTTTTCCACCATGTAAAGACGATCATTTTTTCCTTTTGTAGGATGTAGCAATAGAATGGTCCAACATTAGAGACTGACCTATTTATTTGTTTATTTGTTTATGTTTCGATTTTGTGTTTTCCATCCAAGAAAGCCTGTGAGATATGAGATTTTATTTCTTAAAAATTATCAGTCTGTGGTGCCTATTTATAGCAGCCAGGGTGAGACAGAGTTGTTCCTAGCATTTCTACCTGTAATCAGTTCCTCCTTCTTCCAAAATTATTCTATGCACTATGAAATACACATTAGGGAATTTTTCCCTCCCTTAGGTCACCACAGCTGATTGTGTAAATGGCCAAATAGTGACATACAATAAAATGAAACATAAAGCTGGGCATAGTGGTGCATGCTTATAATTCCCGCAATAGCTGAGGAAGCAGAGCCAGTAGAATTATGAGTTTAAGGCCAGTCTGGGCTAACTAGAAAGACTCTATCTGAAAAAAAAAAAGTAAATAGAAATTAAAAATAAAAGAGAACAAAACCAGACAATTTAGGCCACTAGCTGATTTGTTTGTTTGCATAAAACTCTCTCATTTGAGTTAAGCCTTATAATTAGAAAAGCTAAGTTCAAGGAACTCATCTTTGTGGAATTAACAAAAGAAAATGGGAAAGTGGGTATTAAGAACCATATATTACAGATTAGAAACCAGTGACCTTTAGCAGATTTGGGGGGGGTATTCTGTTTTAATTGTACATTTACTAACAAATGTGTATATCAAGCCACATATCATAGAGAACTGAAAAATATCAGGTTGTTTAGATAACTTAATTTTCCATCAGATACTTTCAAGCCTTAAAGCCCCCAGGTAAGCTCTTGTTTTCATGCTCTATAGATAGCAGATCCTCTGAGATTCTCTAGGATCCATTCATTCTACCCACCATTCTGTAGTGCCACCTTCTGTTCAAGCAAATGACCTAGGAATATATGGCTGTGTTACATGTCCTCATTTCTGTTCTCTTGTTGGGGAACACATTTTATTGTCAACAAAATTATTTTAATTAATACAGAGTTAGGGTTGTCTTAATCTGTTCATGATATTGTAACAAAGTCTGACCGATTAGACATTGCTAATAAATCTTATAACCTCTATAAATCTTATAAATAGCAAACCTCTCTAAACCTTTGCCTTTCTTTTATTACATGTAATCTAGTGAGTTGAACATTTTCTAAGTACTATTTAATATTATCATTTCTTCAAACTTTATTATCTAATTGTGTCCTGAACATGAGAGCACTATTGACTTTTGTTTATTAGTCTTTTTCCAGTATTTTGTTAAATTTAATTCCAATTTGGAAGTTCATCTTTAATGTACTTTGATTTCCTAAACACAGCTGTATATATTGAAGATAACACATTTCTCTCTTTTTTTGTTTCTAATAACATGTGACTTTTTTGCCTTATTTGCTGTCTAAACCTTCTGGTTAAGAATTTTTTCTTCTTATTCTGTATATATAATTTAGGCAGAATACAGCCAAACCAGAAACTAAAAAAAGGCTATGTAAATATATGCCACATTGATTTGTCAATACAGACTTTACAGGAATGATTAACATTATAGATTAACTAATTATTCGAGATTATCACATGAACTTTAAAAGCAGAGAACATTCCCTGACAGAAATAAGTGAAAAACAGAAAGGAGAAATCTGAAAGATTAAACTTCCTATTTCTGAGCAAGTCCACACAGGAACATGAGGAGACACAAGGCTGCTAGCTTCTTGGACAAATTCCTGGCTGATGTCAGCAGACAAATAGGGATCCAAGTCTTACAGCAAGGAGATCCCAATTCCAGTTACAACCTTGTGTGAGCTTAGATGTGGTATGACCTTCAGAGATGCCAGAAAGGATACCCAGTATCTTGACTTCTGCTTTGTGAGATTCTGAGCTGATCTGTACTATGGTTGTATTTTGGAAGTAGAGATGTGTTTTGCTATACCTCTAAGATAGTCATTACATCACTAATTTTCATACTAACACAATACAAGATTTAAGTCATGAAACCTGAACCTTTTGCTTTGGCTTCAAGTGTGAGATGGCTACCAAGAATTTTGCATGGGCTCATCTTGAAAGATGATGGTCTTTGTCTTTATGTGATCAATCCTCTATTTCGCCTTTCCAAGTCACAACTGAAAAAGGGTGTTAAATAACTGAATACTGAAGGTCCATTCCAAACTACTCTTTTCCTATACTTTATCAAAGAAATAAGGGTAAAAATTTTCAAGAATTTAAGATCGTGTGAAGATAAGCAATTAAGTGATAAGACATATAGCATTTAACAAACATTTAGATAAATATCTTTGCATTTGATTGCATTTGATTGAGAGTTACCCAGCTTAACTTTGCCAGTCATTGAAAAAAGAGCTTTACTCTATTTCCAAACACCAAAAGGCGAAAATGAAATCAAAAGGAAAGAAAAAAAAATGTGACTAGAAGACAGTCAGGCTAGGGGTTGTAAATGGAAATTATTTTTTAAACCAGAAGTTTTTGAAATGAGAGATGAGAAAAGTTTTAGGATATGGGAAGCCTGTCAAAGACAGAAAAATAAAAATAAATTTTAAAACCGTGGCTCCAAACTGTTTTCACCTTCATGGTGTTTCAAGAAGTACAAGCAAAATAAAGGGCTTGAATTATTTTGAATCTGTTCTGTTTTTCATGGGCTATGTTATTTTAACTGTAACACTGCCCTGGTTCTGAACTACATAGGTTAAGGCTGTGGAAGTATTTCTACACAGCAGATTTATAACTTCCCCATAACTCAAGGAAATTTTGCCCTGTGACATATATATATTAGATTTTCTCATGCTACTCTTGCTGGCTGTGTATTTTTAGCAGTGTACAGATTAGCTTCAGGAAATGTTCCTAATCTTTCCACATCTCATTTTATAGACATATTAAATAAAATTTTCCTACTCTTACTCACTATTGAGATGTTTTAAGATATTAACATTCAAATATTCCATTTCTAATATTGTTTATAATTTTTTTAAAGTAGATTCTCATGACCTTTCCCCTCCTTTGGCTTCTCAACAATTCTGGGGATAAGCTATTCTCTGAAGTCTGCTAGTTGCTAGGGGAATCTAATCCACTCTGATTACTACCAAGTAGGACCAGTCTAAGTTTTTCTGACAGAATTAAATTAAAAATTACATCTAAAAATTCTGAAAAGCTATTGGATGAGCAGAAATGACCCTATACATAATGTAATATTATATGACCTAAGGTACATTTTCTAATAACTAATCACCAGTTGATAAACCAGGATCAGAATTCACTTAACTAATTTTGCCCAGGGATATTTTTATCTCAAAGGGGAATTAATAGAGATCAGCTTGTCTTTGTATGATTCCTATAAAATTATACCTTAAGTCAATGATATGGATTTTAGAATTTTGTTTGATATGATCTAAGAAAGGCACATTTCTAGAATAAAAATAAGCACAAATTCTTTGACACTTTGTCCTTAAGAAATAAGGTTTATTTATTGGTTTTTAAAACCGCTTTAATTTTATCTATACAGAAATTAGACTGAGTAATTAATGTAGACTCAATGTAATTAATGAGACTAAATAAAAGCTTTGCTGTTTTCGTACTGGAATCATTAAGAAGAACCTGAGCCACTAGCCATCATTTCTGTTAGATGTCAAGTTAAGTCCAAAGTACTTGCTTCTATGGTCATGACCCACTGGCTGGAAAGTCCTCTCAGGCAGAGAGTTAAAGAAAAACACTAGTATGTAAGGGAATTATGTGTATGGAAAGCCAAGGAATATGGTTATGTATCAACCAGTGTTTGTTAATCACGTGGGGTTTAGTTTCGAAATCTCTAACTCCAGAATAACCTTGAGTGACGTCAGCTTTTGTAGGTGATGCATCAGATTCTGAAGCCAGTTTTTCTACTGATTTCCCTATTGGATCAGAATCAGAAGAGACCTACAGATTCGAACTTAGAGTTTATCATAAGTAAATGAAAGAAACTGGAAAGTCTCTAAATGTTTATGTAAAATACAAATGATGTACTTTAAAATGCTGTTGTATTGTGAATGAGCAAAATACAAGATGAACAAAAAATGAATGAATAAAATCACAAAGACTTCTTCCAGGTATATGGACAGGCGAGGCAACAGTGAATCTGATACTTAAGTTCAGATATATGGCAATAATTCCATCTAAACTTATGATGGAACTTGAATATTTTCTTTATTTTTGGGGTAATAAGAATATATAATTCCTCCTTGGGTAATGGACTAAATCATCTGTTTAGGAGAGGAATCACAAAGTTGTAAAGAGTTAGCAGAAAAGTTACAAGCTGCTGCTAATCATTGATATTTTAATTTTTTTCTAATTTAACCTATGGAAATAGCAACACAAAGTATTGTTTCCTTTACCTATCCTCAGGAATAAGAATATGTGAAGCACATAACCTCATGCCATAACCTGTGTTTTTTGAGTCTAGAGCAGGTCAGCATTCAGAAATATGAGAATAGTGACTGTCTTTATCAGTCCATTTATCAGTTTCCTGAAACACTAGATAATCTTTTTTTTTTTTTTTTTTTTGAGGAAAGTAGTGTTTTTGCCAAAGGATCAGGAAGCATAGAGCACTGAGTTTTGTTAGAAAGGAACTCAACTGTGACAAGATTTCACTACAAAAATGCACCACAATTTCCTTCAGTACAGTTGCATGAATTACGTTTCTGATTTGTTGACTCCAGATGTCTTCCTCTGTTTAGCTATTTATTCTCACAAATAAAACTTTCAGTTTAGCATTCAAACTAACACTTAGTTCATTAGAATATAATTGTTAGCATAACAGAATGCATCTTTCTGCTTGATAATTATCTCTGTAGTTTCTCAGGAAAAATCTAATAAGACCAGGATTGAAAAAGATTTTTCAGAGATGGTAGAATAGTTCAGTGGTAGAGTACAGGGTTTACATAGAGAAGTCTGTAATCGCAATTGCTAACATAAGAATCATATTTTCTTAATGCGAGGAAATATGGTGTTTCCAAATCTAGTGATAATAACATCTCCTAAATATTTGAAATGTTAGTGTTTCACACTCATGAAAGCAAATAAATACAGCCGTGGCTTCCCCATAACTGCTTCTATATTTGCCTATTTCTATTTCACTATTTTGTATTTGAAAGAATTTAGCTAACAAGCAACAATACCAATCAAGAGATGTTCCAGTCTATGGTATAGATCTACCATTGGTTTTCTAAGTATTGATAGATTCTACTTTAAAAGAAGTTCAGTCAATGATATGGTTCCAAATAGTGTCATAGCTTCTGTTATCTTCGTGAGTATGGAACAGAAATGTAACTATATTCTGTAATTTTCTTAACTTACAAATTGGTCCTTTCTTTAATACTCTTATGTGTATGTGTATTTGAGAAAGAGCGAAAGAGTTTTATCAGCTCATTTGTTGATTACATGTTCACAGTTGGTGTGACCTAAGAAAATCTATTAAAGTTATTATTTTAATATTTTCTTTAGAATACATTTATTTTAATGACACTTTAAATTGTCTCTTACATGTTGAATTATATTTACCAGAGCATGTAGCAAGACTTACTTCACATCTCTCTTTTAGTCTCTTCTCTCTCTCCTCTTTTACTCCTTGTAAAATTTACAAAAATGAATATTAAAACAATAGTGTGCTGGAAAGTCATTTTGAAAATTTATGGTTGCTACTGGGAACTTTACAATCATAAGTTACATTAAAAATTTTAATCTTAAGTTATGAAATATTTGTGTATATAGCCTTACCTTAGAATAATTGCATCATTTCATACTCATTGGACTTAAATAGCTTATGAGATTAAGACGTGTGTTTTTTTTCACTTAAGTGAACAAATGTAGTCTACTGATTTTTTGTATAGCTATTGTTTGCATACTGACCAAGACATGAGGAGTTATGTTAGATAAAACTCATTTCAAGATGCTAGTACATGTAGAACACTCTTCTTATATTTCTTTTTTCTTTTTTTTTTTTTTATTGTAAGGGTGATACACAGAAGTGTTACAGTTACATAAGTCAGGTAATGAGTATATTTCAGCCATGTCACTTCTTCCCTCTAATTTTCTCCCAATTTTTTCACTCATGAACCCCTCCCCGCAAGTTGTAAAGGTTCATTTTCAAGATAGTGATTAGTGAGTATCACTGCTACAATAGTTCACCCTTTGTGTCACTATTTCCCCTTACCCTTTCCGAAATAGATAAACTTACATACAATGCAAAAAGTATAAAACTCAAAAACAGAAAAGGGGAAAATAAAAATCAAAACAAAAATCACAAAAAGTAGAATATAAAACCTCTTGTTGCCAGGCACCTGTGGCTCACACCTGTACTCCTAGCTACTCGGGAGGCTGAGATCTGAGGATCAAGGTTCAAAGCCAGCCTGGGCAGTAAAGTCCCTGAGACTCTGATCTCCAATAAATTACCAGAAAACCAGAAGAGGCACTGTGGTTCAAGTGGTAGAGCACTAGCCTTGAGCTGAAGAGCTAAGGGACAGTGCCCAGACCCAGGAGTTAAGCCACTGGACGGAAAAACAAAACAAAACAAAAACCTCTTGTTTCCATTTCTTGTCACTTATTTCAATACACAGCATTTTATATAATCATATGCACATAGCTATTGAGATGTTGTGATATGCTCTTAAGCTATTCTCCTTTGGTCTCACTATGAGAATGTTTAGAGTCCTGTAAAAATCAAAGTGTTTTTCATGTACAATTCTGATTTTTTTTGAATACAAAAAAATCAAGCAGCATCTAATTCTGTTTCTAATCTGGAAGACAGTACCAACATCAACAATTTAATATTATTCCATGGTTTTCCATTTACTGTGTTTATATTTTTTCTTTGGACCCAATATATTTGACAATTATAATGTCATAAGTGATTTTAGCAGACATATGGTACTCATATCAACCTGAATTTAAGCTAAATGTTTTCATTTGATCACATATATTTTTCTTTCCTTTCACTCTTTTTGTGTATATTTTTAGTGTAAAAATACTGTACAGAGGGGTTACAGTTACATAAGTAAGGTGATAAGTGCATTTCCTATCAAGCATTGTTACCTCCTCCTTTGTTTTTCCCGTATCATCCCTTCCCTACCCTCCTCACCAACTCCTTCCCTGCCCCCAAAGTTTTAAAGTTGGGTTTCAACATAGTGTCTTGTACATCTAATTGTTACAATGGGTCAACCTATGTCTTTATTTCAGCATTTTGTTATTTCCTTACATTCCCCAAATTAGAAAAATGTGTATACAAGATTCAGGACACCGGAATCAAAAACAGTGAAAACAGGGGTTTTATAATATGGGGGAAGAACATACAAAAGAAACAAAAACATCACAATGGACAACAGTGTCATTTCAAAAATTAAATCCCCCAACAACAAATCCTCAAAGAAACAACTGCCCAAATAATAAGTAGGCTAAGGACTTAAAGAGAAACTTCTCTGAAGAGGAAATAAATATGGCCAATAGACACATGAAAAACTGCTCAACTTCTGTAGCCATAAAAGAAATGCAAAGCAAGACAACATTGAGATTCCACCTCACCCCAGTTAGAATGGCTATAATCAAGAAATCTAATAACAACAGATGCTGGATGGGATGTGGCTAAAATGAACCCTACTGCACTGTTGGTGGTAGTGTAAACATGTTCAACCTCTTTGGAAAGCAGTATGGAGGGTCCTCAAAAAAGACTTCTTTCCTCTCATTTTATGAATCAAGCTATCACTGCACCTTTTTGAGCACCAATATGAAACGGAACATAATACTAACTTTGAGATCAAACCTAGCTTAGAAATTCTGAACACTTTTTCAATTGTTATGTGTGGGTATTAACTATGCAACAGAGTAGGTATAGCTTATAGAACAGGATTTTCTAGAGTAGATAATATGTTTTAAGATTGAGCACAAGATCTATGATATAATAAAAGAACATGCTATTGAATTGTGTTTTGTTAGTTTAATGGATATGCTGGTTAAATATTTCTGTTTTAAAATTCCTTGCTGATACTCTAATAGATAATCTCTTACATTTATGAATAATATTTACACAATTAATTTATGTTTTATTTACTACAATTACCACTGGAACTTTGAAAAGGAGAAAGCTACTTTAATATATCAGGTATGTTCTCAAAATATTGTTTCATAAAACGAACTAACTTATTTCTTCATAAAATGAACTGTTTAGTACTGTTGGATATGATCAGTCAATTATCCCAGAGATAATTTTGTTCTTTTGAGTATGTCTGGTAAATGTTTGGATCAGTTTTCTTCAGATTGACATATTATTGTACAATAGATGAATTGAGTAGAAATCAATATGAAAATTGATTTTATTAATTTTTTTAATTTTAATTTTTATTTTTTGTGAACATACTGTACAGAGGGGTTACAATTACATGGGCAAGATAATGAGTACATTTCTTATCAAGCATTGCAGCCTCCTTTTTTGTTTACCCTTCACATCCCTTCCCAGCCTCCCCCCACCCTCCCACCCAATCCCGCCACCCACCCCCCCTCACCAAAGTTGTAAAGTTCATTTTTGACATGACAACTTGTACTTCTCATAGTTGCATCGGGTCCACCTGTATCCTTAACCGACTTGTTTTTCCCCATCTCCTCCACAAATTATACCAACATCAAATATAGTGAAAGCAGTGGTTGTACTGTGGGGGAGGGACATACAAAGATACAAAGAAATAATCTTATAAATGAGTTAGAAACACATTCATGAAAGAAAAAAACATTAAAATACATATCTAAGGGTTCATTTTCCTAACATCACATTATCTGACCTTTCCTGCTTGACTCATACCTATACTAGATATTGCAAATAAGGGAAACCATGGGACCTTTGTTTCTTTGGGCTTGGCTTACTTCACTTAATATAATTTTTTCCAAGCCTTTCCATTTCCTAACAAATGGGGCAATGTCATTCTTTCTGATGGAGGCATAGAATTCCATTGTGTATATATACCACATTTTCTTGATCCATTCATCTACTGAGGGGCATCTGGGTTGGTTCCATAACTTAGCTGTGGTAAATAATGCTGCAATAAACAGAGTTGTGCTAGTAGCTTTAGTGTGGTCTCGTTTGTAAACATTTGGGTAAATGCCCAAAAGTGGGATTGCTGGGTCATAGGGGAGCTCTATGTGAAGTATTTTGAGAAACCTCCATACTGCTTTCCAAAGTGGTTGAAAAAGTTTACACTCCCACCAACAATGAAGTAAGGTTCCCTTCTGTCCACATCCCCTCCAGCATCTGTTGTTATTAGAGTTCTTGATTATAGCCATTCTAGCTGGGGTGAGGTGGAATCTCAATGTTGTTTTGATTTGCATTTCTTTTATGGCTAGGGAGGTTGAGCATTTCTTCATGTGTCTGTTGGCCATCCTTCTTTCTTCTTCAGAGAAGTTTCTCTTCAAGTCTTTAGCCCACTTATTTATTGGGCAGTTGGTTCTTTGAGGATTTGTTGTTGGGGGATTTAATTTTTTGAGCTCCAATTATATTTTAGATATGAGACCCTTGTCCGTTGTTTGTTTTCTTTCTATAGGAATATAGAGTGCCAACCTCTAACTTATGATTCTAATGCATTGTAATTCATAATAGCTTTCAGTTGCCAAGTTTGCATCCTAAGGCCTCTTGATGGGGCAAGTAAGATTGGCAAACCATTGCAATTTCATGATAAAAGAATACTGAAACTTTAAAAATATGTTTAAAAATATAGAGAAATGAATCAGCTGGAAGTGATCCAAATATATGCTTAAATTAAGCAATAGATTATTAAGAAATTCCTATTTTTTTACCCTCTTCCAAAACTTTGGAGTAGTTTAACTTTACAGAATTTTGTTCTTCATCTGTTACAATGTATCAGTAGTAGGCTTCCTTAAATCTGTGAAATTAAGAGATGAGATAGTTTCTCTCTTACAAACCTACTCTCCAAAGAGGATTCTATATCTGAATAAATATATTCTATAGATTTTTCAATTCTGATACATTCAGAAAAATACTGGACAAACAGTAGCCTTGACTTTTTGGAAGTCATTCTAAATCTGGAGATAGATAGGTAGATAGATAGATAGATAGATAGATAGATAGATAGATAGATAGATAGATGATAGTTAAGCTGGTTTAGTACTCATTTTCTGACATTATCAAACATAAATAAGGATATTTGTGCAAATATAACAAGTGAGAGGTAATAGCCGTTCATAATAAATATTACTATGGAATCTTATATAAGTGCATGGCTCTGAATCTCCTTGCAGACAAGGCAGAGAGAAAAATTGTAATAATGCACAATATCATCAAAGAAAACAGTCTTTTTAGAGAACTCTAAAGTTTTAGACTGGTGTAAGACCTGGGAGGTATTTTCCTCATAAGTTCTTAATTACACTTCTGTGACCTGAAATTTTCCATTCTAAAACCATATATATTTTGTAGTTATATTCTTTACTGTAACATAATACAGAAAGTGTGACAATCTAAAGTTACTAGAAATCTTATTCAATCTTATTTTAATCATGAATTGAAATCCTTTGAGAAGCAATTATATTTACAATTCTGGAAATTCCAAAAGATACTCAGAACTGTTTAAGGAGCATCATTCAGGGCAGTGGACATGAGTTTGATTATAAAGAAGGGGAAATAACAAAATGCTGAAACAAGGACACAGGATAACCCATTGCAACAATGAGACAATGTTGAAAATGAATTTTACAACTTGGGGGGAGGGATGGACTGAGGGAGGTAGGGGAGGGATGGACTTGTTGGAGAAAAACAAAGGAGGATATAACAATGTTTGACAAGAAATATACTCATTACCTTACTCATGTAACTGTAACCTCTCTGTACAACATCTTTACAATAAAATATTTTTTTAAAAAAGAAAGCAATAAAGACATAAAACATTTGAATCTCATGTAAGATTTAAGAATACGACAGTTTCCACAGACAGTAAATGCATTAAAATATGCAAAATCTAACTGGTGTGGAATCTCAATGTTGTTTTGACTTGCATTTCTTTCATGGCTAGAGGAATTGAGCATTTTTTCATGTGTCTATTGGCCATTCTTATTTCCTCTTCAGAGAAGTCTCTCATTAAGTCTTTAGCCCACTTATTAATCAGGAGGTTATTTCTTTGAGGATTTGTTGTTGGGAGATTTAATGTTTTTGAGTTCTAAGTATATTTTAGATATGAGACCCTTGTCTGTTGTATGGCTAGTGAAGATCTTCTCCCAATGCATGGGCTTTCTATTGAACCCCAAAATAGGGACACAATATGTTTTATCTTTCTTGCTGCTGTTCTTAATGTACTTATAATGTACTATGTGATTTATTTTTGTATGTTCTTCCCCGATGGTATAACTCGTGTTTTCTGGTGCCCTGCATCTTGTATATACAGTTTGTTTTTTTTTAATTTGGGGAGGGGAAGGTAATTAAAAAATTCTGAAATAAGGATACAAGTTTTACCCTTGTAGCAATGAGATGTACAAGACACTATGTTGAAAATGAACTTTCCACCTTGGGGTGGGGGAGGGAAGAGTTGGGGGAATGGAGAGGGAAGGGATAGTAAGGGAAAAACAAAGTAGGAGGTAAATATGCTTGATAGGAAATGTACTCATTACCTTACTCATGTATCTGTAACCCCTGTTTATAGTATCTTTACTACACATATATATATGTATATATATAGTTTCTTTGCAACATATGTATGTGTGTATGCATGTATAAAGAGTATATATGCAAAACCTTAGACAAGGAAATGCAAATCATACTGACATATGTCATATTGTTATACTGACAATAACCTGCATGGCTCTCATCAAGAAAACAAACAACATCAACTATGGCCTAGAAAATGAAGGAAAACTAAACTCTTCTACGTGTGTGTTTGTGGTTGTGTGTGTATGAGAGAGAGATAGAGAAAGAGAGAGAGAGAGAGAGAGAGAGAGTATTATGGAGCCTGAACAGGCACTGTCCCTCAGCTCTTCAGCTCAAGGCTAGCACTCTACCACTTGAGCCACAGTGCCACTTCTGGCTTTTTCTGCTTATGTGGTGCTGAGGAATTGAACCAGGGCCTCATGCACACAAGGCAAGCACTCTACCACTGAGCCACCTTTCCAGTCCATCTTCTATACCTTTAACAGTAAGGCAAGTTAGCTTAGCCCATATAGAAATCAGTATAGATTAAAATACATCTATTATATGATGCAGATCTATCACTTCTAGGTGTGTACCTCAGGGAATAAAATTCAGAATGTAGTAAGATAATTGCAAACAAATTTTTATTACAGCACCATTCACATTAGCAAAATTAGGGAATCAGCACAGATACCTATCAATGGGTAAATGTATAAAGAAATATAGCATATATGTATGGAGTATTATTTGGAAATAAATAAAATTGAGATTATATTTTGCAGACAAATGGAATAAACTGGTGATCACCTACTTAAGACACTATGACTGGTTTCCTGCTCTTCACAGCCATCATCAATCCATTGTATCACTGAAGTAATACCCAACAGCCTATGTGAAAACCAATGAAGGAAACAGAACACAGTGACTAGGAAGAAGTTTCAAAAGGAAATTCAAACAAATCATACAAAACCTTTTTCCAAGTTACTGGAAACCAATACCAGTTCCCTACACTTAGAGAGTTGGGACTCTTACCTGATGTAAAAAGATGCAAATGAACTTATTCTCCATTGGTACCGAAAGAAATATTAAAATATGTTGAAAAGTAGAGTCATTGATTTTCTTTAGTCATGCTATTTTATGCATTAGGGCAGTTGATTATTTTTGCAAAGATAAAAGTAAGTTCACTAAGCTTACTGAAAATATTTAGGTTGTTAACCTTCCAATATGCATGTAATATATGAACCTGTGTGTCCAAATATATACATGGGCTTTCAGGTGCATGAAAGTGTGATAATTTTCATGATTTTTATTTTTTATTGAATTGTATTTCCATAATACTGTGTGCTCTTTGACACTTGAATGTTTTTCAAGCTCAGAACATAATGTTCTTGTATGCACACTAAACCTATTAAATGATTATGGAGCAGCCTTAGTACCAAGCAACTTTTTAACATGAACACCAACCATAGTGGGAAACTATATATGTTATCACATTTCCACAACTGAGGTCAGGGAGTTATATTTGTCCCCTATCGACTTAGCAGTAGCTCACTGAAGATATAGATTGGGGGTGGCTACAAGGGTTCACTTTTCTGATGATCTACAATATAACATTTAGGACATATTCTTCTCTAGAACTGTTACTACCTATAGATTTGCATTAAGACTTCAATTTCTATTGATATCCAAACTACACTAATTCTTTCAAGAGGTATTGCAAATAACTTTCAACAAATAACTTACAAAGAAAAAAAAAGGATTAATTTTACCAGCAGTTAAAAAGTTGCTACCTTTCAAATGTCTTTGTCTTGATTATTTTAATAAGGCTCTCTCAATTTACATAATTTTTCATTCCTACAGTCAGCTCAATTGCCTTATTTTCTTGTTTATGACTCTGCTAATGGATACTTCATTTATAATCCACAAAAGAGCTTCCCTATTTAATTTTACTTCCTTTGCTATCTTTATCTCCCTTTTCCTTAAGTGGCATTTGCAAAGCAAATATATTTAATAGATTTTTTTCTTTCCTATCAGTTGTGACACTCAAATTCAGACTAGAAACAACTAAGACTTATCTGTTAGAGCTATAGTTTAAAAATGTGATTTAATTTTGACTTGCTTCAGAAATTAATACCAACTGTAAATGTAAGGTGATAGCCTCCTATTTCCTATTTTATATGCTTACCTGAAAACAAACCAAATGAAATAGTTAATGGCCTGGTAAATATATACTATATTATATACATGTGTATATACTATGCTATATACATATGCATCTGCATATGTGAATTTGTATATAAAATGTATATATATATATTTGTACATATATATGACATATAAAGAGCTTTTTCTCTGTATATAAATATACCTAGATATAGGTAGATATATTAAGTTTCAAGGATAGATATAAAGATATACTGAGCTCTCTATCCATCTATCTATATATATATGAGTATATATATATATTATATATATATATATATTTCATACATTCTAATTTTTAAAGATAAACCAGTTCTGCATGGAGTAAATTAAGCAGCTCCTTATTCTATGATTACATACCCCATATTTCCAGTAGTAGTAATTTAATTTGAGATAGCAATTCAATATCACATTAGCCAGAGTAAATTTGATGAACTTCTCATGAATGGACCTGAGAAAATTTCCTAGAAGTTCATCCCACACCAATGGAAGAGGAGCTGGCTCTTTAAAGTTGATTATAGTAACTATAAATTTTCTTTATGGGAAAGGACATGGATGTGTGCAGGGAAATGGAATTTTGTGGATCTATGCCTATTTATGTTTTCCTCTTTAAATTCTTGCATCTGAAAAAAATAAACATTTCTATTTATACTAGTAGCAAGTACTCTACATGTATTATTCAATCAATGAATTTAATTTACACCCTAGCATTTTCCAAAGTGAAAATTATTGGTTAGTTTTCCCAATTTTAAGATTGAGATCGACATCATGTGCTATAAGAAAAGTATAGCACTAAGCAAAAACATTAAAGACAAGTTTATACAATTTTTTTCTTCAAATCTACTAAAGTGAAAGAGGAAAACTTGCCTGAATAAACAACACATACATTATGTTTTCACTGAAGAATATTTAATTTAAACCAATAACAAGGTAAGTCTAAAAGAAGCAAAATAATGGAAGAAATTAGTACTGAAGTACCCTGGTCTTCTTAATTGATTTACTTAAGTAATAAGTGATAGGTATAGCTTACAATTAAAGTTGGAGAATAATGGAGAGGGCCAAGAAGGAGACTGAGTGATATCACTTGGCATTTTCCTTCACAGTCAAATCTCATTAGACAGTGACTTCAACTCAAACACCCCAGAGAATGGCTAAGGAAACTAGAGCTGAGGGCACAGCAGCCTAGATCCCATTAATAACACAGGAGTCTCCATATTCCAACAGGTGAACCTACATCTGTGAACTCCTGGCTGCTGTGGGAGCCATTGTGTATACTAACCTGAGGGTGGCACATAAAGAACCAAACAGAAGATGATTCAAAGAGAACTATACTCAATATCTGAGTGTAACCTCTCTGTACATCACTAAAAATAATAATAATAAAAGAAAGCCACAAGTTTAGTCCAAGCCCCAATAAAGAAAGTAAGAAAGAAAAATAGAGCTCAAAGGTGAGCTAAACATGGAATGCAGCTATCAGTCCAGTACAACAGAATTACTCATAAGACAATATGTTGCGAATGATCTGTACAACTTGGGGGGAGGGTTGGAGGGGAGGGAAAGGGGAGAAAAATGAAGGGTGGTAACATGTTCGAAAAGAAATGTACTTATTACCTTACTTATGTTAGATAACCCCTATGTACAACACCTTGACAATAAAATTTAAATTTAAAAAAGCAGTGTAGTATGGTCCTGTGTGGCTAGACAGAGGAGGGGCTAGCAAATGCAGCCATATTTGAAAGGCAGAGAGCACAGCCGTCTGTATTTGTAGGTACTTGGGAGAATCAGGAAGCCACAGATTAAGTAAGCAGTGAGTGAGCCTGAGGGTTAGGGCAGAGACAAATGAAACCCTTCAGAGGAGAGTGGGATCAAATCTCTAAGCTCCTCATATATGTTTGCTAACCACTAGAAACCTGCGACTGCCATTTTTGTGAGTTTAACTTTGCTCTGAAAATAGCTGGACGGAAGCATACAGAGTTAGACAAGAGAAAAGAACAGCAGCTTTACAGAGCAACTGAGGACTCTGTGCCTTTCATATTTTCCCTGCTTACCGTTTTGAACATGCTTCACTTTATTTTTATTGTAAATAAGTCTACTTATTGTTGATATTGTACATTAGATCAGATTACTTTAGACTGCTTTTTTCTCACTTTACATTCAATTTTGCATTTTCCTCCTTCCTTTTAATTTCAGTCACTTTACATGAGGAAAGACACTCACCTTTCAATGTTCCATTTTAAACTGCATAATTTTCCCTCTCTGGCCACCTACTCCTGTTGGCACTTGCCCTTTGTCTGTAAACAAGATAGGTATTTTGCTTCTATTTTCTTATATTTCCATTCTTCAATCCAAAATTATTTGCCACCTATATTTTTTTAAGTTAATTAGGTTGCCAGATCCATTTTTGTCTGTTTGCCTTTTTTCTTTCAATGCATCATTAACTGAACGTTTTTTTTCTAGTTATCTCATTTCAGTTTCCCATTATCTCTTTCTATTAACCATAGTCAACACTTTTTGCTAGCTGTGCATCAACATAAACCATAGTATTCATTAGTACCATTTCCCTTATCTCAATCCCATTATCACCTTCTTTAACTAAGGTCTTTGATCACACAATGCCATCTCTGTTGCTTCATTCCTCTTAAAAAAAAATACTAGCACTGGTGAGATTGTTTGTATTGAGTTTGATGTCATCTCATGGTGGATATATGTCATTTGTAGTGGCCACTGCAGCTGAACTTCCTGAGTAAAATAGACCGGACCCAGTAACTTGAGTACAGAAGCGTGAACATTTGAGAACTTAGCCATACACCCCCTCAGTCTATCAAAATAAGAAAATTTACCTCACCATAACTAATCTAATCAAAACATCATAAAGTCTCCTACTGAGAGACTAAATAAAATTAAATCTTCTAACAAAATCTTAACACTGCATGTATGTATAACTACCAACACATTCATATAAAGGCACATCTACTAGAATAAAAACAAATTTCTCAACACAATCTAAATGAAAGAAAGGCATGGGATGATGTAATCCAAGGTCTAAAAGTAAACAATTGTCAATCTTAATGATTGTATCCATCATAATTCAAGAAACAACTTTCCATGATAAACAAAAACTAAAGGGATTTATGCTCACTAAACTAGAACTTAAAGATATTCTAAACACACTGAAATGGAAAATAAATGCAACCAGGAAAAAAACAGTAAATAATAAAGCATATTAGATAAATATATTAAGAAAGGAAGAATTGAAAAGATACTGAAATGCTCGAGTTCAGGACTTCAAGAGGACCAAGATGGATGTAATCAACAGTGAGGTGTTTATTGCAAGCTAGCTGGGTCCTCTGCACACACAGCAAACAACTCGTGACGCTGAGAGGCCCGAGCACAAAATCAGCACAGCTTTTATAGTATTGAACAAACAATTTAGGGGATTTCCACACAAGCAGTTACATGATTGGTTAACATTTATAAAAACTGCATAGTACTGAGGTTTGAGTCCACCCTGACCGCACTGCCCTTTTTCTGAACTCTTGGTCCATGTTTGATGGTGGTCGATGGTGATGGTTGCAATTATGTTCTGTTTCTGGAACACTTGGGCAATTGTTCTGTTTCTTAAGGGTAGGCAGGGTTGATGGCAACTGAGAATTGGTTTTTTTTTTTCTCCCTCTTGGGATTACTTTGAGGGCAGCCTAGCACAAGATGGTGGGGTTAATCTCAAATTGGAGTTACTTTGGCTCTTCAATACAAGCATCATAACAAGAATAACATGACAGGAAATACTGCATCCTTTTCAATACTAACACTAAACTATCAACACCCCAACCTATTACATTGATAGAATGTCAGGGTGGGAAATTAGATCCAATTGTTTCATACAATAACTACATCATATTGACAAAGACAAAATAGATTTAAGATGAGAGGATACAGATCATTTAACAAATGGATCCCCAAAATAGGACTAATTACAGTCATATATAGTCATATAGATTTTAAATCAAAATTAGAAGAGAAAAAGAAGACTACTATGTGTTAAGGAAATGACAAACCATGAAGGGAAGATACAGTTATTAACTTATGCACTGAGAAGATGATGCAAAGAACAACTTACATAGCTATAAGAACATATACATGAAACCAAAGAGAAAAATAGTTAGAGGATTTATTTCAACCTCCTAGAAAAACAAGCAAAAGCGAAAATCAATATCAGTAAGCAGAAAAATAATAAAGCTTAAGGCAGAAATTATGAATGGAAAGTAAAAAATGCAAAATGTCAATAAAACTATGGTTACTTATTTGAAAACATAAATAATATTAATAAACCTTTAACCCAGCTAACTCAAAGAACACTCAAATCAATAAAATGAGAGTTGTAAAGAGAAATATTACAAATACCGAAGAAGTCCACAGGAACATTAGAGAATACAAAAACAAACAAACACAACAACAACAGAAACCAGTCAGGCGGGTGCCCGTGGCTTACACCTGTAATCCTAGCTACCCAGGAGGCTGAGATCTGAGCATTGTGGTTCAAAGTCAGGGCAGGCAGGAAAGTCCATGAGATTCTTATCTGCATCATTATCATCATCATCACCATCATCATCATCATCATCATCATCAGAAAACTGGAAGTGGCACTATAGCTCAAATGGTAGAGGACTGGTCTTGAGCTGAAGAGATGAGGGACAGTGCCCAGACCCAGAGTCCAAGCCTCATGACCGACAAAAAATAAAAAATAAAAATAAAATAAATAAAAACTAGCTGGTTGCTCGTGGCTCATAGCTGTAATTAGTTACTCAGGAGCATGAGATCTGAAGATCATGATTTGAAACCACCAGGGTCAAGAAAGTCTGTGAGACTTTCATCTCCAATTAATGTACTCTCCACCAAAAATACTGAAAGTGGAGCTCTTGCTCAAGTGGCAAAGCACTAGCCTTGACCACAAAAAGCTCAGGACCAGTTACCTGTACCTGAGTTGAATCCCAGGAAAGGCACCAAAATAAACCAACAACATCAACAACAATAAAACCCTACTCTTCCTGTAAACTGGAAAATCTAAAAAAGCAAGAGAAAGTGATAGAGTGAGAAAGAGAGTGAGTGAGAGAGAGATGACATTGCATATAACATGAAAATTGAACCAAGTTGTCATAAACTACATAAACCAGAGGTATAGCTAGCAATGAATGAAGCAATAATAGAGTATGTCAGCAAACAATTCTACAAGATTTTAAAGAAGAATGAACACTATATTCCTCTAGCTCTTTCATGAAATATAAAGCAAAATCATATTCTTAAGCTTTCTCTATAAAGCTGATATTACTCTGATACCAAAACCAGATGATGACACAACAATAACGAAATTTAGAGGATAATTTCTTTGATGAATGTGGAAACAAATATTTCCAATAAAACAATTGAAATAATACACTAAAATTCATCAACATCATCAACAACAACATGTTCAGGTTGTTTTCATTACTAGGATGGTTCAAAGTTCAGAAATTAAAAATGTGGTAGGTTACTGTCAAATGCTGGTGGTCTATGCTTGTAATGTTATTTACTCAGGAGTCTTAGATCTGAGGAACACAGTTTGAAGCAAGCCCAGGCAAGAAAATCTGTGCAATCTCATCTCCAACTAACTACCACAATCAAGAAATATAGTTCAAGTGACAGAGCTTTAACCTTGAGAGAAAATGCTAGAGGATAGCAGCTAAGCCCTGAGTTCAAGCTCCAGTACTGGCATGCATGTGTGTGCGCGCACACACACACACACACACACACACACACTCAAAGATATAGCATAAGATAAACAGAATCAATTACAAGAAAATCCCATTATCTCAATAGATGTGGTAACTTTCCAACAAAATTCTATATCCTTTTATGGGAAAAATTCTGAAGAAACTAAGAATTGGAAAAGCATTGTTCTTCAGGAACTGGTGGCTTATGCCTGTAATCCTAGCTACTCAGGAGGCTGAGATCTGAGGATTGCTGTTCAAAGCCAGCCCAAACAGAAAAGTCCATAAGACTCTTGTATCTAATTAAACACTAAAACCTGGAAGTGGAACTGTGGCTCAAAGTAGTAGTGCCTCACAATCAACCATAAAGGAAAAGCATTGCTCACCCTAGCAAAAGTTCCTGTGTTATGAGAAGCCTACAGTGAATATCATACTAAATAAGGAAAAATTAAAATAAATTCCTCTAATGTTAGGGAAAAAAAACCAAAAATGTCTCCTCTCTCCAGTACAGTTTTGGAACTTCTTGTCAGAGTTGCAATGCAAAGAAAAAATTAAAAGTGATACAAATTTTTGGAAGCGGTGCTGTGGCTCAAGCTATAGAGCACTCGCCTTGAGGTGAAGAGCGCAAGGACAATGCCCAAGCCCAGAGTTCAAGCCCTACGACAAAAACAAACAAACAAACAAACAAAAAACCATAGTGAGACCAGTTCTCAGTGAAAATAAAAGACTATAAAAAAAATTTTTAAAAAGCAAAAGTCAAATTAAGCCTATTCAAAGATGATGTGTTCCTATACTTACAAGACTCAATAGCAACACACAACAACAACAAAACAAAAAAACTACTAGATTAACAACTTTGGCAAGGTAGCAGGATATAAAAGTAACTTTGTAAATTTGTAGCTTTCCTATTGGAGTAACAATGACCATGCTGAGAACAAAATTAGGGAAACAATTCAATTCAGTCTCAAAACAAAATTGAGTAAAAAAATTAGGAATAACTCTGCCCCAGAGATTCAAGTCTTCTACAATACAAACTGTGAAACATTCAAGAAATAAATTGGAGAAAAAACTAGAAGATAAAAATTCTGCTCATGAATCAGTAGAATGAATATTGTAGAGATGGTTGTAGGACTGAAAGTAATCTACATATTCAGTGCAATCCCCATCAAAATCCCAATGTCATTTTTCAAAAAAATCTATATTAATAAACAATTCCATCCTGATAATATATTTAAACACAATATTCCTAGAATAGCCAAAGATATCTTTAGGAAAACAAAGAGCAATCCTGAGGATATGACAATAGGGGAATTCAAGTTGTTCTTTAAAACCATAGGAAAAACTAACCCAGTATTGGCACATAAGCAGACACAAAGACCAGTAGAATGGAATAGAAGACCTTGAAATAAATCCAAACAGCTAATGCTACTTGATTTTTGACAAAGTAGCCTAAAGAAGAAAAAATAGCTTTTTCAAAAAATAATGGGAAAACATGCAAATAACTAAAACTGGTCCCTCATCACTTATCCTATATGAAATGAATTCAGGATGAATCAAAGATCTTAATGTAAGTGAGCACAGAAATGAACACAGGAAAATACAGAGAAAACTCTTAAAATATAATATATACAAGTATTTCTTTAAGAGGGCTCAAACATTCAGGATATAAGAACTAAAATTGAGACTATATCAAATGAAAAATCTTCTGCACACAAAAAGTAACAATTACCATAATGAAAAGATAATC
This sequence comes from Dipodomys spectabilis, assembly GCF_019054845.1. Lineage (NCBI taxonomy): Eukaryota > Metazoa > Chordata > Mammalia > Rodentia > Heteromyidae > Dipodomys > Dipodomys spectabilis. Next base: position 6,219,597 of record NW_024870758.1, on the reverse strand, counting down.
CAGAGTGGGAGAAAAACCTTTACAAGATATTCATTGGATGAAGGATTAACATCCATCTATATAATCAGCTCAAATACTTAAAAAACAAATAGTTTAATTAATAAATAGGAACATGAATTAATCATAAAGCATTGAGAAGTACAAATAGATAATGAATATATAAAGAAATGTTTACTGTGCAAGCTACATGGAGATTGCATTTCACTCTAAACTGTAAATGCTGATGAGAATGCCAAAGGAAACTCTTATTCCTGTACAGGCAGATATAAATACTGCAAACACTATTGAAATTAGTATGGATATTTACAACAAAAGCTGAAAAAAGACATTATAATTCTGCTATATCCATTGGGATATAGATATATACTGGAAAGAATAATAATACAAGAAAGCCATTGGCATTTTTATGTTTATCACAGTGATATTAACAACATTTAAGCTGTAAATCAGCCAAGATGACCAACAACATATGAATAGATGCAGAAAATGGGTTACATCAGTCATAAAGAAGAGTGAAATAATGCTGCATCCAGGAGAAAGGACAGAGCTAGAAATCATCTTACCTAGTGACATAAGCCAAGCTCAGAACTCAAATACTGGCATGCTTACACTCATTTATAAAATCTAGTTCTAAAATAATAAAAATGACAATAATAGTAGTATTGTGTAAAAATAACAGTTTGGGGATGTTGTTGGAAGAGAAAGGAAAAATGGAGAAATATCATAAAGAAACTCTTCAAAAATTGAGAGGAGGAAGGAAAGAGGAGGAGTCTTAAGAGAATATAATGGAGGGACTATATTTTTCTAAAATATACTGTACATATCTGGGAAATTTTCACATGAAATCCCATATACTATGAAGAAATCCTGATTTTTTTTTTGGTGAGGGTTGGTTGTGGGGCTTGAACTCTGGGCCTAGGTGCTGTCCCTCAGCTCTTTGTCTCAAGGCTAACACTCTACCACTTGAGCCACAGCATCACTGTTTATTGGACTTTCCTGCCCAGGCTGGCTTTGAACAGTGATCATCAGATCTCAGCTGCCTGAATAGCTAGGATTACAGGTGTGAGCCATCAGAGCCCAGCAGAAATACTTACTTTTTAAGTGAGGATTAAACTCAGTTAAATGACATGAATAACAATTTAATGAAATACTTAACAAGATATGTTATAAAACATTTTTTGTGATTGGTTTTGTTGGAAAAAATTCCACTTGCTCTGCTCTTTTGATTAGAAATATTATCTAAACATAGGGCTTACTCTATTTTTAGTGTCATTAAATAAAAATATTCTCATCTAACTGCTTAAGATTTTATGGCAATTTCTTAAGTTAAGTAATTTCAAAATGAAAATCAATTTGTATTTTTAATCTTTCATTTTCCAAACTGCTATGACCTAGTGATGCCATGGAGTTGAGACAGAACAGAACTTCCCATTAAGTAAACCTCACTTTGTACACCAGGCCTAATTACCCCAGTACAACTGTCCTCTTGACATCTTCCCAACTGTATGTCCCACCTGTCTTCAACTCTGTAATCCCATGAATGTATGGAGTAATGAAAATGTGGGCTTGAGGTCAAAGGGACTATTGTTGTGGACTGAATATTATGGAAAAGGAAAATAAGTGTCATATAGATATATTCTTACTGCATTTATAGTTAGAACACATTATCTTTGATTTTTCCAGTATGCGTTTTGAGAATGTAAATGAAATGTCAATAATATTTTTGAAGGCCAGATATTGGTAGCTTATGCCATCAATCCTAGCTACTCAGGAGACTGAGATCTGAAGATGGTGGTTTGAAATCATGTTCAAGTGTTAGAGAAACAGCCTTCATTAATAAAGCTCATGGATAGACCCCAAGTTCAAGTCATGCATGCGCACGCGCGCACGCACACGCACACAAACACATACACATAAATACTAGGATCTTTGTTTCTTTTCACACGTAAGTGTGGCTCTGATTCAACTCTGACTTTAACCCTGAAAACAATTAGGTAAAGCACACACACACACACACACACACACACACACACACACACAAATAGCACAAGGCCTCTGAGCCCTAACGTATTCACTTTTAAAATGAGGAAGAATGATACCCATGTTTAAGGATTGCCTTGAAAATCATAGAAAATGCACACTTAGTACAAAGGAGGGTGTAACAGTGCCCAATAAGTAATGTTCTCATTAACTTACTGATTTAACTGAAACCTCTCTGTACAGCATCTTTACAAGAAAATAAAATTTTAAAAAATTGCTTTACAAATGCAGTTTTTAGTATTATTTATGCTACTGGTTTTAAGTGATAACTGCTAACGGTATAATTCAACCATCATATGATTCCTTTCCCTTAATGGACAAAAGATGGTTGTCAATTTGATAAATAAGCAGTATCTGCCATACCATACATAAATATTGTACCATTATTTTTGACAATTATCTTCTCCACTTCTGTTCCCAACATCACCTGCACACTAAGTTTGCAGTCCCTGCTCTTGTTGTAAGAGCCTTCTCAGTTGAAATGTTTTTGTGCTCTTTAGATATATAAAATGAACCCATTCTCAGAGTTCACCTGCAAAGAAGCCATCTTAAAAAACCCAACATCCTTATATTTATGATTCCATAATCTCTTGGGTTATGCCCTTTGATTATGCTCACTGTGACTTTTATGTACATTGTCAACTATCCTTGTCTTACTTTTACAGCAAAAGTGTATTTGTTGATAATCTAAAGGAAAAGTTTCCATTATCTTTCATGTATAAGATTTTTAGTACTGGTATGTATCCACAAATTTAATGGATTACAACCATATGCATTTGTCTTATGATTTTGCAATTCAGAAATTTGTATCTGATCTAATTGAAAAAAATGTAAATTGGCTTTCATTCCTTTCTGGAGATTTAAATGAGAATATTCTTACTATTTCCTGCTCTATAGTTTGGTCACCTTTTTTTGGCTCATGAACTCTTCATTTTCAAATATAGCAAAGGCTAGTTGGAGTCTCATTTTATATCACTCATATACTGACCCTTCCTGTCTCATACTTGAATACTTAGGAATCTTTTTGTTTTTGGACTTACCATACATAATGCAAAAAAAAAAAAAAAAAGTAGCATCAGTTCTGCCTGTGAGTGACCTTGGCCTCCATTTGATGTCAAAATTTTATCTCCTCATTCCTCATGATCTGTCTGCAGGTTCTGAAAATTAAAACATGAGCCTTTGGTGGAGACAGTTTTGCTTGTCACAGTTTCTCTTGAGGATTTTTTAAAAATACTCAAGTGGCATAGCTTGGCTGAAAACTCAGCCATGCCACATTTCAAGCTCTAGTTGTTTATTTGCTAGGGATATTGTAAGCTTTTTATGGTGTGGATCCACAACTCAGTCAAACATCTCCCTAGAGAACTTATTTCTAGTTCCTTCTAAACAAGAGTTTACATATTAGCCATGTCTGGTGTGTTCATATAACTTTAAAACCAGATTTTTGTCATGCTCTAAAGTTTTCCCATCTAGATTTAAATTTCTGCTTTTACTCTAAACTGTTATTGGAATTTTAGTTCATGTGCCTTGCATATATGAGCATGTCTAGACTTGATGTGCATTTTAGAATCATACAAGTAAACTGTGTTCAAATGTTCTCACTTGTACCAACTACTCTGATTAGCATATCTTATCTTCCTATGACCTGAAATCTAAATTGTGACCCCCAACATTAACTCTGAAAAATGGTTTGTGCCGCATTCTGATGGTGAGTACAACCTTACAAACTTCAGCTTGAGGCTCCTGGCTGTACAATAGAAGGGCTTATGATTAAGTTTGTCTGTTTAAGCTGATTTCTTCCATTTTTGTCTGCATGCACATTTATCTCCTTTTGTTTAAAATTCTTTAATTTGATTCTAACACATAAACAAATTCCGACCTGCACATTTTCCTTCTTTCAGTGCAGAAATCCTGATAAAATAAGAGAAATTCAAAAGACACACTCACAATCAGGGTCATGCCGGTACAGAGATGGCATTTTTATGACCCTGGAAGGAAGTGTTACCTTAAATTTTCCATCCTATAGTCCTACTTTCATTCTACTAATCTAGAACTGGTATGTCACCTTCAAATTTATTCACTTTATATTTTGGCATTCTAGAAGAGATATGCCATGGCCCACAAAAGAGAATAATCCCTAGAATCTTCTACAGATGGGAGAAGACCTCAACTACTATGATCTACCAACATCAACCTGTAAAATAATCTATAGATTTTATACCATGAACCCATCAATCCTGACTTCCTTTCTTGATTTCCTAACTCCAGCTTAACCCACTATGCCATTCAATTGACTTTTCCCATCCCAGTTATATACTTTCAAGTCCTCACTAGGACTTGCCACTTCCCAATATACCACATCGTAGTTTTTGGCTTTTTCCACAAAAAGTTTCACTACATTTTCTTCAGAAAAATACCTTGAAAACGTTGATCTTTTTTATTGAGATGTCCTAATCTTTTAAAGGAATTTGGGGGTTCACAGAATAGCATGTAAGAAGAAATAATCAGTAATCTTAATTCTCCAAAATAACTGGAAAGAAAACATAAGAAATAGTTCTTTCCCTATGTCATCTGTCTAGGTGCCCTCATTGAATGAAGGTTATGACAAATCTCCACCTTGAGACTCTGCTGTACAAGTGTTTTGCAGTGTCTACCATTTTCCCAGAATTCGTGATTCAACACCTGACATTAATTGACGCTAATGAAACTCTCTGGGCTTTTGTGCTTATAAAAGTATTTACACAAGACACAGACCAAACTGCTGCCTTCCTGTGATAATTTCTCCAGGGTCATAAGAACTTAAATTTTATATTACTTTCCTTTTACACTGAGATAAAATTAAATACTTTTATTTAGGTCAATTTCTAGTGCAAGGAGAATAACCACTTGGTAAATTCTAGGTCTGTTTTATCTTTATGAAAATATCTCAACTACTGAATATTTATATTGATTGAAATCCTGCAAATTTGTACTTTATATGTGGGAACATTCCTGGAGAATGAGTATAGGACCTTAAAGTTGAAAGACTAACATGCTACCTATCACTTGAGCTATCATTTGAGCCATGTTTTTTGCTGGCTATTATGGAGATGTGATCTCAAGGACTTTTCTGTCTTGATTAACTTTGAACTTGATTAACTTTGAACTCAAATCCTCTGGATCTCAGCCCTCTAATAAGATTGTAGGTATAAGACACTAGTGCCTGTCTTCAGTTTGCCTTTAAAAACAAACATGCCAACCACCAGTGGCTCACGCCAGTAATCCTAGATACCCAGGAGGCTGAGATCTGAGGATCACAGTTCAAAGCCAGCCAGGGCAGGAATGTGTGTGAGACCCTTACCTCCAATTAGACACCAGAAAACTGGAAGTGGCACTGTGGGTCCAGTGGTCAGGGACAGAGCCCAGGCCCAGAGTTCAAGCTCCGTGACTGACAAAAAAACAAAAAAGAAAAAAAAAACCTAGAAATCTGAAATTGCCTTACTCTAAAGATAAATCTCATAAATAGAATTTTTTAATGAGGAAATGTAGTCTGGAACCAATGGTTCATGCCTGTAATTCTAGCTTCACAGGAGACTAAGATCTGTGGATAATGATTAGAAGTCAGCCCAAGCAGAAATTCCACAGGACTCATATCTCCAAATAACCACCAAAGCCCAAAGTGGAGTTGTGGCTCAAGTGGTAGAGTATTATACTTCAGCAAAAAAAGTGGAGAGACAGTGCCCAGATCTTAATATTAAGATCTTTACTGAATCAAAAGCAAACAAAAATGCTCCAAATAATGGGGAGATGTCTTTATGAGTGAGAATAAAGTTACTGACAAAAGTGCCAAGTCATTTCTTCTTTGCTTTATACTCCTTATTCGTATAAGTTGAAATGCCAATGTTTATGTACCACAATATTCTTATTTTTTGGACTCTTATTTTTGTGTATTGTTAGTTCTAAAATATCGTTAAAGGAGCAGAATTTTCCTAATCAATATAGTAAAGAGACATGACTAATGCCTAATTCAATATCACTCCCTTAGTTTTACAGTGGCAGAAAAGGAGAGAGAGAGAGAAAAACAGAGTTCAAGAAGAGACATAGCAGCTCTTACTGAGGAAGTGTATATAGCATATTCAAAACAAAGGACAAAGGGGGGACCAATACATTAGTGATACTGACAAGATAATATGTTGGAAATGATCTGTACAAGTTGGGGGGAGTGGAAGTACAAGAAAAATGAGGGAAGGGGTAACAAGATGGACAAGAAATGTATCACTAACTTACTTATGTAACTCTAACCCCTTCATCCCCTTAACAATAAAATTAAAATAAAAAGCTTTCTAAAATGCTCATGTATAAAGAAATTATTTGTTTTAAATACAAACTGTATTTGCCCTTCATCTTATTAAGTGATTTTGATTCAATTTCGAGCATTTTGAAGAAAATCTCAAATAGACAATTATTTTTAACATTTTTTAAACTGTCAGGGTTTAATCATAGCAACAATTACACAAAGCTTTAAAAGGGGGAACTTGTAAAAAGTCATAAGTTGATGAATAAATGAGAAACTGAGAACACGAAAATCCTTATAGCAGAATTGGGGAATAAGAGACATAATCATTAACCATATTCTTAGAATACTACTGGACATGAACAAATCTGAATATTCAACCAAATCCAGAGTCAAGTATAGCTGTTAAATTAGGATCATCAAAATCAAGTTCATACAGGATTCTAAACTGTTTCTTCTTGTCATTATCAACCCAAGTCTTCAGCCAAACTGAAGACTAGCCTGGTACATTGTCAGAAGGAAGACACACAGACAAGTACAAAAATGGCTTGGATTTGGTGGACAACTGTATATTTGCTGGTAATATATCTGATCCCAAAGACCTAAGATTATAAGTGATGTTAACACTGTCTTTCAGATCATATGCAGATTTCCCTTTGGTTTACTTTAACCAAGCAAAAAAATGGAGGGGTGGATTTAGGCTCAGGGCACATGATACTCAGCTCAATCTGGTAAAATAAAACAATTTTACATATTTTTCCCTGCCATTCGGTAGTCCTATTGGCTGAAGTTTGGATCCTCAGCAGGAAATATCAATAGATACTATGAAGTAAACTGGCAGCCATCAGGATTTGCCTGGAAGTGTTGACTTCTTGAATATTTAATGCAATAAAAATTGAGTGGATCCTAACACCTTGTATTTATAAATATTTTGATAAGATATAACCAAATTTTGTCATTTTGTTTTAAACATTAGTAGACACATAAAGTCTCCTACTTCCAGATTTGTATTTGTAAAGTAGAGATAAGAATGCAAGTAACTGTTTTAAGAAGATTTCATAGGAGCAAAGTCGGGGAAAGGAGAGGCAATCAAGGGAAGGGAAAGAAAATAGGGCAAAAAAAAAAAATAAGGGAAAGTTTGGTCCAATCTTATAAGGCAAGGCTGATGACAATGTAAGATATAACTTATGGTACATTCAACCAGTGGACAGAGAAAATGGAGAGTTTTTGCTCTCCAGTCAGGCATCAGTTTTAGAATATTCTGGGAGAAAACTACAAGCACTTGCCCTCAGATTCATAAGCCAAGTTCTCTTGCAAGGACACTCCATTTTCAACTGCTAGAACTTAGCTCTAGTTCTCTGCAAAGAACAAACAAGGCAAAGTGTAAGAAAATGATTAGAGGGATCAGAGGGGAGATATTTGAATGTCTGACCTCCACTTAATATGTTCAAAGATTACTCACAAACTTTCTATTATGCAGAACAAATTCCCTAACATTTGGACCATGCTTCCAATGATTTTGTGTTTCTAAGGTTTTAGACTTTTATTTTTATTTTATTTTATTTTTTTGTCTGTCGTGGGGCTTGAACTCTGGGCCTGGGCGCTGTCCCTCAGCTCTTCACCTCAAGGCGAGCGCTCTACCACTTGAGCTACAGGGCCACTTCCGGTTTTCTGGTGGTTTATTGGAGATAGGAGTCTCACGGTCTCTCCTGCCCCGGCTGGCTTTGAACCGCGATCCTCAGATCTCAGCCTCCTGAGTAGCTAGGATTACAGGCGTGAGCCACCAGCGCCCAGCAGGTTTTAGATTTTTAATCTGAAGCTGGCTTCAGATAAAATTTGCTTACTTAAGTTTATTACTGTAGCTAGAATTTCAGGTGTATGTCATCATGCATGGCTGCACACTTTTTTATGTTGATTTGTTTTATTTTCTTTTGCCCCATAATAAAGAAAATTTTATTGAGGCTCTTGACCACAGGACCATGATCTAAACTCACCCGTTAGAGGACATAGCAGCTTGTTTGACCTTCTTCTTCCTGAGGAAGAATTTGTTGGTGTGCCTGCAATTCTTGTAACAGTTGACAGCTGAGAAGTACAGGCAGGCTTATTGCTTGCACAGATCATCATGACATAGTTATACTCCTGTGCTAGCTGATGCAGGGCAGACTTGATATGTGTCTTGAAGGTGCAGCGCCATAAGCAAGATGAAATCTTCTGGGCATTGTAGTCTGAGAGAGAGCATGACTATCCCCCCGGCTACTTGCCAGCAAAACTCAACAACTACTGGTCAGTGGGATTCTCTCTTCATTTTGAATTTGGCTGTTATGTTCTTCAGAAAGATCTACACCACTGTGTCTGCTGCTCCAAAGTCTGGTTGAAGAGAAAGAGCTCCACACATTCTCAGTCAGAAGATGCACTCAATAGTATTCGATGTCCAGGGAGTCATGGGGAAAAACTGGGAGAAAATAAAGAAAGGGGAGAGACTGTTCAAAAAGAAACATACTCATTATCTGATATGTAACTGTAACTCCTTCCGTGCATCACCTTTACAATAAAAGAAAAAACTTAATGTTCATATGTAAAAATGAAACCAGGTCCATTGAGGAAATGGGTGGGGTTGGAAGAAAAGGGGAAAATGATAGAAAGAGTGGAATTGATCAACATAGATTGTATACATAAGCTGATATGTTGGATTGAAATTCCTTTATATAACTACTTAAAGATTATAATAATTTTTAAAAGAAAATGGGCTTAAGAATGCATGGAAACTTAACATGAATTTCCTTACAACTTCCATAGTAGCAGTAACAACAGCAATAGATGCATTATCAATTAAAGTTCATCCCTCTATCATTTCAGTAAGTGTCCACAAGTGGAATTGCTGTGTCATAGGGGGAGCTCTATGTGTACTCTTTTGAGGAATCGCTATACTGCTTTCCAGAGTAGTTGACCAAGTTTAAACTCCCACCAACAGTGCAGCAGCAGTCCCTTTTGGCCACATCTCCAACATCTGTCGTTATTAGATTTCTTCATTATAGCCATTCTAAAACTGGGGTTAGGTGCAATCTCAACATTGTTTTGATTTGTATTTCTTGTATGGCCAGAGAAGTTGAGAATTTCTTCATGTGTCTATTGGCCATTCTTACCATTCTTATTTCCTCTTCAGAGAAGTCTCTCCTTCAGTCTTTAGCTCACTTATTAATGGGGAGGTTGTTTCTTTGAGGATTTGTTTGAGGGGGGGATAATTTTTTGAGTTCTAAATACATCTTAGATCTGAGGCCCTTGTCTGTTGTATGGCTAGTGAAGATTTTCTCCCAATCTTGGCCTTTTTATTGATCTTGCTAGCTATGTCCCTCGCCATAGAGAAGCTCTGCAGGTTCATGCAATCCCCTTTGTCCAACGATTCTTTGATTTGTTGTGTTTCTGGGTCTTTATTAAGAAAATTTTAACCTATACCAAGGAGCCCTAGAGTTTGTCCTATGCCCTCCTGTAATGTTTTCAGGGTGTCTGCTTTTACTTCAATGTTTTTGATCCTTTTGGAGCTGATTCTGGCGCAGGGTGATATACAATGATGTAATGTTAGTTTTCTACAGATGTTCAACCAATTTTTTCCTACACCATTTACTGAAGATGCTGTATTTTTTCCATTCTAATTTTTTAGCTCCCTTATTGAAGATTAGGTTGCTAGAGGTCTGCAGGCTCATTTCCGGGTCTTCAGTTCTTATTGCATTGGTCCTAAGGTCTATTCTTGTGCCAGTACCAAGCTGTTTTGATTATTATGGCTTGTAGTAGAGCTTGAAGTTTGGTATTGATATTCCTCCAGCATTGTTCTTTCTGCTAAGGATTGTTTTTGCTACCTGGAGTCTTTTATTTTTCCATCTGAACTTTTGGATTGCTTCTTCTATTTCATTGAAGAATGAAGTTGGGATATTGATGGGTATTACATTGAATTTGTAGATAGCCTTTGGCAGTATTGCCATTTTCAAGATCTTAATCTTCCCATTCATTTCCCTAGTTCTGCTTTAATTTCCTTTTTCAGGTTTTGAAAGTTTTCATCATAGAGGTCCTTCGCTTCTTTAGTTAATTCCTAGATATTTTATTTTTTGTGGGTCTATTACAAAAGGAGTTGCTTTCCTGATTTCAGCCTTTCTGTTCTTATTATTGAAATACAGAAAAGACATTCGTGTGTGTGTGTATGTGTGTGTGTGTGTGTGTGTGTGTGTGTGTGTGTGTGTGTGTGTGTGTCGGTTGTGGGGCTTGAACTCTGGGGCTTGGGTGCTATCCCCTCACTCTTCAGCTCAAGGCGAGTGCTCTAGCACTTGAGCCACAGCACCACTTCCGGTTTTCTAGTCGTTAATTGGAGATAAGGGTCTTACAGACTTTTCTGCCTAGGCTGGCTTTGAATCATGATCCTCAGATCTCAGCCTCCTCAGTAGCTAGGATTACAGGCATGAGCCACTGATGCCTGTCAAAACCATTCGTTTTTGAGGATTAATTTTATATGCTGCTACTTTGCCAAAGTTTCCTATTACCCCATGTAACTTGGGTATGGAGTCCATAGGGTTCTTTAAATACAAGATAATGTCGTCTGCAAAGAGGGAAAGTTTTATTTCATCTTTTCCTATTTGTATCCCCTTTATGTTCATCTTATTGCTCTAGCTAGACATTCTAATTCTAAAAGAGGAGTGGAGTGAGCAGACATCCTTGTCTCATTCTTGAATTTAGAGAAAATGGCTTTAGCTTTTCATCATTAAGTATAATGCTAGCTGTGGGTTTGTCGTGCACAGCTTTTATTATATTGAGGAATTTCTATGGATTCCTAGTTTCTGCAGAGTTTTCATCATAAAGGGGTGTTGGATCTTGTCAAATGATTTTTCTTCATCTTTTGAGATGATCATGTAGTTCTAAAGCTTGCTCTTGTTGATGTCATGAGTTACATTAACTGATTTGTTATATTGAACCAGCTTTGCATCCCTGTATAACTCCCCTATGACCAGCAATCCCACTTTTGTGCACTTACCCAAATTATGACAAACAAGGCTATACTAAATCTACCAGCACAACTATGTTTATCACAGCCTTATTCAACATATCTAAAATATGGTACCAACCCTGATGTCCCTCAGCAGATGAATGGATCAAGAAAGTGTGATACGGAGGCTGGCAAGGTGGCTCAGTGGTAGAGCGCTTGCCTTGCATGCATGAGGCCCTGGGTTCTATTCCTCAGCACCACATAAGCAAAAAAGAAAAAAGTCATAAGTGGTGCTGTGGCTCAAGTGGTAGAGCGCTGGCCTTGAGCTGAAGAGCTGACGGACAGCATCCAGGCCCAGAGTTCAGGCTCCATGACCAGGCTCCCCCCCCCAAAAAAAGTGTGATACACACACACACACACACACACACACACACACACACACACACAATGAAATACTATGCTTCCATCAGAAAGAATGACACTGCGCCATTTGTTAAAAAGTGGGAAGACTTAGGAAAAAAATCACAAGATTAGATGAGCAGATAGCTCAAAAGCTATGTACATATGATCATAACTTTTGCGGGGGTAGATTTGTGGAGGTAGGAAAGAAAGGATGGCAGAGGAAAAAACAAAGGATCAGGCAACAATGCTCCATAGGAAAGATACTCATAACCTTACTCATGTAACTGTAACCCTCTGTACAGTATTTTTACAATAACAAATGTACAAAAAAAGATGCTAAATGAAATAAACCCCAAGATGTGGATATTTTTTCTTTGTAGCTGTTGTTTTTAATGTACTATGTGGTTCTTTTTGTTGCTTTTGTATGTTCTTCTCCCTGTGGTGTATCCACTCATCACTGTATTTGATTTTGGTACCCTGCCTCTTGTATATATATTTATCTAATGTGAGAAGGGGAAGGGGAATAACAAAATGCTTAAACAAGGACACAGGATAAATCATTGCAACAATGATACTCCCAAGACATTATTTTGGAAATGATCTTTACAACTTTGGCAGGAATGGGGTAGGAATGGTGTGAGGAGGGACAGTGGAAATAAAAACAACAAAGGAGAGAATAACAATGTTCAACAAGAAATGTAGCCATTACCTTAATCATGTAACTGTAACCCCTCTGTACAGCATCTTTACAATAAAATAAAATTTATAAAAGATCCTCCCAAATAAACCAAATTATTTGAGATGATAAGGCTCACTTTAAAAATAAATTGTCAAAGAAGTCCTGATGTTCAGGAGCTGTGTCCACTCTGGCCCCACCAATTCATTCAAATAAACTCTAGAGTTGTTGTAATCACATTATTGCTATAGTGGAAACAAAATAGATAAGTGGAATATAATTGATTGAAGTATAGATCAAAGATAATATAAAAAACATGCAATGTTAGCAGAGGAACTTTTAAATGTTTGACAAAGGATGGTGTTCAACAAACAGTGTTGGAATTATTGGCAATTCATTTCTAAGTAAAAGTGTATTTTAATTTTTATTTCCCACAATATATAAAATATATCACCAATTCAATCATAATAAAGACAAATTTTAAAACAAAACATAATAATTTTGTGGTAAGGTCTTCTGAAACACAACACGAATATTGATGACTTCATTAAAATTCATGGCATATTTGACAGCACATTTTTTAAACAAAATAGAAAATAGCATACCAGGGTGATATATTTTAAGCATATAAGGTGAAAGAGAATTAATAGCTAAAATATATTATTATACATTTTCAATAAGAAAAGAAGAAAACTAATAGAAAATGAGAAATATGGGTTTATTACACACATAAAAATAAACATAAAACATGAATAAGAATATACAATTCCCAAGTTCTATTGCAGCAATGAAAAACAAAAATGTATTACTTACAATTTTCTTACCAATCTGATGGGCAAAATAATATAATAAACAAAATTATTAAAATCTAGTAGGCATTAGAATAGGCACTCTGGTTTGTCTTTTTATTTCTTGTTTACTTGTTGCAGGAATGAAACCTATATGGAATTTTCAGAAGAATTTATTTTTCATCAAAATGGAAAACAGTTTTATCAGCAACTTCATGTGTAGGTACATATACTCATGGCACACATATGCTTATGTGAAAAACCTCCAATCATATGTTTTAGTGCAACTCTGGTTTTAGTAACAAGATTGAGAATTCAGTTTAATAAAGGAACAAAAGATATGTCCACATCACAGAATATAATGCAATAAATAATGCAATGCCTGTAGTCCTTCCTGTACTTGCATAGAAGATTCCCCAAAGTGTATTGTCAAAAGAAAAATGTAAAATATTAGGACAAAAATTTCTATTTAATATTATAGATATACTCACAAATATATTTATCCACTTATGCAGAAAACTTACTCTGTTCAAAGAACTCACCAAAACTACTGTTTAGGAAACAAAGCAACTGATAATTTCAATAATTTCGCTGATTTGTAGTTTATGATAATAATTGATATAGAAGCTGATCTGGAAAACAAATAAAGTATGTCTGCCACAATTGATTACTGTCACTGTTCACACAGTAGGCATAAAGTGGATCCCATGAGGTTAAAGACAAACTTTATTGGCAACATAACATCCTTATATACAGTGTACAGGGGTAGAAAGTCAGTCAAGGGGTAGAAAGCTCAAGAGCTTTACGGAAATACAGACAATGAGAGTTAACCTTTACTCAGTGAGCAGGTAGAGTTAATCCTCGTCAACAAATGTGAAGCACTTCGATGTGATCAGAGGTTAAAAAGTGTCAGCAAAGTGCAGGTGAGCTTCCTTAGACACACAAAGGGGATACTGAGACATTGTTTATGGGATTACTCAGAGGAACACGAAGTTCTGAAGTTTTGCATGCCTTCACTTAACACTTGCAGGTGGGCATCCAGACTTTTGCCCAGACTTAGAAGTTATTTCCTTTCCCCCGAGAAATTGCACCCTCGCGGCATACAAGTCCTCAGATGGGGCCATGTGAGCTGGCGCCTCCGACACGTTATTTTCTTTCATTTTTTTCTATTGAGCAATGATTAAGTCAAATCTCTTGAAAGTCATGAAAGTATCAGACTTGCCAGTTTTCCTTAAAAATCAATGTCAGACTTCCAGGCTACTCTAATCCCTAGTGACAATTTTATGCACTTTGGTAACTCATTGGCAACAACTGTAGATGCAATTCCTTAACTACTAATGTACTGTTAAATTCAGTGAATATAATATAAAATTAAGATGAGAGAATAGATGGTGAGAATGTTGATAGGGGTAACCTTTATCAAGATATATTGTATTCAACAACTGCTTTGTTAAATGGCAACTCCTTTGTGCAGCGATTTAAAGATTATTTTAAAGATTCAACAACCAAAAAACAATAAATACCATATTAAAATGGTGAAGTATGCTGTTCAAGTGATATCGGATCAGCTATCTTTCCTTTACAGATAGCAATGTCCCTAAGCCAATCACAATGCGCCAGCATATGATGAAGCTTAAGTGAAATCAATGACCATGAAGCAGCATAAGGGAAACTTGTTAGACCTTTGGTCCCATTAGCCAAATATTATCAATGAGCTAATCAACTGTAGTTACGGTCCAATACTCCAGAGCAGCTGGAGTTTTAAGAGGAAGCATAATGTGATTAAGTTTCCCTAACCTCTCGGTGGAAACAGAAGTAGCCCCTTCCTAGCTACTTAGAGAAAGTAAGTGAGCTGGCTCTTTATATAGATCAGAACCAATTTCAAGGGGGAAAAAAAACATGAAAGTGAACACAATTACTTAGATAATCCTTTGTTAATCTTTAATAATTAGAACAAACTTTAAGCTCACTATGGCTGTTTTCAAGATGAGATGAACACTTTGTCTTATTCCCATTCTGATAATTTCTTAGGTTTAATTTGAGAAGTAAATGAATCTGAAAGCAACATCTGACATTCCATAGTCTCAATAGTATCTATTAATGAATTGAGTTCCCTGACAATGGGTTATTTTCCCTTCAAACAGAACTAATTGAAGCACATATACCTCTTAATCTAGCCTTGAAAGTCCCTATATGAAAGGGATAATTGACTTGGGAATGGAAATGAATATATAGAACATCAGAACCAATTCACTGGAATTTCAACTTTGATCTGATAGCATGTCTAAATTCAGAGAAAGAAACTTTAAGTACGTAATTTATATTTAACATTTTCATTTGATATGTCACTTGATCTTTCTTTTCTGAGCTAAATGGTCCCAGTATACACATAGGAAGATTTTTCAAGAATGTGAAGTCTTACTTTTTAATTGGAGAAAATGTGTTAAATGGCTATAAAGTCATTTGAATACAGCAGCGACCTCTTAAATCTCTATCAATAAATCTAAAACTGCAGCAGGTCTATCTCTGCACAATAGATTTTGTTAAGGTTGGTCCTAAAATATGAAGGTGAAATGATTTTTGGACTAATGCAATCAACTGTTTCAATAATTAATGAGAATGCAATTTCACAATGTACATGACTCACTTAATAATATTGAATTTTTCAGACATGATAATAGAACAAATGAACTTTTCATACACTATAAAATAAAGATATCTACTATCTGTTATAAGTATTATTTTTTCAATTCATTTTAACTATTACATCATTTATTTTCAGGAATTAAATATTATTTGGGTAATGCCTATTCTTGTTTGATATTTCTATAGATATCACACAATGATTCTCAGTTCCTATACAATGATCTCCTTAGTTCTATGTAATAAAAATGTAAGTAGAATGCTCAGTCATATAAGGAAGATTTATTGCTTCTGGGGACATTTTTTTCTTGAGGAGCAATAATCAACGTAAAAGAATACAATAAGGGATATATAAATATAAATTACTACAACATGTATTTACGGGAAAGATTTTTCCAGATATATTTACTTAAGAATGTTGGTCAATAAATATTTTGTATGTGACCAAACAAAGAAATAACTTGACAAGATATAAAGTAAAGGGCATGTGTGCTGGTACATATCAGTAAACCCAGTTACGTGGGAGGTAGAAACAAAAAGACAAACTACCCATCTATGATGGTTCATATCTATTGCCCCTGCTACTAGGAAGAATAAGAGAAGAATCAGGTAATATGTAGCTTGAAACTGGGGCCAGTGGAAACGATGTGTGATCCCCTCTGATAATTAATCAAAGCAAAAGAGGCCTATTGTAAGTTTTTTTCTCTTCTATTTGTCATTATCTATACTCTTTTGAACAGCATGTAATGAAAGACCACTAAGTTTTTTGTCAGTTTTAAATATCTTAATACTTCTCATTCATCACTGTGATTTTTTTCTCTTCTGATTCCATTTTTTCTATATTATATGAATTTCCATGCAATACTATAAAACTGTTCTTATTTTCACAGCTTTTGGTATTAGAAGCACTTAAATGCATCCATCATACCTTAGTGATATAAAAAATTTGTCTTTCAGCTACTTTAAAAATTCTAAATTTCCCCATCACAAAAATTATTGCTTTTAATCCAATAGATTGTTTTGTTATTTAATAAGGTGAACCACATCAACGTGGGCATTGGGCTTAGAAAGAGCCACAAAGGTTTCATTTTGTTTTGTTTTCCAATTTAATACAAGTGAAATTCTAGTTATCAAACACTGCATGACAATAATTGGATTATACAAGGTAAATAAAAGGCATGCAGTTACTCTTATGGCTTCTCAGAAGAGTCAGTACTGTGACTTATTTAAATGACCTAATCACCTGTTCAAACTTTGAATTCAGCATTATGCTTTTTCTCTCTTTTCCTATTTTCTATATATTACATAAATTTCCACATAAAATACAAAAACATTCCTGTTTCATAGCTTTAACATGGGATGTTTACAGGTGCAATTGATGGCTCAAAGTCAACAATAGTTTTCACAGAATAACATTATAGCCAAAGTGGTTCCACCTAAATCAAATACTTGACCTCCTAGAATGGTATTTCCTCCAGTGTCACCTGAATCTAACCTGACTTTAGGTTGTGTAACATGGAGTTCATGTGCCTAGATAGCTCCCAGATCCCAGTGAATGACTAATCCACATCAAGGGTCAGACTTGGAAACAGTTTTACCACCAGCACTTTAGGTGGTCCTTATTTTTGGAGGGGTGGTGTTTGGTCGTGGGGCCTGAACTCTGGGCCCGGACGCTGTCCCTCAGCTCTTCTGCTCAAGGCTAGTGTTCTACACTTCTGGCTTTTTTTCTTTTTTTGCTTATGTGGTGCTGAGGAATCGAACCCAGGGCTTCATGCATGCAAGGCAAGCGCTCTACCACTGAGCCACCTTCCCAGCCCCTATGTGGTCCTTTTACACATTAGTTTTACAGGAACTTAACAAATGTTTACTGATGGCTAAAGTCATTTTGCAAATTTTAATTTTTGAGAAATAATACAGATCAGAGGAATAGGAGATAAAATGTATATACAATAAGACATTTGATTTTTCTTTTAGGTGGAAGGAGTAGTAATTTACTGGTGTCAGTGTGACTGAGAGGTTTACTGTTGCACTCAGAATGGTGCTACTATACAAATTCTACATATCCTCATAGAAAAGTCTGAGTCTGGGTAATACCCAAATGCTCAAGATCATGGCTGTGTTTCCAGTTAAAAATATACTACTTAATAAGTATCTGTTGTCTTTTCTCTAAGTGTAGACTGACTGCTCACATGTTTATTTTCCATGTTAAAATCTTAACCTGAGAATGTTTTTCATTTAAATATTTTAATTTATGTGTCTATCCTATTTTTAATTGTAAAATAGGATGAGATGCTATTCTATTTTTCTTTTTTGTAGT
This sequence comes from Dipodomys spectabilis, assembly GCF_019054845.1. Lineage (NCBI taxonomy): Eukaryota > Metazoa > Chordata > Mammalia > Rodentia > Heteromyidae > Dipodomys > Dipodomys spectabilis. Next base: position 6,201,492 of record NW_024870758.1, on the reverse strand, counting down.
AATGGGATTTGAACTTAGAGCTGAGAATACTTGAGTAGTCACTCTATAACTTGAATCTCTCTGCAGTTCCAACATTCCTTATTAAAATAAATCTAAATCTAAGATGTAAATTATAATAAAATTCTAATTATAGTAAAATTATAATAGATTTAGCATTATTCCAGTTTATTTATTATATGCAAATGAAGTATAACAGTATGCGAGATATAACAATAGCATTTTCAGAATCCCTCTTTTTTGGTACTAAAATTAGCAAATTGGTTTGACTGGATACTTCCTATGCATCAGTTGGTTCAAGTTGTCTTGACCAGTGCTGTTCATGGACAGGTGTTGAGTATAAATGATGACAGGTTAGTAATTCATTCTAGTAGAAGGCCATAATAGGAAACATCTTATTTTTCTGCAATAAAAGACTGCTTTTCTTCCATCTTCTGAACTGGGAGCATCAAAAATTCATCCAAAGTTATAAATAAGACATGAAGAAATATAAAGGAAAAGTTGTCAATAAGTTCTATTCACATTATTAATTCATTGAAGTATGTGAATATTAACTGATTCATGAATAAATCAGACAAAACTATTGTTTTCAGAAAGTGTAACAAATATTAGAATCTGACTTTAAATAGGTATCACAATTTATAGAATAGATTCTATTGATTAATATTAGTCTCAATGACATGTGTATCCCAGTGAAAATGTAAATTGTTAAAATATATCAGTTTGGGGTATGTTTATGAAATGGATCTTATAAAGAAATGTAGAGACCTGGAAAAATTATGTTAAGCGAATTAAATCTGTCTCAGTGTGACAAAGGATGACTATTTCCTTTATATGTGGAAGCAAGATTTAGATTATAAGGTCATAAGTAAATATGTTGGGTAATATGCAAGTATATACAGTTGTATTAATTGAAATACGGAGAACTCAAATAGTGTAATTACTTAGAAAGGCAAAGTAAAAGTTCAACACAATAAATACCAGAACGCAGCTAGTAATTTTAAGGAGTCAGGTGGAGTCAAGAAAGTTGAGGTTGAAGCTGGGCGCTGGTGGCTCACGCCTATAATCCTAGCTACTCAGGAGGCTGAGATCTGAGGATCAGGGTTCAAAGCCAGCCCGAGGAGGAAAGTCGCTGAGACTCTTATCTCCAATAAACCACTAGAAAACCGGAAATGGCGCTGTGGCTCAAGTGGCAGAGAGCTCGCCTTGAGCTGAAGAGCGCAAGGACAGCGCCTTGAAGAATATCTTACAAAATTAAGAACAGTGAGTGAAAGACTGACAGGGTGGGGATGATGGGAATATTGAAAGGTGTGCTATCAATCCAAGATATATTGTATCCATAAATTTCTTTGTTAAATGACAACTTCCTGTAAAACTACTTAAAGATAATACAATATAAAATGAAAAAGTAATAAATGCCCGAATTTAGTTCCAATGCCTCATTAATTAATGCAAGTCCCCATAGAAAACTTACTCATATTTTGAAGTTCAATAAACATACCTAGGACTGTGGGTATACCTCAAGTGGTACAGTACTTGCTTGCATGTGATCCTAGGTTTAGTCTCCAGTGCTGAAAAAACAAATAAAAAATAATGATGATAGGCCAAGTGCCAGTGGTGCATGCCTGTAATCCTAGCTACTCAGGAGGCTGAGATCTGAGGTTCGTGGTCCAAAGCCACCCCAGGCAGGAAAGTCTGTGAGGCTCTTATCTCCAGTTAGTCACCAGAAAACCAGAAGTGTTATTGTGGCTCAAGTCTTGAGCTGAAGAGCTCAGGGACAGCACCCAGGCCCAGAGTTTCAAGAGAAATATATTATTTTATTTTATTTATAAAATAAATGAGATAAAAATAAAAAAGATAAGATCATACTATTTATTATTGATTTGATTATTTTCATTATTATTGTTAGAATAACTTAGTGGTACAAGTTTGCTTATTAATTAAAAATATCAGTTTATATTGTCCAATTTATTAGTTTCTATCTCTCCTTGTCATTGTATATAGCATTACAATGCTCAATGTTAAAAACAACTGGATAATGTCTTCTTCAAATATTAGACTATAAGTTAAGTTTTACACACCATATATAGAGTCCTCAAATGTCATGTATGCTCATTACAATTGGATTTAATTTGCATATTAAATAAAAGCAAATAATTCAAAATTATGAGGCTTCTTTTTTCAGACCATGTTAATTTTTTTGGCTCACTTGGTCACTTCACTTCTCTTAAATTCACCTTGATGTGGACATAATTAAAATTACCCAGGACGAAAATGAAGCTAATTCCTATAAAGCAAAGTCTGTTTGAGAATTATATAATTATTTATTTTAAAAGCTAGATGGTACCTGGAGAAATCTACTATTCTTGTCATATCTGTGTTTTTGAACTTATTTGAAAAAGTGAATATTTCTAAGAGATTGAAAAAAAAAATTAGCCTATTTCAATTTCTGTGAAGGCTAGGGTGCCAATTGCTGTTGAACTTTATATTCTCAATATTCTCTTCATTTAAATATAACTCTCCATTTTTTTTTCATTTTTTAAATCAAACTTTGTATTTTTAATATTTATTTATTTTAATTTATATATATTTTTATTGTGAAAATACTGTACAGAGGGGTTACAATTACATGGGCCAGATAATGAATACATTTCTTATCAAGCATTGTAGCCTCCTCCTTTGTTTCCCCTTCCCATCCTCCTCCCCCACCAAATCCTCCCTCCCCCACCAAAGTTAACTCTCCATTTTTTATATAATAATGCATTTATTAAAGAAAGCACTTGCTGGCACCACGTAGAATAAATCATTGCTTTATAAAATGCAATCTGAAGAAACATTACTCTCAAAAAAAACTTGGTTTAATGAGAGGAAATTGAAAAATTGTAAAATTAAGAGAATCACACAAGTATGTAGGAGGTGATGAATGAGTGTCTGCATGTGCTTGTTTACTTTGTGTCTGTGTGAGTGCTTAAATGTTTGTTTAGTTTGTAAACTAATTATATAGTACTATCTTTTTATTTCTTATCTTTCCAAACAGTGCTGAGATTCTGAGTCAGATTAGAATCCTTTAAGAGTTTTTTCTAGAAGGTTGTTATTTGAACAGAACATTGTTTACCAACAGAAATGTGCTCATTGTAGCTTCCCAATTCATATTCATTAATGGCTTGATTAATCTTGGAGTATTCTAACAGACTTTGCTGAAGAGTACTGTAGACATTTATTTTTAAAAGCACTGGTGAATTGCTATTTTAACTTCACTTGATTCTATTTGTTCAGAAAGGGAAAATGTATTAAATGTTCACTGTAAATCACATTATAGTCCTTAACCTGGATTTTTTTTTCTTTTATTGTGAAAATACCTTACAGAGGGGTTATAATTACATGGGCATAAAGGACATAGCTAGCAAGATCAATAGAAAGCACATGGATTGGGAGAAGATCTTCACTAGCCATACAATGGACAAAGGTCTCATCTAAAATATACCTGGAACTCAAAAAATGAAATCCTCCAACAACAATCCCTCAAAGAAACAACCTCCCCATTAATAAGTGAGCTAAAGACTTAGAAACTTCTCTGAAGAGGAAAGAAGGATAGCCAATAAACACATGAAGAAATGCTCAACCTCTTTAGCCATTAAAGAAATACAAATCAAACAATATTGAGATACCACCTCACCCCAGTTAGAATGGCTATAATCAAGACCTCTAATAACAACAGATGCTGGAGGGGATGTGGTCAGAAGGAAACCCTACTGCATTGTTGGTGGGAATGTAAACTTATTCAACCACTTTGGAAAGCAGTATGGAGTTGCCTCAAAAGACTCCACATAGAGCTCCCCTATTACCCAGCAATCCCACTTTTGGACATTTACCCAAATGATCACAAACAAGACCATACTAAAGCTACCAGCACAACTATGTTTATTGCTGCATTATTTACCATAGCTAAGATATGGAACCAACCCAGATGGCCCTCGGTAGATGAATGAATCAAGAAAATGTGGTATATATACGAAATGGAATTATATGTCTCCATCAGAAAGAATGACATTGCCCCATTTGTTAGGTAAGAAGTACATTTCTTATCAAGCATTGTTGCCTCTTCCTGTTTCCCCTTCCCATCTCCTGCCCCCCCACCAAAGTTGTAAAGTTCATTTTTCCACATGACTTGTACATCTCATTGTTGCCATGGGTCCACCTGTATCCCTATTTAAACGATTTTTTCCCCTTCCCCTCCACAAATTATAGCAACATCAAATACAGTGAAAGCAGGGTATACCATGGGGGGAGGGACACACAAAGCAACAAAATGTCATCTTATGAATATCTTAACCTGGATTTCTTGAAGTCTTGTTTGTTGTAGTGGAAATACAGATTTGTTCTTTCTTTTTCTCTCTTTCTCTCCTTTTCTCTCTCCCTGATCTCTCCCATTTATTTCACTTCTCTCTTTCTTCCCTTTCCTCCCTTCCCCTCCCCTATGCTTCCCTTCTCCTGTCTCTTTGTATAACTTGATTTCCAAAATCCTCATCAAGGCAGGTGTTAGTGATGGCTCATGCTGTAATCCTAGCGACTCCAGATGCTGAGGATTGGAGCATCTTGGTGTGAGATAACCCAGATAGAATAGTCTGCCACACAGGCTCTCCAATTAATCAGCAAACTGAAGGTTTGGATTAGTAGATCAAGTGGTAGAACACCAGCTGTAAGGAAGCTAAGCAAGAACAGGAAGCCCTGAGATGCTATCTAAAAGTAAAGATAAAACAAACAAAAAGGAAAACACAGTTTTGCTCCATTATTAGTCCAGTCTTGAGGTTTAACCTTGTAAATTAATCTTAACAAAGCAGAGGTTGGAAAATTGTGTTCCTGGAAATATCGATTGAAAATTTAACCCTTTATGACCACCAGTACAAAATATCAACAACAGAATGTTTGCAAGTGGTTGTGTTGTAAACATTTTGAGTCTGTAGTTCTAGTATATTAGGCAGTTTTATAAAATCCAAAGGACATTAAATGCTCCAATAAGTTTTCTGTGGGTATTTCCCTCTTTCTTTGTTTTGTTTCTTATGTTTTAAATCTGGCTCAAACTTACCTTGGACAAAAAAGGGAGATAAATCTCTGTAAAATCAAGACAAATTTATGACAAACTTTAGGAGAAAGAGCATTGTTATTCACTGATATATTTCATATATTGCCAGAAATCTACCAGATGCAGAAAAGTAGTTTGCTGAACCGCTAACCTTGCTTATTGCAGTTTCTGTTTGGCAATGTGTATGGCAAAGCAACCATTGTCACATATTGGTACATATCTGTCCCTTTTCTTATTTATAACAATAGATATTTTGTAATATTTTACTCTGCATGGTCATCTGATCTTAGTCAATTGTAAGTTCTTCCTGGAAGACAAAAAATATAGGTGACATCCTTTTGCTTTATGTGTTGAATCTTTCTGTACCTAGATTTTTAAAATAAAATGACAATATGTTTTTCTCATGTCTTTTTGAAGAATGTGCACATGCACTAATTCAAAGAGTATTATTTTTGTTTGCTTTAATGAGTATGAGCCAAGAATGAGGATGTATCTTGTAAAATCAGTTAATCAGGAAGCAGAGATCATCTGGATTGAGGTTTAAGGCTACCCTAAGTAAATACTTAGGGCAGATCCAACAAGCTGGTTTTGCTGTTTGCCTGTAATCCCAGCTATATAGGAGACATACATCACAGGACTGAGATCTGAGGTCAGTCTGGACAAAAGTCTGTGATCCTTTTGAAAAATAACTCAAGCAAAAAAATGATCGGGAGCATAGCTAGAATGCTAGAGCACCTGGTTAGCAAACACAGACCCTGAATTCAATTACAGTGCCATTAATAATAATAACAAAATAATGAAGAATATGATAATGAAAGGAAATAAATGTCAAGAAAATGCAAGTATGAATGAATGAACGTGTTCTTCAATCATTTCCACTAATTCTATAGAGAGTGACTGCTTTCATCTGTTGAAGAAAACATCCACCCAGGCATTTATAACAGTGTTTCTATAGATTTCTCCTCTTAAGCAAATGCGTCTAGGTTAGCCCTGAATGATGTTTCACCTACAAGTGAAACAAAAAGGAAAAAAAATAAAAAAAAGCACAGCCTTTGTTACTGTAGTGACTAAGCCTATAAACCAGTGCAGGCACAACAAAAATGTTGTGAACTAGTTTCTCTAATAAATTCACTAATCTTAGTTTATGAGATTTCTCACTCAGGAAATCACTTTGCTACCTTGGTTATCTTTTTGGATTTCTTTATTACATTTGTCCTTCTGTTGCTTTCTTCCAGAGTCATCTCTGTGATTATTTTGAAGACTCCTATCTTGAATCAATGTCCTCAATGCCATCTCTGCTTTAGTGTCCAAAGTGGACACAATTCATTTGAACAGGACTGAGAAAGCAAGTAAGTGACAATATTTCTATGGCAATTTTATTCTAAATATCTGATACTGATACTTAAGATTGCTTAAGTTCTAAGGAGGTAATAACATAAAGAATATCTGTGTAAAATAGTAAAAAATACTATTAGTATGAAGTAGAGCAGAAGCAGAAGGAGAAGAAGCAGAAGCAGAAGCAGAAGAAGCAGAAGCAGAAGCAGAAGAAGAAGAAGAAGAAGAAGAAGAAGAAGAAGAAGAAGAAGAAGAAGAAGAAGAAGAGGAAGAGGAAGAGGAAGAGGAAGAGGAGGAGGAGGAGGAGGAGGAGGAGGAAGAGGAGGAAGAAGAAGAAGAGGAGGAAGAAGAAGAAGAGGAGGAGGAAGAGGAGGAGGAAGAAGAATCAGTCAACCATGAAAGAGAAAAGAACAAATTATCTTCATATTTTCTTTAGGAAATTAAAAACAACATTTTAAAAGCATTAGTCCTATATGAAAGCAACCAAAGACTTAAGAAGATAGACAAAAGGTAAGAAAATAGAACAAAAAAATAAATAAACATTTCAGACACAAATAATTATAATATTTATTTTGTGAAATTTGTGATATATTCAAGAAGTCAGAGTTTTACAATTATTTTTTTTTATATTTTTCCATTATGAATAAGTACTCGGGTCTGTATTTATTTTTTAATATCCTTTTTTTTCCCAAAAGCACAAATGCTCCACAATGTTGACTTACAAGTTATTTCTATACAGAATTAAAATGTTAGTAAAATTTGTATTCACTCTTTACAAGTAAATGTGATTTACATGGTACATCATTATGCTTCGCATACCAGAGAACAAGTATAGATGAGGTTATCTAGAAGAAGTGTGATACGAACAAGTCCACTCATTTGTAAAAGGCTTAGCAGTCTCCCTGGAGTTTATGCAGATGATTTTTACTTGTTATTGCACAGTGTGAATTTGTAGGGGAAAAAATAATACACTAACCCTTGGGTCCCATACAGGCAAATTAAGATTGCATTTTCAGGCACTGGATTTAGCCATTCCCATTTAGAAAATACCAAGAAAAATTTATGTACAAGAGTTGATGCTATTGCATTTCGATACAGCTGGCAAGTTCTTGCTACTAACATAGCCCAGGAAACGCCACCGAGTAAACCTATATATTAGAATAGATGTTGTGTCGTTTGGCCCACAGTTTGATTGCTCTCAGAGTTAACCTGAAGTTGTCAATATTTGGTACTAGATGTAAAATTTCATCGTTTATCCTGCAACCATTACGACTTCTTATGCATCTTATATCCAAATTTTTAAACAAACTGTCATCTCTTAGGTCCAAATCTTCTGGAATAGTCTACAGTGTTAATCTTGCAAACAAAATATCAATCTCTATAACATCAAAACAGAGTTTGATAACTGGTACAAATGCCTCTTCAACAGCTCTTAAATCTTTTATTTCTTCCTGTGACTTCAACTTATAGAATGAAGTGAAAAAGTCGACATGCCTTGGTACAACACACAACGCATCAATATCGGCACCTTTTGTGTGTACTCCTAATCTGTAAGACCCGAATGTAAAGATTTTTCCTCCAACATTTTCAATTACAGATTGTGGAAAGGTCTTACTTTCACTGATTTCTCATATCCACGCTTTTACTAGGTTATTTACCAAAATTAAAATCCTGTGCTGCAGTTCCTCTTCCCATTCCAACACCTCAAAGGGTTTCAATGTCTCAATTAGTTTTTGTGTAAGTATGCAGTTAGTCTCCTTGGGGGCTGCTAAGCTGATAGGAGAAGTAATGCCATAGTGTTTCTGTGATGTCTGTGCTCGCAATGATCCTTGAGTTGTAACTGGAAATGGCATTGTCTCTGGTGCGGGCAGGCACCTGCCAGTCACCGCTCCTCCCCCCCCCCCCCCCCCCCCCCCCGCCGACCCCGCAACAGCTGCCGCCCCCGCCTCGGGTTTGTATTTTTAATAATACAAGACTATTTGCATGATTAAAAATATCTGGCTTTACTTCTTCAGATATTAACATACATTTGGTGGTAGAGAATGCATTTGTAGCACACATCAGAATTTGCCTACTTCAGTATATTTTTTCCCAGTGTGAAAATCTAAGCTATTTTAAGATAATAAAATGTATAGACTTCTACATTTAAAAAAAAAAAGATCTAAGAGTGTACGTTGTAAGTTGGAACTAGGTGCTGGTTGACTTATGCAATGTAAAACTAACTTATTTGCAGTATTTATTTAAAATGACTTACAGATATAAGATGATACAAAAAGTTAAGCTATTACACTGGGACTGCAAGAAAAGGAACAAAGCTCAAGAGGGACCCATAAGTTGAACATTACATTCTTCTTTTTACCACCTTTTAGCATCATCAAACCCAACCTATATTTTATCAGCAATTACAACAGATATGATGGACTTAGTCTCATCAACTATTTTTGGGGAAAAAAAAGAAACATTGTTCTCAGCAATTAAACAATTTTATTAAGTTTATTTAGATGCCATTAGGTCTTGTTGGAATATGTAAGCTCTTAAAAACTACTGCTGGTAGATTCAAAGAAATGCTATTGAAAGTTTGTGTCAAGGGACAAATTGCTTCTGAGATGTAATTCAAGTCCTGGGGAGCTATTGGATATTCACTCAGGTCACTCTCCTGAACAGTAGACTTTGAGGAAGGTAATGAGTAACCAAATGTGACAGAAAGTCAAAGTGTGCATTGCCAAATATGGGTTTTAACATATGTTATTATTTATTGAGAGCAATAGCAAAAATCACTACATCATTAAAGTGAAAATGACTAAATAGCGTTAAAGCTTTTTATTCAGCATTTAAGAGCTCTTACTCTTGTTTTTGGAGGGCTGGCATTTAGACAGGCAAAGCTCTGAGAACTTCGTATTTCTTTGATTATATTGCTTAAACTGAAATCCAAACTGTCTCCTATTGTCACCATTTTTAAAAGATAAACTTCCATACTATCTAACTGCAGTACAACTTTATCTGTATATTTTGTGATAGTTATAGTTTTCTGTTATTAATAATGTCTAATAAGTTTGTAGGAACAAACAGAAAAAATAAAACTATATGTATAACTTTTCCCCAAATCTCAGAAATGGTTTGCAAAGCTCAGAGTTTTGTGGTCATACTAACTACGTGTACAAGAAGGACTTGACTATTCTCGGGAAGAAAGTATGAAGTTGCACCTTTAAGGCTTTATTTGAGGGTAAAATCTAAATGTATCTGGTGAAAATGTTAAGGGTCAACAGAAATATATATTTTAAATAATTAAGTTCCTAATTTCTTTAAAATTCTAGTGATCATTATGTTAACAAATATATTTATTAGGCCACCCATTTCTAAAGTTGGTTCCTCTATGTTAACTGTTAGTTAGACTTTGTAGAATAACTATATTAAGGCAAAAAAATAGTAATTAGAAACTAAGAAGAGTAAGTGAAATACAAATTTACAGCTACCATACAGTTTCATTTTATTGGGAAGACAGGAAAAACAATTTGAGTTTTATGTATACAAGTAGAAAATAACTCAAAAATAGAGGCAAGATGAAAGAGGGCTTTTTTGAAAATGGTGAGAGGAAAGAATACTAAAATTGTAAAAGTTACTTTCACCCTGGACTTTATAAGGGGAAATTAGTTTGAAGATATGATTTTTTAATATTTTTTTAAGTCAAAAAGGATTTCTCAGCATTACCTTATCTCAGGCACCCTCACAAATATCTTAGTGTCAGACTAACATCACTTGTTTAAAATCAATTATTAAATTCTGTCTTTTGTTTGTTATTCCTTTGTGAAGACCACTGAGCATTAATTAGAAACCATAAGATTTCTTCATTTTGAACTCTAGTTTTGGCTCTCAGAGAGCTAGAGAGAATTATCTAATTCCACTACAATTACAACTTAACTAATTCCACTGTCTATTCAAAACACTGCCTGTTCAATGAGCTTTTAGCTCATTGGAGAAATGAAGCAAATATAGTAAGAATTTTATTGATTGTACATCAATATTGATCAATAAGTTTAGGCAACAACTTAAATGTATACATCATTAAAATAAATAAATATATACTTCATATTTGTATGTTTATTATATGCTTATATATTTTATTCTTATCGCACACACATATACATATGCATATATATATATATGTTTATAAAATAGAATAGTGTATACTGTTTTGTGAGGTACTTTTGTAAGGTACTTTTATAAGGTACTTTTAGGTTAAGCGAAATGAACTCCATGACATGGGCATAAGAGGCTTTTCTTTGTTGCTGTTTTTAATGTACTATATGAATTTTTGTTTCTTTCGCATGTTCTTCCCGCTATGATACATCCCCTGTTGTGACTGTATTTGGTTTTGGTACCTTGGTATTTTATATATATATATTTGAATTAGGGAAGGGAAGGGGAACAACAGAATGGTGAGACAAAGAACCAATGCAATAGCAATATATACAAAACAATATGTTGGAAATGATGGGTCCAATGTCAGGGTGAGAGGGTGTGTGTGGGGGAAGTAGGAGAAAAATGAAGGAAGGGTTAACAAGTTTGACAAGAAATGTACTTATTACCTTACTTATCTAACTGTAACCCCTCTGTACATCACCTTGACAATAAAAAGACATTTTTAGAAGGTACTGTTCCACTTAATATTATATCTTCTTATAATAAATCATCTTATACTAAATCAATATTTGGTAACATTGATTTTAAAGGGGATTTGTATTTTATTTGTAACTTTGACTAAGTTTATTTTAAGCACTTTATAAATACTAATGTATTTAATCATCACAACAATTATGCAAGGGTAAAGTATGTAACTCTTGGTTATAAAAAAACTTCAGGATCTGGGATGTAGTTCAATGACAAAGTGCTCCCTAATGAGTACAAAGTTCTGGTCCTTAGTACCCAAAAAGATCTCTGGGACCAAAGAACAAAGGCAAAAAACAAACAAGCAAGCAAACAAAAACTTTTCTGTTAATGCCGTAGAGCTATATATTACATAATCTTTACCAAGATTCTTCAGTGTGAAATTGAGAGATCAAATAAATGAGTGATAATATGATAGGTATTATTTGATCACCTCTAAATATGTTTCATCAAGTTGAATAATTTATCTTTTAGCTGTAACAATTTGTTACATTTGTTATTTATTTCCAAACAATTACCTTTAGTTGTGTGTGTGTGTGTGTGTGTGTGTGTGTGTGTGTGTGTGTTGCACATTTACTTAGCTAAGCGCTGTGTGTGGTGGGGGGGGCATTTACTTAGCTAAGTGCTAACCCTGAGCTTCTTGAATTTTGTTTTGTTTTGTTTTGTTGTTTTAACTTTGTTCAATACTTTTTTATTGTAAAAATACTGAACAGAGGGGTTACAGTCACATGAGTGAGGTAATGGGTACATTTTCTATAGAGCATTGTTGCCTCTTCCTTGGTTTTTCCCCTTCCATCCCTTCTTTCCCCATCTCCCTAACTACTCCCCTCTGCCCCAACCCCGCCAAAATTGTAAAGTTCATTTTCCACAGTGTCTTGCACATCTCATTGTTACAACGGGTCAACCTATATCTTATTTAAGCGTGTTTTTTTTTGTTTTGTTTTGTTTTGCCCTTCCTCTCCCCAGTTAAAAAAGTGTATATATAAGATGCAGGGCACTGGAATGAAATACAGTGAAATGAAATACACCGGAAATGAAATACCATCAGGGAGGAACATACCAAAGCTTAAGGCTGGTGCTTTATCACTTGAGCCATAGTGCCACATCCCGCTTTTTTGGTAATATAATGGCTATAAATATCTCAAAAACTTTCTTGCCCAAGCTGTTGAAAAGTGCAATCCTCAGATCTCAGCTTCCTGAGTAGCTGACTGGCATAAACACTGAAGCCCAGGTTTCGATTTATTTGATTGATTATTTACTAATTTTTTTTTTTTTTTTTTTTTTTTTTTGTCGGTCGTGGGGCTTGAACTCTGGGCCTGGGCGCTGTCCCTCAGCTCTTCAGCTCAAGGCGAGCGCTCCACCACTTGAGCTACAGCGCCACTTCTGGTTTTCTGGTAGTTTATTGGAGATAGGAGTCTCACGGTCTCTCCTGCCCGGGCTGGCTTTGAACCATGATCCTCAGATCTCAGCCTCCTGAGTAGCTAGGATTACAGGCGTGAGCCACCAGCGCCCGGCTTTATTTACTAATTTTTTTAACTTGTCATGAAATACAAATTCTTATTTTGACATCTTTGCTATGTTTATGAAAGTATTACAGGTTTTTGTTTGTTGGTTTGTTTGCTTTTACTATTTTTTTATTGTATAATGTGTTTCCCTTTTAAATTCTTCTTTGGCTTACCTTCCTTCGTCTATTTACTTGCTTTTATGAATTTTTCAGTATCCTATAAGGTGATCTTAGTCTATTTCTGGTGGTTTCAATTTTGCATTAGGGGATGTAGCCTTGGAGCTTCCTATGTGGCCATTGTACAAATAACATTCCTGGGAAATAATATTAGGTACTGAATTACTTTTTAGGAAAAATGGCTCTTATGATTGAAAACTATATGCCTATATTGATATAATTTTAGGAGTAAAATATAAAATTAACAATTGATAATCAAGCTGATGACATGCAGAGGTTTTAGAAATGCTGCCATAGTTCAAATTTTCGAGTACCAAGTGATTAACTCTAGCCTCAGAAACCCTTAAATCTTTTGCGTGCCTCAGTTTCTTTATTGAGGAAGTGAGTACATATTTGAAAATCACATGTGCTTATTCTTCATTATAAAATGAAAGAATGTAATTTCATAGATACTGCTCAAAATAATATAAAATAGGGGCTTGTCACATATGTAACTAGCAACAAATGTAGATAGATAGATAGACAGACAGATAGATAGATAGATATTGCTACTTGATTGTAACTATATACCACTGTAAATCAGTAAGATAAAGAATATTAGTTCCTCTTGTTAATCTTCTGACTAGCTTCAGAATACTCATGAAGTAAAGTGTTGGTTTTGTTTATTTATAAGTCATGCATATGTAGTCATAAAGATGGGAACTTTTACAGTGTTCTAAGCAGGATCATTTTATAAAATTTGTAATTAATTTCTTTTTTTGCCACTGAAAGATTTTTCTTTTTTAATATATTTTTAATTATAAAGATACTGTAGAAAGGAGTTATAGTTACATGAGTAAGGTAATGAGTACATTTCCTATGGAGCATTGTTACCCCCTTCTTTGTTTTGCCCTTACCTTCCCTCACCACCTCTCCAATTTCTTCCTCCAGGCACACCAAAGCTGTAAAGTTAATTTTCAATGTACAACTCATTGTTACAATAGATCAACAGTATCCTTATTTCAGCATTTTGTTATTTCCCTTCCCCTCTCCAAACTAGAAAAATGTATATACAACATGGTATAACTCCTATAATTGATTTCTAATAGAAAATATTATAAAATTGTTCAACTATACCATGTATTTTTGTCTAGTACTTTTGGCTAACAGATTTTGCCTAATTTTTTTCACAATTAGTGCACAGTAATGTTATTATCCATACTAACTTTTTTTATATGTTCCTCAAAATAATCAAGTGAGATATGTATTATAATCACTTTACCTTCATTATTGTGAGAAAATATACTAAACAAATGATTTTTTTTCCAACACTATATCATTGAAAGATTATTTTCCTAACCACATGAGTTGCCAAAGCTCACAAACTATTGTTGGGTTGTTGTTGTATTATACTATGAAAGTGAGATTAATGATAGGGAATTTTTATTTTATTTTTATTTTTGGCCTTGACAATTTTGTTTCACTTTTGTTACTTATAAATCAAGTATACTGTGGTCTTAAAATATGATTACATCTAAGAGAGAGTTTGTCAAAAATATGTTGTTTCACTGTGATCATTATATTAGATCTATATGTTTGAAATGTTCTTGAAAGAAGATAAAACTGTATATTCTATTATTTTAATATATTTTCAGTTTATAAGAATAAAATGTTTCCTTTATCAAATGGTAAGAATTTTCTAACATTTTATTCTGCCCAAACATCTTGACCCTGTTTTTTTTAAAAAAAGCAGGGAACATGTTTCCTACCTTGTGAAATTTGCAAACAAGTACAAGCTGACAAAGAGGTACCTTATCTTCCTTGTTCTTGTGATGTAGAACTCACAGGCAGTGTTTTAGATGCCAATGACAAATCTAAGGATAGGAATAGAAATGCTGAAGATGATAATGATTTCCTGAAGGGTGAGAAAACCACCTGGGATAAGTCTAGTTCAATTTTTCATTATAAAATTCATTTTTGCTGAAAGACAGTCTTACAGGAAAACAAGGTTTTGTGTCCTTCAGCTTACCTTTTGTGTAAAATAAAAAATCAAGTGAGCAAAACCTTTGCTGATATCAGGGGATTTTATTTCTTTATTTTTCAAAGCAAGTGCCTTCTTATTTCTGGGATAAGAGCTCATTTATTCCTGCATCTTTCTGAATATCTTGACCACAGCACAAGTACTACACTTCAGAGTTAAAAAAAAAAAAAGCAAACAAGACTTAAATTATCACAATTGAAAATTAAATCATTTCAATATACTTTGTTAAGATAGTATAAAGCATGCATATAAAGACAGATTTATATTAAGAAGTAAATACATTGTGAAAGCAAGCTTTCACTAGCTCTTTATAATTTTTCTCAAATTTGTATTTGAAAAAAAATTATTTTCTTGGTATTAAGAATTTGCAAACATTTGTCTAAAGAGGACCAGAGTAAAAATATTTTAGATTTACTTACTACTTAATATTTGTTACAAGTTCTTAACTCTGCTATCTAAATATGAAAACAGCCATAAGCATTGCATAGATAAATTGTAGGCTTATATTGAAATACACCACTGTTTTCCAAAACAGGTAGAAAACTGTATTTGTTTCACAGTTTGTAGTTTGCCAATACTTTTTCTATAGTGCAGTGAGAAAATTATCCATACACCTTGGGGATTGAAACATATTTAAGTTCAATTATACTGCGAAGAGTCTGGGAAATTTCCATTAGGTTGGATTCCTGAAAAAGGAGTGTGCTTGCAATGATGCAGTTTATTATTTCTCTCACTATATTTTATTTACTATAACACCAGATATCTAAAAGAATCTCTAAAATATCCATTATGTATCTTATCCTTCTTCTAGGTCGATGTTGACTAAATTACAGTCAGACATTAATTCAGGAGCTATGCCCATACAGCCATAAGTTGTGGGTTTCTTACATCATTTCAAAGGTCTTAAGAGGATCTAATAGAAAGCAGTATGACTTCCCTCATGAGGAATGTGAAGAGGAAAATGAAAAATCCACTACTGTCTGGGGAAGCTCAAGATTGGAGGATAGCTCTGTTCCCAGTTCTCTTGATTTGATTAAAAACCAATGGATTCATTTCTGATAAATACACCATTTCAATTCCAATATTTAATTTAGGGAAAGTAGCATGAAAATAACAACCAATGAGCTATTGTCAAGTCTGTGGGGTTAGAAAAATCCCAGGCTGGATTTCTGGGCTTCTTTGACTAATGTCTCCAAAATGACTTATTAATCTCTGCAATGATCAAGTGGCTATTAAAGATAAAACTGTGCTAACCTTTCCAAAAATTAGAAGAGCGTGACTACAAATGAAACGACAAAGACTTCCTAGAGAGGCAGTCTTACAGGCGAAAGATTACCCAACCCAGGCAGGGGTGATATATGCATTATTTATACAGTGTGTTGAGGATCTGCATGAAAGATGAAATCCCACTCTGGGAAGTGCCTTTCTCAGCAGGACTATTTTCACATAAAGTGCACAATAGTATGTTGCATTTCCATAAGCTTAGTTGAAATGGAGAAAATGAGTATAATGTAATTTATTTTCCTCTCTGCTCTCAAGCTTGTATAAAAACAAGACTAATGAATAGCATAGGTGAAAATAAATTGGCTGTTTGAGTGAAACATGGTTTTGAAGAGTGTATGGAGAATTAACAAACTACCATTTATGCTTCATTCTCTGGATATTCTTTTGGTTTTAAAATTATTTAGTGCATTTATACTACCCAAAGAAATTAGTTTATTTCTTCTTAAACCAGTTATCTCTATTTGACATTACACTATCCACCTTATTAGAGACAAAAAACATGATCCTTCATGTCTAGTTGAATGGGTGAAAAGGATAATATATATAATATATATACACACATATATGTAGAGTGAGAGTAATATATTATATACAGCATATATACTCTCAGGTTTCAGGGAGTGTCCTTGTATTTCTTATATTTTTAATCCTAAAATAATGTATGCAAAGTTTCTTACCATACTCAGATCCTCAACAATGCTTTTTCTTTTTCACATCATCAAGGTGATGCATGGAGGGGTTAAAGTTACATAAGTAAGGTAATAAGTACATTACCTCTTCTCTCACTTTTCTCCCTCCCTCCCATTCCCTACCCCCAAGTTGTGCGAATCATTTCCAGCATACTTCTTGTGTGTATCACTGTTGCACTGGTTCCCCCTTGTCCTTTGTCTCACCATTCAGTTGTTTCCCTTCCCTTCCCTAATTCAAATAATCATATATAAAATACCAGGGTACCAAAATCAAATAGAGTGACAACAGGGGATATACCCAAGGAGTAAAAACATACAAAAGGAACAAAAAAAAATCACATGGTACATTAAAACAACAACAACAAGAAAAACCTCTAGTGTCCAGGTCTTGGAGTTCATTTTTCTTAGCATCATCTTATATGGTCATATGAACAGAGCAATTGAGCTGTTCTGCTTACCTGCTAAAATTACCCTAGATGTGTACTAATTATTGCAAATAAGGGAAACCATGGGATCTATGTTTCTTTGGGCTTGGCTTACTTCACTTACACAAAATGCTTAAATAAAGATACAGGTTGACCCATTGTTACAATGAGATGTACAAAACACTATGTTAAAAACGAACTTTACAACTTTGGTGGGTCAGGGGGTAGTAGTGTTAGTTATGGAGGTAAGAGGGAAGGGATGGTGGGGGAAAACAAAGGAGGAGGCAACAATGCTCAATAGGAAATGTACTCATTACCTTGCTCATGTAACTGTAACCCCACTGTACAGTATTTTTACAATAACAAATGTACAAAAATATAAATTTCCCAAGTCTTTCTTTTCCTAACAAATGGGGTGGTGTCATTCTTTCTGATGGAGGCATAGAATTCCATTGTGTTTGTGTGTGTGTGTGTGTGTGTGTGTGTGTGTGTGTGTGTGTGTGTGTGTGTGTGTTATCACATTTTCTTGATCCATTCATGTACTGAGGGGCATCTGGGTTGGTTCCATATCTTAGCCACGGTAAGTAATGCTGCAATAAGCATAATTGTGCTGGTAGGTTTAGTATGGTCTTGTTAGAGATCATTTGGGTAAATGCCTAAAAGTGGGATTGCTGGGTCATTGGGGAGCTCTATGTGGAGTCTTTTGAGGAACCTCTATATTGCTTTCCAAAGTCATGGAACATGTTTACACTCCCACCAACAGTGCAGTAGCATTGCCTTTTGGCCACATCCCCTCCAGCATATGTTTTTAATAGATATCTTGATTATAGACATTCTAACTGGGGTGAGGTAGAATCTCAGTGTTGTTTTGATTTGCATTTAAGGCCAGAGAAGTTAAGCATTTCTTCATGGGTATATTGGCCATTCTTATTTCCTCTTCAGAAAAGTCTCTTTTTATTAATGGGCTGGGTTTAATTTTTTGAGTTTTAAGTATATTTTAGATATGCATGCCTTGCCTGTTGTATGGCTAGTGAAGATCTCCTAATCCATAGGCTTTCTATTGATCTTGCTAGCTATGTCCTTTGTCATGTAGAAGCTCTGCAGTTTCATTCAATCCCATTTGTCCAACCTTTCTTTGATTTCTGCTCAACTACTCTTTTAAGCAATTATCTTCAAAGTTACATGACAATAGCAAAAGTACTGGCTTTAGAGATTCACATTTGTCTATCTGACCACTCAGGATTTTCCTATCTAGTTACAAGGGCTTCACAGTATTTACCTTAGAGATCTTGTGAGTTTACTCTGAATTACATGTAAAAACAGTTTAGGTTGGTGATGTATAAAGCTCAGTAATGGTGTGTGTAATGCTGTGAGTTAAAATCATCAGCACAATAAACCCTTCAAGTTTTATAAATATTTTTATTCATCTGTGTAACTCTTTTTAAAGTCTTCAGTTTGATTCCTAAAAATGATTTTATTTCTTACAACAGTAACAAAATTACAAACATAACTCCATCATTGCAACATCTACAATACACAGATTATTAACTGAAGCAAAATCCAAAGATTTCTATTGTCAGTTCTAACAATCTTTTGAGAGATTGTAGTACCATAAAGATGGGAAGATTTTCTTTGCTAGTATTACCACTGAGTTAAGCTGAACTCCCCTTCCCTTGAATTTGCACCACTTTGACACTTGCTTCACCAAGATAATATAGTTGAAATGTCATTGAGAAATTGCTGTGCTAGGTCACAATAAGCTTTCTAGCTTGGGCTTGGGCTGTTTGATATGCTTTGTTTGGAGTACTCTGACTTACATCTATTGTGTGGAGGAAGACAAGCATTTCCAGTAGAGGCTTACAAGTTTTAAAGAACCAAGAGGTCCATTGGACAAAACTTGATTTCTAAGAGAGCATCAACTTCCTATTCACATTAACAAATATCTTAGAAGTAGATCACCCAGCCTCAAGCTGTTCTAGCTACCATCATATGACATGGACAGATACTGCCTAGCTTGTAAATTATTGAGCAAATAGATCACTGTTACTTTTTCAAGGCTATAATTTAGTGTTCATTCTTAAAGTATAAATAGATAAAGAAGCAATAATTAGACAGATATTGAAATAAATATGTATAAAGTAGAGATGAAATATTCTTACATATGTGATGGGATATTAATAAATCCATATGTGATCTTTGTAGGAAATATCTTTTATTCTCCCCTAAATAACACACACTCTTGTTTATAGATGTCACACTCAAATTAATGAGTATGGAGAAGAGACTCATCAGTTTAAAATAGTGCATTTATTGCTAATACTTAGAAAATAGCCTCAAGTATATCTTTAAGTTACTTAGTCTATATCATGTATATAATGATGGGAATGACAAAGATTATCCTTGATCCTAGGTCTAGTTTATTAAAACTTAAATGTCAATTTGAGAAACAAGGAAGGAGGAGTCTGCTAGTTGCACAAATCTCTCAGAAATAATAACTCAGCTAAATATCTTTGAACATTGAGTTCTCTTCTACCAACATTAGTCTTTTATTATTACAGGACTGTGGTCTGTGACAGATGTTTGGGTCATTCAGTTACTACAGGGGTATAAATATTTCAAGACTGATTATATATGAGCCTTCAAATTAGAGTATAAAAATATTTTTATAACCTAGCTTTCCTGGCACCAGAAACTCCCTAATACTCTCATAACCAAATGTATTCATCGAGGACAACTAGGGTGATTTATCTTTCAGAGTACCACAAAAGAAAAATAAAACCATAATAACTCACTTTAATGGATGATACTTTCAAGAGTGTTCCTAGTATAAGACATTCATTCACTGACACTCTTCAGGATCATACAAGTGTCTTATATCTATTTCATAGGTCTTTAAAATAAAACTAATAAAGAAAACTGAGTGCAATAAGAGTGTGAATTGACAGCAATGGACTAGAGTAAATGGCCCCTTCTGCCATGAGAGCTAGAACATAAGTCTCTTCAATGTTGAAATAATTTTTCAGTGAGTTATTGTGTATGTGTGAATGATATTGTAATATAGAAATAGTGACTTTTTGAGTGAATCTGTAGACTGACTAAATTTTGTATTCAGAAATGTGTGCTCCAATCTTTATTCTTTTTTTATTGTGAAAATACCATACAGAGGGGTTACAATTATATGGGCAAGGTAATGAGTACATTACTTATCAAGCATTGTTGCCTCTTCCTATGTTTCCCCTTCCCACCCCTTCCCATCTCCCCCACTCCCTAGCCCCAATCTTTACTCTTGATTATCATTCTCCAGTATTAGCATTCAAACCAAGAGTGCCAGCTGCTCTTTGGTCCTTTATATAGAATTCTGCTTCATTTCTAGTGTTTAACTTTCTCAGCATAAAGCCATTTGCTAAGACTAGCCACACACCCCTATGTTCATAGTCAAAAACCACAGTTAGTGTATTACCAAAGACAAGAGGAGATTTGCTTTTGCTCAGGAATGAACAACTCTAAGCAATGGAATAGAAAAGTTTGGAGCAAAGAAAAAGCATATACTTTCATATATATTTATCTTAAATTATCCTGCTATCCATGAATGTTGATCTGAGGAAAGGGGTAGACTGATGTGTCTGCTGGATATTGAGATTATAATTCTAGTTTTCCATTGATTTGTTGAGCACTAAGTGACCCTGAACAAAATTTTATTTAGCTAAAACAAGTAAAGTTTCATTTTTCATGTGTTCAATTTTATGTGAGAGATATTTCAAAGAAGCTGCAAAGTTGCTAGCTGCATTATTGTGTCTGTAGCATACATGAGGAGTCTATACTAGATATAAATGTGTGTGTATAGCTTGTGTGCTGGCCTTGTATATAGACATAAATGAAAACCATGGAAATGGGTTAGATTATCAAAACCAAGGAAGATTGAGTGTAGTGATCATGAAGCACTACTAAAGAGAACAGGATGACAGAAATGACTGGGTTTAAGAGAACCCAGAGAGAAAGTTGAAGAATGGAGTATGTGGTAAGCCAGGGTATATAGTTCATCAAAGAAGTGGTCACAATTATCACTCACACATCAAGAAATGTCAGAATATTTGTTATATTTTAACTCAATATTCTCATTTCTGGAGGCATAATTTTGATTTTCCTGAACATTATGATTTTTCTTTCCCTCTGGGCTTGTCATGATATTTTCTCAGAAGTTTCTGATCTTCCAAAAGGATAGGACCTTACAATGCACCTTGTATTTTATTTATTTATTTATTTATTTTTTTTTAATTTAATTTAATTTTATTTGTGAACATACTGTACAGAGGAGTTACAGTTACATGGGCAGGATAATGCGTACATTTCTTACCAAGCATTGCAGCCTCCTCCTTTGTTTATCCTTCACATCCCTTCCCAGCCTCCCCCCTCCCCCCCTAATCCCAATCCTTCTCCTCCCCCCCCCACCCCCCCCCTCCCCCCCGCACCAACGTTGTAAAGCTCGTTTTGGACATGACAACTTGTACTTCTCATTGTTGCAACAGGTCCACCTGTATCCTTAAACAACTGGTTTTTCCCCATCTCCTCCACAAGTTATACTGACATCAAATATAGTGAAAGCAGGGGTTATACTGTGGAGGAGGGACCTTGTATTTTATTTATAAGAGTCACTATTCACTAGTATTTTTACTTTTCAAAATTATTTCTTCCCAAGACACATTAGTCTACATAATGTCTTTGGTCAACTTGTAGTTCATTGCATCTCTGAAAGAGTAACTTATACAAAAGAAGCAATATTTAAATTTGCACTGAATTAATAATACATAAATGGTGAGAAGCTGATTATGGGTAAATGCATATAATTTCAGACTGCTTCACCTTGGGCTACAATTTCTAGTACTTTTTATAAGGTTGGAGAAATTTGTTGTAATTGTATTGGATAAAATGTACATTGTTTAAAAGAAATTGTTTAAATGGCTTTCTGAAAAGCATTTTTACCTGATTTATTCATTCTCATGTCCATTATCATTCAGTTCACTTGGTGTTTCAATGTGTTTTATTTGGAAATGATTGTCTTAAAATTTAACTGCTTGTAATCTTTATTTAAGTCTCTTTCTGTCAAGCTCCTTAGCAAGGAAGGTAAGGCCTTTTCTCACAAGGAGGATTTCATCATCAAATGCTTGTCTCTCCTCCACTGTACATCCTAGCATTTCTTGTTATCTGAACATGGTTGTTGTTCCCATGCATGCATGATAATGCAAACATACTTCTCTGTAGAACCAGTTCTGAGACTTGTCAAAACCAATAGTGAAAAATCTTGTCAAATATAATTTTTATGAAGTGTGCAACTCCATGTTTCAGACAATAATCCTTCTCTGAGATGCCTTCTAACACATGTAAGTTGTGATACTCCATGTTATCACCAATTTCTCATTATTTTCTCTCATCTTCTGTCTATTCTGAGTTCAGGATACTAAAACTAATTTGTATTTTTCATGCAATGTATGTCAAGCAACATATATATGCTTAGTAATTGTAACCTCTTAAAATGAAATTGTGAATTAAAAAACAATTCTTACTGTTAGAATTCAGTTCTCTTTGCAATTACTTTTTTCCTTAAGTCAATACAAAACCCTCAATACTATAGCCAAAACTAATTAATGTCAAATCCAAAACTGTGTAATGATTTTTTTTCCTAATAAGATATTCACATATAATTGGGAACATTTTTTGGTGGTGATGATGGCTGTATTGTTTCTAGCTTAACTTATTATCTTATTAGAGTAGTACTATAGGCATCATGTTTCTACTAAACAATGTCTAAATTTACTGTCTCAGAACTTTTATTATATGTATAATATTGGAAAATAAGAGGATGATACTAAAATTACCGACTAGAAAATTATTTTAGTAGTGTAGCATATTATTTTCTCAAGTACAAACTCTATAAAGACAAGTATGGAAAAGTCTATAAATTTCTATGACAATAGGAAATGAAATTAAAATCCAAGTAAAATTAAATTCTAGAAGATTAATATTTGCCAGTTATATTTTGATGACCACAATAAACATAATGCAATTTGTTAACTTATTACTTTAAAATGCAAGTTGATAATCATTTTAGCACTAGAAGCTAACTAGTATTTGTGTGTACTAACAAATAATCTGAATTGGAATCATGAAGAGGTGCTTAACTATGTTTATGATACCTTAAAAACCACTGAAATTGGTTTAGAGCACTTAGTGCATTCAGCAGTTATAAAAAGGATCCATCTCTTTACAGCAACACTTAATTGCCTACCTGGATATGTTTTTGACTTTATATCACTTTCTTCCACTATACTAAGTTGACATAGATGAATTCTAAACCCTCAAGAGCATGTAGAAACTTCACGTGGAAGAAGTAGAAAGTGACAGATTATAACCAGGCATGGCAGTGCATGCTTGTAAATCCAGCTACTCAGGAGGCTCAGGCAGAAGCAGCCCAAGTTCAAGAACAGTGTGAGCAATAAAGGGACCTCCAAACTCTCTCTCTCTCTCTCTCTCTCTCTCTCTCTCTTCTTTCACACACACACACACACACACACACACACACACAAATATTTCACTTACTAATATTGATAATTTTTGGGAGGCCCACAAATTATAAATTTCCTTTACTTTTTGAAATCAGATATATTCATCTAACATTATTGTCATAGTTGAAGACTCTAGTTAATCCACTGTATTAATAAATGAGCATTTTAATCAGATATTTAGATTCTTGTTACTAAAGAATAGCCCTGAATTTCCATTGCTAATGCTCTGACAATGATTAAATAGTAGCTTTTCAGTTCCTTGAAAATATATTGGAACAGGAATTCTAGTGTTGAGGCTTGATTAGCTGTTGCAATAATCCTCCTCAGTGATTCTGACACATACTAAAATTAGAGAAGTACTATTTCAAGTAAATTTGGAGTCTTAAAGAAAACTTAAATATATATTACTAATCATTGTTAGCAATGATTAATTGCTGAGGGAAATCTGATAGCTAATCAAACTTCTAAAGTCCTAGTACCATGGAAGCTATTTAATCTAGAATCAAAGCATATATATAAATATATATATATATATACACACACACACACATATATATACATATACATGTGTATGTATACACACATAAAAGCATGCACACACATACATTTATAATGCTAATCTAATCTTTAATTTTAAGGAAATTTCTGAAATTTTTATTGATCACTCAGATGAATTAGAATTTATTACTTTATAAGCAATAAACAAAATAATTGATATTTTTAAGAGGTAGAGCCAATAATGCTATGTATATTAAGCCACAGGTATAAAAAGTGTGCTAACCACTCTCCATTTATTCTGTGAGAACAAACCCGACAGGTGAAGTGGAAGGAGTGAAAATCCTAGGAGAAAAGAACTCTACTATCTCTGGAAGGGAATGCCTGTAATCATTTCGCAGTTGCTTGTAGGCTTCCCACACCCTGGGCCTTGGGCAAAGGTGATGCATGCCTTTGCTGTCTACCATCTGAACTTTCTGCAAGCATGAAAATATGCTGTACCCACACTGTACAATATGGAGGCCACTGAGCACTTGAAATGTGGTTACTGTGACCGTAGACAGGTTTTTCACTCTAATTGACTTAAACCTAACTAACTACACACAGGACAACACAGCTCTAAATCAATGATTCCAAGCTGAGTAAAGAAATAGTTACTTGAATAATAAACTTAATTAGTAATAAATAAAAACAAAAAAATAAAAAGTGTGCTCAGTATCAAGCAAATTAGTTAAATAATTTGTATTGATTAAAACATCTTAGGAAGGGAAAGCAAAACGTATCTTGTTATAAGCCACTCTCAAAAATATTTTAACTGTAAAAGTTACATTTCAGACTAGATACATATTTGATTAGACTGCCTGTTAAAACAGACACAGATTAAAATCTTGTTTTTTTAAAGACTTACTTGCAATTTTAAAAGGTTTTTTATTAAATATATATAATGCATTTATCAGTTCATGCAGATTCAAAATATAGCCTCAGTACATTACTGATTTGTGTACCTATATGAGTAGACATACTACTCTTCAGAAATTAAAGTGTTCACCATGCAAAAGCTCCTTTTTTTTTTCTTTTTTCTTTTTTTTTTTTGGCCCGGGGCCAATAGCTCATGTCTGTAATCATAGCTGCTCAGGAAGCCGAGTTTCTGAGGATCACCTGTGCAGGAAAGTCCATGAGACTCTTATCTCCAATTAACCACCAGAAAACTGGAAGTGGCATTGTAGCTCAACTGGTAGAGCGCTCACCTTGAGCTGAAGGAAAGTGCCCAAACCTAAAGTTGAAGTCCCCTGACCATCCCCCTCCCCCCAAAAAAGCTACATTTTCCTAAAGAAAAAGATAGAAGAAATGAATAGAGACAGATCCCTGATAAAAAGTTGAAGCTGTGCCAAAAGAAAATTGCATTTTCCAAAGAACATCTCTTTGTTTGGGGAAAATACAAGACACAGGCTAAATAAATCAAGTCCCATTCCAATGAGCCCATTTGAAGAAAAAAAGAAAAAAGTATTCTGTAGATTCAATTCCTAAGAAGATGAGTTAAATCCGTGGGGTTTTAATAGTTCAAATTTGATTTTCAGTCCTACTCTGATTATTAATTTGTTTGGTCAAATTGGGAGTTAAACTATGGGGTTCAAAAGAATTAGCAATGTATGTTCTGTATATAATCAAATCTACAACCATCTATTCATCCTTCCATTTCAGTTAACAAATCCACACAAGCTAAATGATATTCTGCGTTTTTGCTGAAATTGCTCATCCCATAAGATGTCAGATAATGGATCAGGGTATCGGAAAAAAAAGAATTCAAATACTTTTGGAAGTCCCTGTAGTAAAAAAAAAAGTATTGCAATTACTTTAGGCTATTAAGATACTTCCAAAAACCAGATTAGCAGTTACAAGTCTGGAAGCATATGTGTAAAAATGCTTCTTAGAGCTCAGTTAGAACCCATCACAATATAATAGAATTTTTTTGTTTGTTTGTTTTTTGTGTCCGGTTGTGGGGCCCATGAACTCTGGGCCTGAGCGCTGTCCCTCAGCTCTTCAGCTCAAGGCGAGCGCTCTACCACTTGAGCCCCAGCGCCACTTCTGGCTTTTTTCTTTTTGCTTATGTGGTGCTGAGGAATCGAACCCAGGACCTCATGCATGCAAGGCAAGCGCTCTACCACTGAGCCACCTTCCCAGCCCAATATAATAGAATTTTATTACTTCTCTTTAGTAAACTAAATCAGGAAAGCTGTCCTGAAGTCTCTAGGGAGCTACATCCATTGTTTTATTTTTATTTATTGATTTGTCCTGAGGCTTGAACTCAGGGCCTGGGTGCAGTCCCAGAACTTTTATGCTCAAGCCTAGTGCTACCACTCTGGGCCACAGCTCCACTTCCAGTTTTCTGGTGGTTAATTGGTTATAAGAGTCTTACAGACTTCCTTGCTGGTTTTGAACTTTGTTCCTTAGATCTCTCAGCCCCCTGAATATCTGGGATTACAAGTGTGAGCAGCTAATCCCTGGCCCAACCACTGTTTATTTATAGGAATGTATGCACTGTAGTATAGGTAGAATAATGATTTGATTTCAAGTAGAAAAGCTTGAAAATCAAATATGTGGTACCTTAATCAATTCTAGTCATTTGATGTAGGAATTAAAATTTGTTACTTTTGAGATTGAAGAGACATTTATTAATCTAGTCTCTCAATGTGGACAAAGTAAGCTCTGAGGTAGTTCTCTCTCAAGCTGTACTGCAAATGTTTGAGCAATATAATAGTATGTGTTAACTATTTGCAATTGAATTATTTGAATTTATATCATCTATTCAAAAGCAAACACATGAGGGAACAATTCCTGAGATCTCTCCTTCTTCAGAAAACATGCAGTAATAGAACCTTCTTCCTGTGTATGGACCCATAAAATTTATACAGGAAGAAATTAAATGTATGAAATGATTTATAGGTGAATTTAAAAAGCTTGCAAGTTTGAGATTTCATATATCTTCATGGAAACTGTTATAAATCTTTGTAACCTAAATTGCTTATCCTGGTTCTACAGAAACAGTATAAACAAAGTAAGCAATTATCTGTAATAAACTTTTTCTTTAATATTGTGGCAATCCCATTTTCCTAACTTACTCATCATAATATATCTTATGCTCTCCCATAGTCAAACATTGCATTCTCATTTTTCATGACTTCTGCCATAAGTCAGACTCTGAAATGCGTTAGATAAGTTAATGTGGTCAGTCTCAAATACTATTTTTTTCAAAGTGAAAATTCAAAATTTTACTATTTATGATGAAAGTGTAAAAAAAAATTCTTCCAGTTTTTGTTTATTGTTTGTTTGTTTGTTTTTCAGTCATGGGCCTGACTCTTGGCACTGTTCTTCAGCTCTTCAGTCAAGACTAACACTCTACCACTTGAGACACAGCACCACTTCTGGCTTTTTCTGCTTACGTGGTGCTGAGGAATCAAACCCAGGTCCTCATGCATACAAGGCAAGCACTGTACCATGAGCCACCTTCCCAGTCCTCTTCTAGTTTTAAGGAAAAAATAATAATAAAGCTAAGTTCTAGGTTCACAGAGACACTAAATACAACTTGACATATTAACATAAATGAACTGAAATAATAAATATATTAAATAACATCATAAACATGAACTAGTGAAATGCATATGGTGCTGAGCTAAAGTCAGTATGTTATTTGAAATTTAAATTCAAGCATATTAAATCATAAGAAAGAGTAGGATTAATGCTAAAACTCTTTTTTCTGTTTCAGCTGAAGCCAGAATCATTTAACCTTTTTATAAAATTCCACATGGAGATGTCAACAAAAGTCAAACAAGTCACAGAATATAGCCCTTGTGGCAAAGACTAGATCAACCAATGCAAACAGCAAACTAGAGAACAGAAGCTTGGCTTACCCACAGCATAAAGTTGCTTTTGCTCTCATCTAGATCATGGCATTTGGAAACAGATAACTGGATTTCTTAATGCTTTGGAGAATCAGAAAATTCAGATTTTTGAGGTATGTCTCATGGTGTGTAAATGTTGCCCCAATTTACAGAAAACATACTTGTCAAACAAGAATTTTTAAAACTCAAAAATTCAATCTTTCAGCTAGTCTCTTATGATTAACAATCAGATGAAGTGTTGACCCTGAATCTGAATGTTTTATCAAAATGGTTAGAATATTTTAGACTTTGCCAGAATACCATGCAGATATCTAGGTACAAAGAATAAAGAAATGTTTATTGCTGGAAAGGGGTCGGTAAGACCCCTTCTCATAAAGGAAAAGTGAATAGAAGCACCAATAATTGTCTGAGGTGAACTGTAAAACATAGGAGGTTTAGGAGGGGCTAGGAGGCAGAGACCATGGTGTGGACATGAGGACCCAGGGTCTTCATCATGGTGGATTAGGATTTATGGCTGCTGCCTGAATAGCAGATAATGGGCCCTGCAGCTGCCCAGACCTGAAGGTCACTCTAAGGGGCTCTTGTTGCCCTATATGGTGGTAGTTGTCCCAGAGGAGTGCCATCCCAAGGTAAAGGGGGTTGGAGGCTGATTATTTACTGCCTTTACCAAATGGGCCTAGTGTTGCCTAGGAAAGAAATATGTCAAGCTGTTGAAAGAGGAAGAAGAGTGTTAAGCTATGGGAAGGGAGCTCATTGGGCTAATGATAACTACATTTATTGCCTGTATAGGGATATTGTAGAAAAGAGCATAGAGAAAAATCTCGTGTTTTACATTCATGTTGAGAAATTTAACCTAAATGCGGGCCAAGAATCAAAAATTTGACTTTCTGCTAAATTACTAATTATATTAAATTTACTAATATGTGCAAAGGCTTGGAAGCTCTTCTTTTTTCTTCATTGATATATTATTAGCAGAAAATCAAAATACAAAATATTTTACAAATATATGGTGATATTCGTGAAATATTTATCTACTAGGTCTACCATATGCATATGTGTACACACAAACACACACATATATGTTTATGTACATTATAGGTATATATGTACATATGCATATTTGTATAAATATGAACATATACATATGTACACACATATATGCTATATATACACATATGTTTTATATATAGCATATTTATGCTGTAGATAGATAGATCAATCGATAGATAGATAGATCAATTGATAGATAGATAGATAGAGTCTAGTGTACTAGAACTTGAACTCAGGGCCAGGGTGTTCTCCTTTAGATATTTCACTCAAAGCTGGTACTCCATCACTTGGGCTTGGGCTGGTTTCATATGCCAATCCTTAGATATTGTGTGGCTTGGATTACTGTCATGAGCCATTGGTGCCTGCCCTATTATATTTATATTTAATCAAATATTTAACCTTCATAATTTAGATAAGGAAATTTAATGAAATCATAAATAAATTGCATTTATGGCTCAGATTATAATCATAGGCAAATACATCAATTTTTACATCTTATTTATTAAGCTTTTAGAAGATCATAGTCATTTTCATCTTATGTGTGAGACAATATAGATGAACTGACAAATGTGTCAACTGTAAACATATTTAATATATGATCATTGAACAGAACTGTAGTGAAAATAAATAAAAAACATGCAGACTTTTAAAAGTTCTTAAACTGATGGGAAATATTTCTTATAGTAACAAGCATCTGTCTCCATTGTTCTGTATTCATTGTTTGCTTAGCTTTCTCATTATACACACATACACACACAAATGTATAGTTTGTAGGGGTGAATGTCTTCTTTATTTTTATTTTAGCTATATAATCATACAATTGATAATATGAAGATATTTTTATTTGATATCATCCATGAAAACATTGTACTTTGTGTTTACCCCTATGTTACCTTCTCAATACTTCCATATTTCCTGCATTCTTTTCAAACAAAAACATTACACCTCAGTATTGACTAATTGTCTTTATAGTATCTTCACATTTATAATATAGCTTACTGTCTGTATATATATATTTTTTTATAAATTATGACTTTCTTTTACTTTTTAGAGGAAGACAACTTTATCTGAATATCATTATACATGACCTGTGGGCTTTTCTTCCTCTATAAGCTTTTTAAAAATACAGTTTATGTATTCAAATGTATGAAACCTGTTTTTAAAAATGACATTATATATAGAAAAAGCTATGGCTCACTTATATTCAGTAAGATGTCAACCTAAAATCATAACAATGAATACATCACTGAAGACAATACTACTCATTTCATATGAAACTCAATAAGCCTTTGCTCCTATCCCTGAAATCACCCATATCCATCTCTTCTGCTTACCAACATCTTAAATTACATAAAGTTGGTTAGAAGCATTTTTCTTCCACCAAAAAGTGTAAGAAAATAGAATTGTGCATGACAAATTTCAGTTTAACAGGAATTAAAATTGATGTGTGATAAATCATTGCTCAATGAAACCTTGAATGGAAAGCAGGGAAGTGTTTACTATCTGTTCTTGGCTTTGTCGGTATGTAATTAGAGGAAGTATTCATCCAAAGAGTGCCTCTGTAGTTGTCAAAGTGAGTACCTATTTGACATGAGAATATCAGGAGATGATGGATTATGATTTAATTTATTTCCTTTTAATTCAGATACTTTTCTCCAGTTAGAGAACATGGAGAAACATTTTCAAAATATATTGAGTTCTTCAGCATGGAATTTCCTGGGTGAATCAAATCAATATTAGCAAATCGTTCTACCTAGAGCCTCTCTTCTAAGTGAGCAGAAATTGCTAGGTAGAGCCCTCTGATAGATTTAGCTAGTCCCATAAGAACAAAACAAAAATGTCTTTGAAAAGAGCATAGGGAATATGAGAGTAATGAGAGGATAACATAGGGGTATATACAAAGTACAATGTTTTCATGGATGATATCAAATAAAAATATCTTCATAATATGAATTGTATGATTATATAGATAAAATAAAAAATAAAGAAGACATTCACTCTTACAAGCCATATATTTGTGTGTGTATGTGTGTATATTCAGAAAGCTAATCGAGCAATCAATACGGAACAATGGAGACAAATACTTCATACTATAAGAAACATTTCCCATCAGTTTAAGAACTTTTAAAAGTCTGCATGTTTTTTATTTATTTTCACTACATTCTGTTCAATGATTAGATAACAAATATGTTTACAGTTGACACATTTGTCTGTTCATCTATATTATCTCACACATAAGATGAAAATGACTATGATCTAAAAACTTAGATTAATATGATGTGAAAAATAATGTATTTGCCTATGATTGTAATCTGAGCCATAAATACAATTTATTTATGATTTAATTAAATTCCCTTATCTAAATTATGAAAGTTAAAATTTTTCATTAAATATAAATATAATAAGCCAAGTACCAGTGGCTCATGACAGTAATCCAAGCTACTCAAACATGATTGAAAACAAATAGTCTTCAAAATCATATTGTGATTTGGATTTCCAAAGATGACACAATTTATTTGATACTAAATCCTTTCAGCTTCCAGATTCACTTGAAAATGTGTTAGTCAATGGGATGGTTGTCTTATCTGTCTTACTGCTCAAGATAAATGTTCTATTTTGTGATATGAATAAGATCAATATTGTAATGTCTAACATATTAATATCTGCCTAACGGACCTCTCCTAAAAATCCTGAGTTATGTGACTAATTGCTTACTTTTTTTGGTGCTATGTAAAAATATCAAACTTAGCATTCCCCAAAAGAACCTCTGTTCTTACATATTCCTATGAGTCTACTTCACATTCTCTTAATTTCATCTAATGACATTTATAATCATTTATGTCCTCAGTCAGTAATGTTGCCATTATCCTAACTCCTCTTAACTTGCCATTAACAACTGTATCTAATCTACCAAAAATCTACAGTCTACCTTTCAATGAAGATGTATACTGGATATGTTTCTTTTCTATCCTTTATTCTACCTCTGCATGCAGTTGACTTCTGAAACAGCTTTCCAAACAATTCACTAAGTCAGGAGAATGATGCCCTCCCCTAAAATATTCATGTCTTCATCCCTCATCTCCCAAGGCCAAAGGGATTTTGCATATCTAATTAAATTAAAGATGTTGAAACAAAGAGAGAGTATACTGGATTACCTGTATAGATCCTAATTGTAATCACAAGGATCCTTACAACAGGGAAGCAGGAGGGTGAAAGGAAGTAAGCAATCTTACAACAGAAGTAATGATTTAGACTGATGTGAGTAGAAAGGTATCAAGACAAGAAAAGCAGGTGATATCAGGAAAGTGGAAAAGACCCAAGTCCATTGGGGTTGTTCAGAAGTTATCTTATAGTCACATTTTTAAGCCCAGTGAAACTAACTGGTTTTGGATTTTTGGCTTCTAGCAACACAACAGACTTTTTTTTAAGCTACCAATTTTGGTAAATTTTAAACCAACAATTTGACCTAGTGCATTTGCCTTCTTCTACTTTTATAACCTTTTGAGGAGACGGGAGTCAGAGGAAGTTTATATTTGCTTCTGAAAAGACTCCACTGATTTCCTATTTCAGAGTAAAATCCAAAGTGCATAATGACCTATAAAAAGCTTGGAGTTTATGGGCCCCTTTCTGTTCTTTTTCATCACTTGAGTGTCATGGCCTCCATGCTTTCCTTGGACATGTCTGATGCCACTAAGTCACTGCCCTAAGCCCATTCACATTCTAGCATCCTAGCCCAGGTGTCTTTTCGTTATAGGATACTTTTCTGATTACTGAACATAAACAGTTTCCTCACTCACTTTCTTATCCTAGTCCTGTGTGTGTTCCTTTGTCATTTTCTTTTCTAAATATTAGGTGATATTTTCTCCTATTTTGTTTGCTTCTCTTTCCTCTTGAAAGTAAACACTAGGATAAATTCAAGGCTTCATCTCATTAATGGCTCTATGTATACAGCATTTAGAATCATACGAACTTAGAAAAGTGCATATCTTCAAATATACAATCACCAGTTACTTTCCTGTATGAATTCCTATATTATCATCTACACTTGTGTATACCTAACAAGTTCTAATACAGCTCAATCATAATCCAGGCATTGTTTACATGACTTACAAATTGTAACAAGCTTATTCATCATATAAATTATTAACATCAGATATTGCTATTGCCTAAATTTTATAGATTTAAATTTATAGATTTAAATTTTATAGATTTAAAGTTTAAATATTTTTCCCAGAGTCACAGAGCTTTTAAGTGATCCTCTTAGTGAATCTGTGTTCAAAATGATCACTCCTGGACATCTACATGCAAACATTCTATGCCAGTAAAGTTTGTTTTTCTATATATTACAATGATTATGTTGAGTAATTCTGAATTTCTATAAAGCTATAATGATAACATGTTCCTGTGTACAGCTAATCCAGATGCCTTCAAGGTTACAACATCCTATTCAGGCATAATACAATGTCAATGAATATCATCACAATAATAACAGTGTATCTAGCATAATGGTATAATTATTATCCTATTATAATACTAATGCTAGGAAATTGATACTAGTTCAATGTGTATATTATGTCGTCTTACCAACTGTATTACAGTAACCACTATATGAATGAAAATGTGAATTTCACCTTTCTGTAGAAAGATTCCTTGCTCTCTGTGTCATAGTCACCCTTTTGAATTATCTTTACCCCAGGAAATCAATAACTTAATTTCCATCTCTCTGATTTTCTCACTTCAAGAATGTTTTGTAAATGGAAACATATATATGTGACCTGTGGAGATTGGCTTTTTTGCATTTAACATAATGCCCTTCCTAATCATCTAAACCGTTATGTGTAGAAATGGTTCATTCTTTTTTATTGCTGAGTGGTATTTTGTATTCTAAATGCATTTTATGATAATTTTTATACAATGCAAAAGAATAAGTGTCTATGAAAGTTATATTTGATTAAATTTATGTTTTGAAAGGTATAAGCAAAGGTTACTAAAAGCAAATGTATCTTTGTAATAGTGTCAAAATGAATAAAGTTGTTTTAGACATTATATAAATATATTAATTTCAAAATATGACAGGGAACATATTTTGGTAAGCTTAAACTAAATTTCAAATAATTTATGTAAATATATTGATTTCAAAATATGACAGGGAATGTATTTTGGTAAGTTTAAATTTCAAATAATTTATAATGCACACATATGTAAAAATAAAATTATTTTCTGTCACCATCATGAGGACATTAATTCAAAATTATGCTTCTCAGGATTCTAGATGGTATTTGAAATAAGCATGTGAAAATTGAGCAGAAGCACCTACATAAGTGATGTAAGAGGAGATGGACAAACATCTTCTGCAAGTGACAGGTTATTTTTGTCCTGGTTAATTTTCTCTTTTTTGTTGAAGCTAATTAGTATAGGTATAGTAAGATTCTTCTAGCATACCGAAAGTATATCCTTGTATGAAATAATTCATGTGTTCAGAACATTTTAAGTATATCTTGTTTTTATATTTGTCCATGAATTGGTCCCATCTCTATGAGACATGTCATTACTGGTCAGTCTATCCAGTATATTCTTTGCTATAATTGCAGTAGGCTGCTCTTGATTTGGCCAGAATTTCTCAATTGTCTGATATCCCCATAGTCTCAAAGAGGATTTTATTCTTTTTCTTAGGATTTGGCTTGATAGTGGGCACAATTGGAAAGAAGATGGAGAGCCACAACTTATCTATGTTAGATATCATGCTCCTGATCTCTCAGTTATTATTTTATTCAACTTAGCCTCAAAAGCTACCAAGGGAAACCTACAACTCTAGAAACTTTTCTCTCTATAGATTTTAAATCTGTGAGGTTGGGGGTGTCTACCATCAGTTACCTACTAGATACAATCATTAAAAGGTTTGTTTGAGTTTCAGTTTCTTCCCTGGTAAGAAAATATTGTTCACAATTGCTATAAATATGACATAATCTTAGCACAAGAAAGGTTTGATTCATTGTCTTTTAATGTAAGATATTTATTCTAATTCCATATATACAGAAAGAATAGAATATCTATATGTTCATAAGACTCAGTGAGCCTAAATTTTGCCTAATCTTTACAAACATCAGCCTTTCATTTGTGCCAATGATGTTTGGTTGGCTTTAGAGACAAAGAATTGTCCCTGACCTTTTTTTTTTTTTTTTCTCAAAAGACTAGTACTCTTCCACTAGACCCACACCTCTACTTCCAGCTTTTTGGTAAGAGGCTCATGGACTTTCCTGCCCAGACTGGCTTCACACTGTAATCTCAGACTCCTGATTACATGGAATTGTAAGCATGAGCCACCATTAAACAGTTTGAACATTCCTTTTTATTATCACAATCATAGAATACAAATCATGACAAAAGTTACCATTTTTCTTGTGTTTCTGCTTGTTCTGCCCTTTTGGGTGGATAACCAAACCAATTCTGAGCTAGAACACTATTTTAAGGCAAGCATCAACCAGAGCCCTGCAGTTGCACAGATTATTTGACTCAGTCAAAATGAGTACAGATACAATCTAGTTCAACAGATATAATCTAGCTTAACAACAACCAACAGGGATCAATGGACTAAGAAAAATCAAAGAAGGAGTCAGCATACCAGAAATTAATAGGTTTAGGGAGAATTGTGAGGAGAGAAGAAGATTGGAGGAATGTAGGAAGGAAAGTGAGAGACGGAATATAACGAAGACCTAAATTCGGAGGTCTATTCCTTCAGATAGAAGGAAAGGAGAAGAGAGATAAAGAAAAAGGAAAGATGAAAAATAAAATATTTGAACTGAAACATTTAAAATTATATAAGTATAAAGAAATAATTCTACAATTAAAGGAGCTAAGGCTGGGAGTTTGTGAATTGAGTAATCAATATCTGGGTTAAGTATGCACACAATGAAGGATAAGGTTTAATAATCGAAGACAGGTATATAGCTGGGTTGAACAGAACAGAAATTAAGTATTTGATGTATATGATGTTGGTATAATTTGTGAAGGGGAAGGGAAAAAAACAAATGATTTAAATAGGGATACAGGTGGATTCATGGCAAAAATGAGATATACAAGTCGTTATGTCAAAAACGAACTTTACAACTTTGGTGGGGGGAGGAGGAACGGGTGTGGGGCAGAGGAGGGAGTATGGGAAGGGATAGGAAGGGGAGACAAAGGAGGAGGCAACAATGCTTGATAAGAAATGTACTCATTATCTTGCCCATGTAATTGTAACCCCTCTGTAAGGTATTTTCACAATAAAAAAAAATTAAGTAAGGCAAAAAAAAACCCAAAAAGGACCAATAAGGAAAAGAGTATAAAAAGAATATTTAAAAAAATTGGTTAAACACCTATAGAAAACTAAAGCTAGATCCTTATATGTTACCCTGCACCAGAATCAAGTTCAAATGGATCAGACCTCAAAGTAAAAGCAGACCCTCTGAAAACATTACAGGAAGAGATAGGAGAAATTATAGGGCTCCTTGGCACAGGCGGAAATTTTCTTAATAAAGACCCCAAAACTCAACAAATCAAAGAAAGTTTGCATAAAATTGCAGAGCTTCTTCTGCATGACCAAAGACATAGCTAGCAAGATCAATAGAAAGCACACTGATTGGGAGAAGATCTTCTAGCCATATAATGGACAAAGGTCTCATATCTAAAATATACTTAGAACTCAAAAAAATTAAATCTCCCGGGGGCTGGCAAGGTGGCTCAGTGGTAGAGCACTTGCCTTGCATGCCTGAGGCCCTGGGTTCGATTCCTCAGCACCACATAAGCAAAAAGAAAAAAGCCAGAAGTGGCTCTGTGGCTCAAGTGGTAGAGCGCTAGCCTTGAGCTGAAGAGCTGAGGGACAGTGCCTAGGCCCAGAGTTCAGGCCCCACGACCGGACCAAAAAAAAAAAAAAAATTAAATCTCCCAACAACAAATCCTCAAAAAAAATCAACCATCCAATTAATAAGTGGACTAAAGACTTAAAGAGAGACTTCTCTGAAGAGGAAATAAGCATGACCAATAGACACATGAAGGAATGCTCAACTTCTCTAGCCATAAAAGAAATGCAAATCAAAATAACATTGAGATTCCACCTCACCCCAGTTAGAATGGCTATAATCAAGAACTCTAATAACAACAGATGCTGGAGGGGATGTGGACAAAAGGGAACACTACTGTATTGTTGGTGGGAGTGTAAACTTGTTCAATTACTTTGGAAAGCAGTATGGAGGCTCCTCAAAAGACTCCACATAGAGCTCCCCTATGACCCAGCAATCCCACTTTTATGCATTTACCCAAACAATCTCAAACAAGGTAATACTAAATCTACCATTACAACTATGTTTATTACAGCATTATTCAACATAGCTGAGATATGGAATCAACCCATATGCCCTTTAGTAGATGAATGGATCGAGAAAATGTGATATATATATATATATATATATATAGTGAAATTATATATATAGTAAAATATATATATAGAGAGAGAGAAATTATATTCCTCCATCAGAGAAAATGATACTGCCCCATTTATTAGGAAATGGAAAGATGGGAAAAAATTGTATTAAGTGAAGTAAGCCAGGCCCAAAGAAACATAGGTCCCATGGTTTCCCTTATTTGCAATAACTAGTGTATGTCAAGTACAAGCAGAAAAGGTCTAAAGCTATGTACATATGACCATATAAAATGATGCTAAGTGAAATGAACCCCAAGATAGGGACACAAGATATTTTATCTTTGTTGCTGTTCTTTTGAATGTACTTATAATGTACTATGTGATTTTTTTATTTGTTTCTTTGTATGTTCTTCCCCCATGGTATAACCCCTGCTGTCACTGTATTTGATTGAGGTGTCCTGAATCTTGTATATAGATTTTTCTAATCTGGAGAGTGGTACGGAAATAATAAAATGCTGAAATGCTGGATGACCCATTGTAACAAACAATGAGATGTACAAGACACTATGTTGAAAATGAACTTTACAGTATTGGCGGGGAATTTCGGCGGTGTGGGGAGGAGTGGGGGAGGAGGGGAGAAAAGGGAAAAGCAAAGGAGGGGGTAACAATGTTCAATTGGAAAAAGACTCATTACCTTGTTCATGTAACTTTAACCCCTGTGTACAGTATCTTTACAATAATATATATAAAGAAGGAACAACTACTTTTTCTCTGTCTTTCTAAGCTTGTTCTTGAAACTCTTGCAACATAAATGAAAGGGAAATACAAATATAAATTTTTATTTTTTTATGTATGGGAAATTGCAGGTAAATAATATCTCCCAAAGGGCTGATTTGAACTTTTGGGTCATATAGCATTTTCCAAAAAGACGAGTAAATATTTTACATCAGTGACAAGGTGTAAGGAAAAGACCTGATTCTATAGCAGCAAGTTGAGGAAAGGAAAATGTGTGGAAAACAGATGACAGACAAAGGCTAGTAAGTTTTGCAGATTCCTCCAAAGTAGTTTCCAGGTTGGTACATTGTAGTAGATAGGGTTTGACAGACACAATTTTATAAATCTGTGTCCTATTATTTATGTATTTATTTATTTAGTCAAATAGGCAGTAGACAAAGTACTTTTCAAGTGTCTCTACTGCCTTCAACTCAAAATAATCCTTATGCAAAAGCACTATATTTGAAGCAAATGTATCTGCTACTCTACAACAAATAAAGTAAATGTCCTACCATTTTGATCTAATGCTGTATAAAGCCAAGTGATCATACTGAAATAAATGGATCATGAAAAAGAGTTTCATTATTTAACACTATTAAAAAGATATAAATGGAGAGAAAAGAATAGTAAGACATAAAACAACTTTTCTCCTTACTTAGCAGAAGGTTTGTTTTTAAAATCTGAATTAGGAAAAAGCTATTTAAAATGTTTACAATATCCATCACTCATTACAAAATATTGCTGGGGATAAAAATGAGAGATCAATAAATTACATTTTTAAATTTTCTTCCATTATTTAAATTTTAATCCTGCATATGATTTTAAAGTTTATCAAGGGTATTATTTATCTAGGTAACTTTAAAACAATTAAAATAATAACAGAGTTAATGGAATTTTCCACTGTACTTATGGAAATCTATCTGACTAATTTCACCAAAAATCAAAAGCAAATAATTATCTTCATAAATTGTGTAGCAATAGCTCAATGTAATTTTGTTACTATATATTTGTTCATGTAAAGAATATTTTCTAGTATTTCAATAGTACTTTGTTTATTGAATTTCTAAATAAGTTATTAAAATACTTTATTATAGAGACTCAAACAAAAACATGAAGTATAAAAGTCACATTTATTCTAATAACAAGTTGTTTTAAATCACTATTTTACTCTAATATATACTTGTTTTCCTAAGAAAAATACTCTCAAGAGGAAAGTTAGCATTTTATAATACTCCATGCAAAAGCTCATATTCTATTTTAAATAAATTTTACAACTTGGACATATATTATGTCAGCTCAAATGTTTTAGTTACTATAGTGTTTAACCATGCTTCTACTTTCAAAAAAGAGATATTAATCACAGTAGTAGTACTGCAGGGGACCAATAAGAAAATGAGGAAAATATATTTTTAATGAAAGTTATTTCCATTTCAGATGCACATGGCTTTTTTCCACTATAAAGCATACTTTGATAGTTTCACTGTACAAACTAAAGATTACAGAATAGAAATCTAGTCTAACTTTTGGAGTTCTGAAAAATGATAATTTGAATAATCTCTGAACAAATAATGGAGAAGGTAGTCATTTGAAACATGTGTTTTTATGATACAATATTCCTAAATTTGAATATTTATTTTGTTAGCAATTGAAGTAGACCTCTCTATCTTCCAACTGACTTTCTCTTTATGATCAATTCCTTGTATTTGATTATATCACTTTCTTTCCAGATCATCTGATTTTTTTACCCATAAAATTCTTTTTTAATTAAGTTTTTTAATGTGAAAATACTGTACAGAGGGGTTACAGTTAAATGAGCAAGGTAATGAGTACATTTCTTATCCAGCATTGTTGCCTCCTCCTTTGTTTTTCCCCCAGTATAACACAAGAAAACCATTGCATGCTTATAATCAAACACATATCTGCATGATACTTTTCCCAAAGAAAA
The DNA here is from genome assembly GCF_019054845.1 of Dipodomys spectabilis. Lineage (NCBI taxonomy): Eukaryota > Metazoa > Chordata > Mammalia > Rodentia > Heteromyidae > Dipodomys > Dipodomys spectabilis. The sequence goes on along the minus strand of NW_024870758.1, from coordinate 6,161,192 downwards.
ATTCAAATTAATTTAAGACAACAGTTAGATTAATACCATTGTAAATTGTTAAGAAAATTTTCTGAAACCCAGGTCTATAGGAAAGCTTCATATTTGAAATGCAATCCAGAATAGCAAAAACATTAGGACAAAACCTTCTAGACAAAGATAAAACAAGGCAATGCAAATGCAGGTTAGGTCTTCATAACTGAAGTATAGTACTTTTATGCCTGTGCCTCTCAGACTTTTATGGGAATGTGAATCATTTGGACATCTGGATGAGATGCAGGTTTGAATCAGTCAGTGTGGAGTGTGATTTGACATTGTGAATATCAAGGAGCCTCACTAGAGATGTTTATGTTGTGAGTCCAACGACCACATTTAGCTTACTTAAGGTATGATCCATAGAAATTCAGAGCAAATATCCTGAAAAGTGGTGAATGATATATAGGAAAATGATTAAAAAATTATGTTTTTTCTCCTGGGATCTACATTTCCTGGGTATTATTATGTACTTTCTCTAACTTCCAGGGATTAGAGCATTTTAAGTGACTACTGAGTCATGCTACCTCCCACACAGATAGTAATCTTTGCTTTAATCTTCTCTTTTCAGAAAATGATTCTGCTGATCTCCAAGAAGTTATGATTTTTTTTCATTTTATAAACACTTACTTTATCTGTAGTTTGAAAACAGATATTGACCTTATTGGCCATTTTCTCTGTTGTTATTGGTTTACTTGTTAAGGATGCTTCAAGTCAGTGATGAACATAGATTTATTTTTTCCCAGTGATATTTCTGTGCAGTCGATGTTTTAACATAAACTTCTGGCTTATGGTCTATCACTGATGTTAACTGAGACATATTTTAATTTCCTTTGATGGCAGACATTTTTCAATATGGGGATCTATCCATTGGCTCTATCAATTAAGTCATTATACAAAAGAAAATGATTAGCAAATATCTTCAAATTCTTGAAATGCAGTTCAGGTTATTCTAGAGTCAAATGCTGTTATTCAGCATTCCTGATATTAAGATAGAAGAAAATGCATTTCCAATTATCACCTAAGTGAGTCTGACTTCCTACAAACCTCCTCAACCATTGCCTTACCTTCCAGAACCAGGATATCAGTGCAGCTGATGAGCATGAATGAGGATATCTGACAACCTCTCCATAGGTGGTAATTCTTGAAAATAGGACCTTAGCAACTTAAACCAATTGGAGGGATTATAATTGAGGTTTTATTAGTGATCTGACCACAAACTGGATGAGTTATTGTGTTATTAACAAAGAAAAGAAGAAATTGACCTTCAAATTGGGTTCACTGTGGACTGTAAGGTAGAATGTCATTCAATTAAATGCTCATTAGTCCTGATCTTTAGATGAAAAATAACTTTTCCCCAAAAGATATGAAGAAAATATTATGTTAATTTCACACATTCAGCAATGTATAATGCTAACATGTCAAAACGTCTCTGGAATAGGAAAGTAACTAATATGTACACTGGAAATATTGCAAATAAAGGATGATGGCTAATGGGAATTTGATTCAGCCTGAATCTTAAATAGTTCTATCTGTACTAAAGCTGCTTTCTAAAAGGGGAATTTGAGAGAAGACAGGGCCTCTATGAGGTATTAAACTAAACTAAACTAATTAATCACTAATTCTAGAAACACAGATCCAAGATAAATTCTTTATTGGAACAATATTGGACAATGCAATTTTTACATGACTTCATGTCAACCATGCATTTATTTGTAAATGGCTATTACATGATCCTAAAAGTATAATTTAAAATATTCAAATGTAGTCAATTAGAAAATGCCTTTTATTTATTGGTATAGCTACTGATTGACTTCCAGTTTTCAAAATATACTAAATTATTTACAGATGAGGAATAAACTTACTTTTGTGATTGAATAAAATATTTAATATATAAATATGGCAAAATTAAAGTAACAATACTATTTTTTCTTCCAGTAAACATAGATGGTGGTTTTCTTATGTTGATTCTATTGATCAATAATGTACAAAGTTACTGTGAGGTATATTTCAAATTCTAGTTAGTGAAGGAATGTTCAATTTAATAATGTCATTTTTGTGACTTTCAGAATTTTTGAAAGGAATTATTTTAAAATAATTTAAAATGTTTTATGAAAATATAAAACAAAGAATATGCATATCATTCAATAGAAATATAAATTTACTACTTAAAATTTAAATATAGTTATCAGAACTTGCTTTCCAGTAGGTTTGAGATAATTACTATCACATTTGGATACATGAAACTAAGAAAGATTGACAGGAAAAGTAAAAAAAAAAAACAAAAAAATAACTGCTCAGTAAGTGCGCAGGGTAACAATCAAAAACACAGAACAGCAAGGCAATTAATAACAAATATGTAATGTTAATTAATAACTTAATAAATATCATTAACATGATAATTACCAGCACATATGGGAATATTTTTAGTAGAATCCATGGAATGAACTGTTTTCTGTAACTAATAATTCTTTTAATCTCCTCAAAAAACCTATTATTTCAACATTGTACCTAAGGCAACAGGATTGTAGAGATACTATATGACTTTCTCGATTAATCTTCACTAGAACCAAGTATGATCTACAGATCCATCTCATTGATATATGGGAACACAATCAATGAAATACAGAGAAGCCACATTTTTTTTGGGGTGGGGGGAGGGATCCGGTCGTGGGGTCTGAACTCTGGGCCTGGGCGCTGTCCCTCAGCTCTTCAGCTCAAGGCTAGCGCTCTACCACTTGAGCCACAGCACCACTTCCGGCTTTTGTCTTTTTGCTTATGTGGTGCTGAGGAATCGAACCCAGGGTCTCAGGCATGCAAGGCAAGCGCACTACCACTGAGCCACCTTCCCAGCCCGAAGCCACACTTTTTAAGAGGTAGAATCTCGAGTCTTTATTAGAAAGCTGGTGACTGAAGGTGGACTAGAATACCAAAGAACCTGCATCCTTGAATGCAGTTATTACAAAGCTTATAAAAGCAAAAAAATTCACATCAAGGCAGATATCACATGGTATGGGGAATAGCAAAGCTTGCTCTACTGAAGCAAGCTATCTAGAGGGAAAAATCAAGGACAAGGGCAAATAAATATTCTCTGGAACAAAACTTTCCTGGAACTAAACAAATCATGACTCACCTGCAATTTAAAGAATATCACCTCTATAGAGCTTTACAATCCATAACACAGCTACAGATCAAAGAAAGGCCTATTTGACCTCTAGAGTTCTTGAAACTGGGTGAAAATTCCTCATCATCTATGATGCTAAAATGTTGATGAGGACAAGATGGTGTTACTTAGGTCAAGTATCCATATTTTATTATGAAAAGCTCATGTCTTAGTCATTACAGAATAATAGAGAATATTTATGTAGAGCCCAGTATTTTTAATAAACCTGAAATTTCTCATAAAGACATATGATATTCCAAATCAATTTTTTTCCAGTATTTATGGTCAGGCAGTATTTCCTATATATTTGAATAGACTGCTGATTTGTGTTTCACTGGGGGAAGTGGATTTCTTATCTCTTCTTGTTAGATCAGATAGGGAAAGATTGATAAAAAGTAGTCAAGAATCTTTACAGAATATTAAATAATTATAAAGGATGATCTCTTAATCCAGATTGTTCTGGGTGGAGGAGGAGTGAGTGTGAAATGATATAGCTGAGTGCCATCATGAGAAATAATATTCCAGGAGAGCCTTTTTGTAGTTTTTGTTAATTTTTGTAGTTTTTGACATTTGGATACTCAGAATATATCCTTCTGCAGAATCGTATTCAGATTGAAGCTGTGGGTTGTGCATATGTAGCGGAGTTTGTGCTAGATTCTCATTTAAAAACACTATGCACTTAATATAATATTAAAACGCACTGAAATATTCACTAGTACTATAATAATTAAAAGTATCTGGAAAGTCTAGATTGGTGAATGCATTGACATAATCTGGGTGTAAATGGAAGTTCCATAACTTATTTCAACCCTTATACCTTGCCTCTGCATCCCTCTATTTGCCTATTTTGTGGTGATGTTCCATATAATACATTATAAAGATTAAATTTTAAAAATCAAGTAAGTTCTCCCTATGTGACTAATCACAGATCGTAGGAAGGTACAACTTCATCTTGATCAGAAAATACTGATTTTTGTCTAAACATGAAAAGACACAGTAGTTCTATGTGTTTATTGGTTTCCTGCATAAACTGACCAACCATCTGGCCCACTGCCTGATTCACACTTGACTCACTGCAAGTTATTAAGTTGTTTGAGAATGATTTAAAGCATTATTCATTTCAGAGAAGAATATATCTCCAAACACCACAAAGAATGTCTTTATTTTAATGAAATTCCTTTAGAGGGTCATTAGGATGATCAAGTGGCAACAAGCATTAGCATTTCAAGGGGGAAGCATTACATTTTCCTGACAACCATGTTTTAGAAGAATGGAAGGTAGTCCCCAAACAAGAAACTGTTAGGGAACAGCCAGGCTTTCAATTTGACTGATTGGATATGCTAATTTTATGCCTACTCTTTGATGAGATACTTTAAAATAAAGTTTTAGATTGTTGTAGCAAACTGTTTCACACATGGCATTGGTCATCTACCCTATGGTTACTTTCTAATGTACTTTGTGATGGGAAGCACATTCTCCCAGGTAACTAGCTGCCATGCTGAGAGAATTCACTGCTGAAGGATTTATTTTCAAGGAGCACAATATTAGCCTTGAAAAGAGGAGCAAAAAAGAAACACACACACACACACACACACACACACACACACACACACACACAACACAAATATATGGATGATTATCAAATAAAATATATCTGACAATTTTGGAACCAGTGGGAGGGAAACCTTATCAGAGAACATTTAAATTCCCAATATTGATGCTTTGAAAACAGATAAATAGTTTATGGCCCAGGATTGCTGTTGAAGGAATTAAAGGAAATCAACATTTTTTTCCCCTTGAGGAAAGTACATAATTTAATTAAATCACCTCACTTTTTTTTTACTTCAATCATACCAGGCAAATCTAAAATCGATTCATTTTTGTTGGCATTTTAGCTTTTTTTTCATTGCTTCATCTCTTCCTTCTCCTTTGTTCCCTCCAGGCAAATGTTTTCTTTGATGGACTCAATTATTTTATTCTGTAGCTGAACTGGCAGTATTTTTCTGCCAAAAACACAGTCAGTGGCAGCATTGTGGACTTAAGTAGCCCCAACTCCAAGACTAATTAGGAATGCAGTCACTAATCAGTTTGATCCCTCCCAGAAGTCCTAGCCTCCATTTCCATTGAGGCCTGAATGTTCCAGAATAAATAAACCCTCTCTCAGTGCCAGTATAGATTCAGGTTGCAGCCTTCCCTATTAGTCCATCATGATTAAATAAAAGATAATGAAAACAAACCATGCATACACTGGAAGTTTTATATTATTTTCTAGTTTCACATTGGAAATTTAAAAGAAAGATGAAATTAATTTCAATACTGTTATATTTAATCCAATGTATCCAATATTTTAAGTGTAAATAAGAGTTACTGTTGAAATATTTTCAGCCTTCTTCAAAAAGTAAGTCTTTAAAAGCACTGAGTACTTTATACATTATAACACTCCATTCTTATTAGCCACATTTCAAGTGTGTAATGGTCACATGGGGCTAAAGGCTGCAATGTCACAAAGCACAAGCCAAGAAGCTTAGAATATTTTGAAGATGGATGTTCACCTGAATTTCATAAGAACATAATATTTTATGACTTAATTTATCCTTGACAAAAAATATATATATTATACACTGCATAACATGAGGTATTACAAATAACTGATATCTATTCTGCATATTTCCCTATATTTATTATCCTACGTAATTAAAAGTTACAGAATCTACTGGAAAAGCAAAAAATGAAATATAAACAAACAAAAAATTTAAAGTGTTATTCACTAAGATGTATGTTTCTTTAAAACACCAAGGAAAAAAGCTTTTGTTATGATTATCTGCTTTCTTGGGATATGCTAATTGCTAATAAGTTGTAAATTATACATTTTAGGTCAATGTTACATACAAGTTGACATGTATTTCTAGTTGTAAAAAATATCCTCTATAACCTTAAATTTTTATTGTCTACTCTTGTCAACTACCTTTTCCGCCAGAACTACCTGTATTATTTCCATTTTTCTCTAGCAGCAGTATGGGCCCAGAAGATAAGGAAGACAAATTTGTAATTAAATCTGCTGTGAAATGGATAACCAGGACTATGACAGAGAGAGAGAAAAAAAAGAGAGAAGAAATATTTGTACAGACTCGTTCATGGTAGTCACAATAGATATTTTGTTTGCATTAGAATTCTCTGGTAATTACTTTTTAAATGCTTGTAATTGTTTTAAAGCTGCTCTGCCACTCATTCATGGAGAGAAGCTTTAATAACCATGCAGAATGCAAAAGCAACAGGATCATCCAGAACCAGCTGAAGAGATGCTTTTATAAGATAAATTGAAGGCAGTTTCTTTAGAACTCGCAAGCAACCAATTTGTCATTCCCACTGACCACTCAAGTCAGTGGGGGAAGATGTCAGCTAAATTGATTGTTTGACTGAGTTGAGTGAGTGTTTCTGGCATAATTGTGACTTCAGCTGGAAAGTGGCTGACAGTATTCACAGAACAGATGCTGGAAGTAACTGGAAAACGGAAGCAATTGCATGGTTGGTTCAGATTTGTAAATGCATTTGTCTGAACCATTTGCATAACTGGGTTAGTGTCCCCACTTAGTTTTGTGTGTAAAGTAACAGCCCCCTGTACAGGGGAGGAGGGAGCTGTCAGAAAGTCATGAACTTCAATGGAATAGGAACCAAAAGTCAACAGAAGAGCAGAAATAAAAAACACATCAACACAGAATGAAAAGTAAACAGATAACCACAATAGCCTAAATTGAAAAAAAGGTAGATAGGACCAGGTGATAGGGAGAAAAATAGGCTACTTGTTTCTCCAAGTATTCTCTACTTCCTTTTTTATTTTTTGCATTATTTCTTTTCCTGTCTAGATTGTGTGTTAAGGAGATGTATGGCAGGCAACTCAGGTATATCTATTAACCAACAATTGAGAGTAATGATTAATGTTGACTAATGTTTTACTTTTATCTTGATAAGTTGACAAAAACCATTTAGAGAAAATATCAACAAATGTTCACAGGTAAATATACTACTTTCTGGATAGGAAAATTTTACCAATTTTATTTGTCATCTAATCATTAGAGTATAAATCTATTTATCTATTATCTATACCTATCTTGTAGTTTACCTACATATGCTTTTTTAAACACACACATATCTGTTTAGCCATTATATATACATAAATATATATATGAGCATATATACATGTAATGATAAAACATCCACTTGGGACATGACTTTTGTTGTTACTGTTTTGTTCTGATTTTGCCTGTCCTGGGGCTTAAACTCTGGGCCTGGGAGCTTTCCCAATGCTTTTGTGCTTAAGCCTAAGGACCTACCACTTGAGCCACTGCTCTACTTCCTGCATGTTGTGGTTACTTGGAGATAAGAGTCTCATGGACTTTCCTCACATCTCACATCTCATCCTCTTGAATAGCTAGGATTACAGTTGTGAGCCAGTAGCAACAGGATTGGGATATGTTTTATCTGAGTTTAAAAAAATATAATTCTATTTTAAATAAAATAATTATTCGTTTTGCATGTTCTTTCAAAATATTACTCTTGGAGGAGTCTTTGTACCAAACACTCCCCTTCAAGCTCTAACTTGTTTATACAGACTCCACTCTTCCATTAGTGTTGGCTTAAATGGTTTTTCCTTAAATGTCTCTCTGTAAGTAAACACAGTTTGTTTCTAGTTTTAAAAATTACCACCAAGTTTTAAAAACCACCAACAAGTTGCAGGCTCTTGGCTGTTGTTGTTGTTTTTGTTCTTGTTGTTTTAATGTCTTCTATTGTACCAGAGAGGCCAGAGACTTGATATATGGATTACATGATACATAGTAAAGGCCAAACATAATTGTGTGGTTTTCAGAATTTTACTGTTGCTGTGTTTATTCATGTGTCTCATCTTCCCTAAACAGAAAATCCCAGAGGGCACAGTAAATATTTCAATGGTCTAATTGTGGATTAAATATTGTTTGTATAACAGATTCCTTCTGCCTATAAATTACTCCCTTTTATTTTGTGTGTAGAAAACCCATATTTCTCCATCAAATGTCATTATTAGGAACCAACCCAGATGCCCCTCAATAGATGAATGGACAAAATAAAATGTGCTATATATACACATTGGAATTCTATGCTTCCATCAGAAAGAATGGCATCACCCCATTCATAAGGAAATAAAAAGACTTGGAAAAAAAAACATCTTAAGTGAAGTAAGCCAGACACAAAGAAACATGGATCCCACACTTAGCTCAATTGTAATAATTAGTATATGTCTAGGATAGTCCTACCAGGGGAGCAGAATAGCTCAATAGCTATGTACATGTGGCCATATAAGATGATGCTAAGCAAAATGATATCCAACACATGGAAACAAGAGGATTTTCTTTGTTGTTGCTGTTTCTAATGTGCTATGTGATTTCTTTTTTCTCTTGTTCCCCCTGCTCCTATGGTTTACCCTCTGTTATCACTGTATTTGATACCCTGGGTATTGATATATGTTTATCTGAATTAAGTAAGGGAAGGCGAACAACAAAATGATGATATAAAAAGACCAATGCAACAGCGATACTCACAAGACAATATGTTGGAAATGATCTATACAACTTGGGGATGGGGATTAGGGGTGAGGGAAAGTGGAGAAAAATGAGGGAGAGGGTAACAAGTTCAACAAGAAATGTATTCACTACTTTACTTACATAACTGTACCCCCTCTGTACATTACCTTGAAAATAAAATAAAAATTTAAAAATGTCATTATTACTCACCACTCTAAAAAATTGCTTTGATTATGATGTAAGGAACTCTTTTCTCGGTGTCCTTCTTGTACCTTGTCTAACTGTCCCCCCAAGCATGTATTGAATCCCTTATGCTTATTGCAGAATCCCTTAACATGTTATATTTGGCAAAATTATGATATTCATAATATATAGCTAAAGTTGATAGTTGTTTGCTAAGTACTAGGTACTATTTCAACTTTTTAATATATGTTTAATGATTGATTCCTAAAGACTGAGGTTTATAAGTTTGTTTGCTGCCCAAGTCCTCACTGTAAGTGAGCTAAATTCTATAGTTTGAATCCATGGTGACTGCTAATCTCCTTATAAAGTGCCTACATTGTTTGGAGCTTATCACCTGCAATGTGTTATAGATTCTTTAAGGTATGAATTCCAAATGAACTAAAACTGTAGCTAACATAAATTATAGAGTCAAATTTCAATTGCAAATACAGAGCAAAAGAGAAATGCGGCTTTGTAGGGGAGAAGAATCTTAAATTGTATATTTAGGATGTGTCACATTGAGCAAGACAAAAGGGGGGGGGGAGGGGGAGAGGAGGGCAGAATAAGTAGCAAGTTTGCTTGACAGGCTTCAGAGGGAATGCCAAAGTACTCATGAAGGTAAAACTCTGTATTTGAGTGCTATAGATATTTGAAACTGTTTTTGACAGGTATGAAGTTTCCAGAGTGTTTGGGGGATATATTTCACAGATGTTTCTCAGAAACCGTTTTTAAAGGTTGTCTATCACCATTGGCACTAATTATAATAACAATTCCTCCTAAGGCTAGTATTTTGAACCAAAGGCACTCCACAGGTATTTTCTCTCCAATCGCTTTGAAATACTACTGCATTTTCTATCTTTTAAACTACGATTCCTTTAGAACCAATATTAAATGAGAACAGATGGTGCAGGCAGGTTCTTTAGTACTTGTTAACTTGATGGCAATTCCTAAATCTTCTCACCATTCAGGCAGCAAAGAGGGGAGTAGGAAATAGCTGATCAATAGTGACATAGCTTTATAGACAGCTAAATAGGGAAAAATGGACTTAAATTTCTACTAATACATTTCTTCTTGACATATAGAAAAAAATTCTTGATAGTCAGGAAAGTTAGACACTAAAAATAGGCTATTAGCAAAGATAGTAGAATCACTATTCTGGAAAATCACTGTACATTGAACAGATCATATGCTACAAGGAGTTTATTCACGAAGTTGCTGGCTCACATGACAGACCTCCTACAATTCAAACTTCAGGAGAATAACTACATTCCACACTCCCGCCAAGAAAATGTACTTAATTGTTATAGAATCCTAAGCATTTTGACTTTTGACAAGAGCCTTCTCCATTCTTAACATTTATAAAAAAGCTAATTCTCACATATAAAACATATAAACACAGATTATAGGTATAATAAAATTTGTGTATGAACTCCTTTGTCCTTGAATGCGCAGACTAATTAGTAAAGTAATAACTTCTAAGATACCCTGACTCTCTATTTACGTCTGAATCAGTAAATAAGTATTTAGTAGACACTGTTTTTCCATGCTTGAGATGAATGATTGATAAACAAAATATGACACAGATTCTACTTACAAACGTATTTTACACAGAACCATATAAAGCTATTGTTTCAAAAATAGAAAAGGTTAGATGTAGGTAAGTATTATTTGGTTCAAATGAATAAACTCAATAGAGTAGAAATAGAAGAAAGCTAGCTAGAACATTTAAATCATAATAGAAGAGAGAACATGAGTAAACATCCTCTTGAGTGCAAGAGACAAGAGTGTTCATGAGTTCAGAGAAGGAAGAAATCAATGTGGCCTGAAGCTTTCTGGATAATAAATGTTCATTGATCTGAATTGACTCAAATTGTTTACCCAGTTCTGTTAGGAAACAAATCTCTTTTTCCTTTTGGTTGCCCTATTTCTCTTTACTTACAGGTCATCTGGCAATGACAGTGAGTAATAACACAATATTTATTTCAATAACTATCTCAACAAATATTTCCAAATCAGATATTTGGAACAACCAGCTGGAGGAACAGGAAAAATAAAACCAAACCTGACCTTTTCCCTTGGAGGGATTATAATGCTCTTGATTAATAAAACAAAATACCTACATGCATATAAGTAGCACTTATCAGTGTGATATTACTTAGGAGGGAGAGAAATCTATGGACCAAAGTGATCTTGGGAGGATTTCCTGAAAGTTAAAACTACTCCCAGTCTTAAAGAATAGATATTATTTTAATTGGCAGCAATAGTTACAGTGCATTGGATGACTAAAAGAAACATATACTAATATACTACCTTTGTCTTTAAATAGACTGCATGTTTGAAATTTTACCTTCCTTGTGCATATCTCCATTCAATATCCATCTATCTATCTTTGATCCTTGGAAATACTGTCTATACTCATTCAGTTCAACTTAATTAAGCCTAATTTTGTAGTGCTTTTGTGACCCATAAAAGCTTAAATTTCAGGAAATTAGTCTGAGGGTATTTTAAGAAGAAATAGAATAGGATTCTGAAAAAAAAAAAAAGTTTCACAACACATAATTAAGGCCAAGAAGTGGAATAACAGCTTCCAGACATCAGTTTTCCAGAAGGAAACAAACAAAATAGCAGATTTAGAAACCAGTACTGTGTGATCAATACCAAATTCCTGAAATTCCATTCTAAAGATGAAGCAAATGTGGTTCAGAAAAAAAAAAAATCACAGAAAGCATAGTGGACCAGAAAGCTATTGTCAAGGCACATTTAACTGCATTTGTTATTCGCAAATTCAAATTTATTGCATTAATATTCAAATTTGAGGGGAAATAAAAGATTTTAATTAAATCCTATGGATATGTAGGTAGAGATGTCGAAATTTTGTGAATTGCAGTAATTATTGGATATCTCAGAATGCAGTAATTTGACATAATTCCTAAAATTTCCCTGTGCAAGTAAAAAATACTTCCTAAATTATTTTAATTGGTACTAACACACAGAAAAGCATTTATTGTAAGTGAATTGTCAAATAAATTATTTTTGAGTTGTTTACTAATACCATTAATCCAAGCTTTTTGGGACGCAGAAATCAGAAAGATTGCAGTTTGAGTCTCACTTGAGTGAAATGTTTATGAGAATCCTTATAAGAAATAATATAAAGCTGGTTTAGGGGAACAACATTATCATTCCATTTATATGAAGTATAAATAGCAGGACTGTAGTATATGTATAAATATGTGACGTGATCTCAAAAATTAGCACTGCAAAATGTGCTAGGAATCTGTCTGAAATTATAGAACAACAGCCCTGAGTTCAAGCAAAAGACCCTGAATTCCAACGACAGTACCATGAAAAATATTTGGACTAATAATTTCTCATTAAGTATGTTCACTATGCTAAAATGTTCAGTACTTCATTATCAGATTACTCCATATTAGATTAGGATATATGAGCTTCATGTTGTTTTTCCTCAGAATTCAATTAGAGTTTCTGGTTCTGAAAATGTTGGTCACTTATTCATTCATTCACTCATTCAAATCCCAGTCTTAGTTCACCCTATAATAGTCACAGTATGATTTTTTAAAAAATGTTTGGTCATTCAGGTCAAAACTTTTAAAGCCTTATTATAGTGAAGTTATTTCACAGAATAAATTTGTTTGCTGCTATCTATGCTAGGAAGTATTTACCAGTAATATCAGAGCTTATCAAGTTCTTGCCTAAACTTTCATATCAGCAAACCAATATCTGATAGTAGGTAATGGAGCTGTGACCTTTCCCTGCTAAGATTTCCTGAGGCTCATTGCTGAAATAAACTGTAGCCTTGGATACACCTTTCCTTTAGGCAGAAAGCAACCTAGAAACAGATCTAAGTCTATGGAGGCATAGAAGAGAAAATAACCTGAAAATAGAGGTCAAAGAATGGCTGAAATATCATGAGAAAGACCTGACAGCTTTGCAAAAGATGTAGTCAACTTGTGATTCTTTAGGACCTGACCCTTAGTTAGATAGATTTTTGCGGCATGGGATATGTCTAACACAGTTATAAAAGCTAAGGGACCATTTTCCAATGTCTTTCACAAGATTTTCCTGTAAAGTTGAAATTTAGAATTAAAGGTGAAATCATAATGTTATTGTTCAAATCCTGCTCGCATAGGACAAGAGAAGACTTGATGTTAATAATGTGTCCTGTTCATTCCATGAGGATTTATTTGTCCTCATAATTTATAATGCATTAGAGCCAGAAAACTGGTCTAAATGCATATTTCTGGGTGCCAATATGCAATTCTCTTATTTAATAGGACTGGGAAAAACAGAATTTGTCTCTCTAACAAGTTCACAGACAAAACTGATATTGGAGGTTTCAGAATGACACTTTGAGACCTACCAGAGTGAAATGACATAAAGTAAAAATGTATTTGGAAAGGTTGGAAAGGTCATTAATTTTGAAGCCAGCAAAGCCTGGACTAGACTTTTAGATTTGTCATGGGTTAGCTGCTGACAGGCTTAACCTGGAAAAGCCAAACTTTCTCCAGAACCAAATTAAGATGGCAGTATCCAGTTTAAAGGCTATTGGAAGGATTAATAATGTATTTCATGAAAGCATATTTTAAAGTATTTGATCCTATGTATGACATGAAGTGGTTAATATGTAGCAATTTGGTTTTTTACAAAAAAATAAAATCCTAATGCATTACACATTATTAAAAATATTAGTACATTTGGTAAACCCAGTGAGAATAACCATGTCCTTTGGTGCCATAGTTGGACAGCACAGTGCTGCCTCCCTAGCTGCCCTCCACACCTCCTGGCCCAAGCTATTGCTACCTGTATGTTGTCAAGCCCAGTCTCACACCTCCAGTTTGGAAGATCATCCTAGCCACAATATAATCTTGAATTTTACTGTTAAAAATTGAGTTTGCTACTCAGGAGGGGAAGATCTGAGTATCACCGTTTAAAGCCAGCCTGGGCAGCGAAGTCCACAAGACTCTAATCTCCAATAAACTACTCAGAAAACCCCGGAAGTGCTCAAGTGGTAGAATGTTAAGTTTGAGCACGAAGAGGCTCAAGGATAATGCCCAGGTGCTGAGGTCAAACCCCAGGACTGCAAAAAAAAAAAAAAGAAAAAAAATGTTTGAAAATCTTTGTCTCACAAATTACTTCCCCTTAAACCATACTCTTCATGCTGTTTTTCAATAGTCTCCTTTGCCATGTGTCATCAGATTTTGCCTTGGTTATCTTTGATTTTGTTTTGTCTGTGTCCTGTCCTTTATACTCCAGGAAAAAAATAAAAGTCTTGGGATCCTTTCATTCCACACAGTTCCACCACCATCCTCAAAGACTTCAATATCAACTGATATGATCTAACAAATAGAAAATCTCTTGACCTTCTTAGAAGTAAGGATTACTTCCTCTGCTCAGACCCCATGAACTAATCAGGGGATTGCCTCAGCAATAGTACCACTACATAAGAAAAGCTTTTTTTTCCCCAGATATAAACCATTTGTTCTTTTTCCTATTTATTACTAATATTCTGTGTAAGACAGCTATAGCAATGAATAGAAAAGTAGAAAAACTTCCCAAGGGAGGTTTGTTCCATTGTCTTTAAAGTTTCCTGAGTTTCCATAACTGGACTTTATAGAGAAAAGATTCCTCTGTAACATGCTGTGATGTAACTATACCTCACTTTCTCAGAAACTGATAGAAGAATTAAAGGCACGAAAAATTGCTTATCTTTTCAGCTATATAAATCTTTTCAAATTTATGAATCAGAAAACAAGATTATTTTGTCACTAGTTAATTGTTCCTACAAAAAGAAACTAGTCGATTTAAGTGTTGCTGGGAGAAAAATTCACCCTGTCTTATCTTTCTTATCTTTACACACACACACACACACACACACACACACACACACACAATCAGACACACACATAGGCTTTGCTTGAATTGAACCAGAAATACTGTTCACATAGATGAACTTGGAGAAATGTGGAAACAAAAGAGAAATTTTTCAGTTTCCTTCAGAAACTTATTTTCTTATTTTATTAAAATTATCTTTTTTTCTGTTTTTTAAATTTTTATTTTATTGTAAAGATGATATACAGAGGGGTTACAGTTTCTTGTCCAGCATTGTCACTCCCTCCTTTGTTTTCCTTCTACTATCCTTTTCCTCCCCCTTCCCCACTCTTCTTCTTACCCCCCCCCAAGGCTATAAAGTTCATTTCCAACATAGTGTCTTGTGAGTATAATTGTTGCAATGGGTCATCCTTTGACCTATTTTACCACTTTATTTTTCCCTTCCCCTCTCCGAATTAGATAAATGTATACACAAGATGCAAGGTACCAAAATCAAATAAAGTGGCAACCGGGGATATACAATAGAGTGAAGAACACACAAAAGAAACAAAAAAAAAATCACGTAGTACACTTAAAACAACAACAACAAAGAAAAATCTTTAATTGCTTATACAAAGAGTTTCAATTCAACATGTCAATTTATAAGTACTTTGTATCTGGATCAATGTCACCCCTTCCAATATTCTCCCCCAAACTCTCTGAACCTCACCAATCCTTTGAAGGTACCTAGTTCTACTTTACACACACATAAAGACAGACAGAGAGATAGAGAGAGAGAGAGAGAGAGAGAGAGAGAGAAAGAGTTTTATGAGAGAAATATGGGTTATAATATGGCTTATAACATCAGGTAACTTGGAAAAACTGTACAATGCAAAATAAAACAATCTTACAAAATTCAAAGATTTTATTATATTATGCTTAATATATTATAATTATACATAATATATAATTATAAAGTGATATAATGTATAATTATATATTATGTGTAATATTTAGTAACATATATTTATATATAAATAACATACACATATATAAATAACAGACATATATATGTATATGCAAATATACATATAATACAAATATTTCAAATGGACACAGATTGCTAAGGTTACTAACTTTTTCAAAAATCTCTCTAAAAATATTTGAAGGCCTGGATATCTGTAGAATTGATTTTAGGAAATGCTGTCTTATATTAAAATTCATCTTTTGTGACATGTGATACTCAAAATTCTCACTTCTTTAAGGTAAAGTACTAGTGGAAGAACTGATAAATCACATAAGCTATATCAAAACTTTGGGGTCTCAGTGTGAGATGTGGCAAATGAGCAATTACAGGTTCCCACCTATAAGGGAGGAAATACACAGATGGAAGCACAGCATGCTATTAGTCAGTCCTATGGGTCCCAGTCAGGAGAGCAAACCCAGATGGAAGAGGCACAAAAATTGAGGCACAGCAGGAGGGCACCTTGGAAAGGACTTGGTGAATGAGATTTATGGTTTAAAGGAAAGAAGTAGATGGGAGTGGCATGGGCAAAATCTAGAACTCTAACTACTTTGGCTTGTGGCCAAAGGTAAAAGTTACAAGAACATATATTAAATGCTAATAGAAGTATTCAACACTTCCTTCTGGTTTTCTTGAAAAAATAATCTGAGTTTTTCAAAAGGTTTCTAAGATATGTTTTAAATAAGCATGTTAGATATGGGATGAGAATAAAAGAGAATGAAAGTTACCTGTATGTAAATGCATGGCTCATCCCCTTACTGTGTATCTTTATCCCCTCGGGCATCTATAAAAATACAAATGTTTGACACCAGCACAAATTAACTAAATGCTGATTTACAAGTTAAAGCTGGGATATCTTAAGTTCTCTAGAAGATTCTAAAATGTAGCTTAAGTTGAAACACAATCTCAGAGCAAAACTCTGGTAGGCAATAGTGGAAAATAAAGAAGGATAGTTCCTCCCTCCCTTCTCTCCTCACTTTTTCCCTTCCTTCCTCCATCCTCTCCTGCTTTCCCTCTCTCCTTCCAATTTTTCCTTCCTTTTTTTCTTTTGAGCATTTTGCTCTGTAGGCTTCCCTCAAACTAACAATCCTTCCTCATCTCCTTCAGTGCTGGGATTGCAGATGTGTACAATTACATACAGCAAAGATAGTTTCTTAAGGTAACATTGAGAGCTACTGATTTCTTTTGCACCTTTAAGTATGTTATAATTTTCCACTCATAGGCAGATAAGATCACAATATTACTTAGATTTATTGCAATATATTTCAAAGCTATACCTTTCCTTTATTCTCTTAGCAAACTTCAGAGAGAACCTGAAAGCAGAAGCCACATTTATTTCTACACTCAAACCTTATGAATTGTATTCAATTAAGAAAGGTATAGATGGAATTTGTCCCAAATATTTTCATGATATATTCAGGAGTCATTTCTGAGGAATTGAGCTGATTATCAAATGCCTTCAGTTCTTTTGTAGAATTTAGAAGGTCTTTCTATTCTATTTTTTTTAGCATCTTTATCTTTTTTTTTTATTATGAGAATACTGTACAGAGGGGTTGCAATTACATGGGCAAGATAATGAGTACGTTTCTTATCAAGCATTGTAGCCTCCTCCTTTGTTTCCCCTTCACATCCATTCCAATCCTCCCCCTGCCCTCCACCTAATCCTCCCCACTTCCCCTCCCACCCCCCACCAAAGTTGTAAAGTTCGTTTCCGACATAACGACTTGTACATTTCATTGTTGCAATGGGTCCCCCTGTATCCCTATTTAAAAGATTTGTTTTTTCCCTTCCCCTCCACAAATTATACCCACATCAAATACAGTGAAAGCACGGGTTATATTGTGGGGGAGGAACATACAAAGCAACAAAAAATAATCTTATAAATGTGTTAGAAACAATCGTATGAAAGAAAAAAAACATTTGAATACATATCTTAGGGTTCATTTCCCTAACATCACCTTATCTGACCTTTTCTGCTTGACTTAGACATATACTAGATACTGCAAATAAAGGAAACCATGGGACCTATGTTTCTTTGGGCCTGGCTTACTTCATTTAATATAATTTTTCCCAGTCTTTCCATTTCCTAACAAATGGGGCAATATCATTCTTTCTGATGGAGGCATAGAATTCCATTGTGTATATATACCACATTTTCTTGATCCATTCATCTACTTAGGGGCATCTGGGTTAGTTCCATATCTTAGCTATAGTAAATAGTGCTGCAATAAACATAGTCGTGCTGGTTGGTAGCTTTAGTGTGGTCTTGTTTGTAAACATTTAGGTAAATGCCCGAAAGTGGGATTGCTGGGTCATAGGGGAGCTCTATGTGGAGTTTTTTGAGGAACCTCCATACTACTTTCCAAAGTGGTTGAACAAGTTTACACTCCCACCAACAATGCAGTAAGGTTCCTAGAAGGTCTTTCTCTTCTGTTCCTATGATGATGTTCAAATTTCAGCTAAGAATAGTTGGGAAAAAATATAGGGTGCTAGTAAATTAGAACAGTATTCTCTCTCATTAAAACAACCCTTGATTTATTGAGTCTATGATGGAGAGATATTTTAATGAGATTCATATGATTTATTTATTTGCCATGTAGTAAAGTGTAACTTTCCTTTCATACAATGAATATTCTTCAGTGAAAGGATGGCGTTAATGCTTAAGCAATTCAGGGATAAGGGGGAAATTCCAGTAGCTGACGTCAGCTCAATAGCCAATACTGTGATAACAGTGTAACATCTTTCATCTGGTGAATTTTGATGTGCTAGGAAAGACGAAGAAAAATCTTTAATTATTTTTCAGCCAATGAAAATTTAGTATTTTTTTCCAATGAGAGAAACATGGCAAGGACATAACTATGCAAAGTCACATCAAAATGTCGACTAAGATAAAAAATGTTTTTCCATTTCAATAGCATGATAACTTTAGATAGACTGAATACAATTACTGGACTGTACCACTACAGATCACTAGAATGCTACAGTTTGTCTTTTCATTTACTTCCTGATGAACTAGTATGTTGCAAATAGTTTTCTTTGAAAGCTAGGAGTGAAATGGGTGGGAGGCGGATATCAGTAGAAACACTAGTAAGATTAGAAATATTTTTAAAGATTTTTTGATATTGACATAAATGACAGGTAAGTGCAAAATGGCTCCTTTAATAATTACTTTTTAAATAACCAAGTAAAGCTAGAATCCCCAACACTTGCTTCTTCCATTGTGTTAGAATTCCCTGTAACCTCCCTTTGCACTTATGACTTCTTCAGTTTCTTCAATACATGGTGACATGTTTCTCTGTATTTTATTTTATTAGTGTTGGTTTGGAAAATTATAATTATACTTTATCATGTACCCTTATTTTCAAAATCTTCAATCTTAATGTAAGTATCATTTTGTATGATTTAGCCAGAATAAACTTATCAATTTACTGACCCTAATTACAAGTAATAAATTTGTTTTGTTCTGTAAAGAGAGAAGTACATTGATCAAATTATAATCCTATAATTTATTATGACATTAAATTGGATTAGTTTTTTTATAAAATACTTATGTGATGCATCTTGAACCGCTTCAATATTGTATCCCAGAGCAGTATGTGAAAGTAAATACAAATCTCTTTCTTGCAAAATTTATACTTTGGTATGATCTTTTTAAAATGAGAGATAAAATGAAAGAAATAGAAGAAAATAATTCTCATGAGAATACTAAGTTAAAACTATGATATTGTAAGCACTGTCACAACATCACAAATAATATTATTAGTAGCAGTCACTGCCTACTTACCATTGGCCACAAATTGACCCACAATTGAAACATTTATTGCATATTCACCATATCTTGTGAGGTGATGTTTTATTTTTTTCTTATTGCAAATGAGAAAATAGAGCATTAGTAATTGTCCTACAAGCACACAGCTAAAGAATTATATGGATTAGACCAGAAGTTACACAAAGTGAATTACAAATTCCTGCTATGAAATACTTGCTGCAAGTCCTCTCTGTAAAAATCCAAAGTATGAATCTAACAAGGAAAAGTCCATCTAAATTTACACCTTTCAGGTTAGGTCTCAGTTACTTTTCATATTGATGGAAATTCTTGAAAATTTTTAGCAGGTGAAGAGATGGACAGCTAGAGAGAGAACTCAAATCTTTCACCATTGGTGTTCAAGATATGGTTCAAACCAGAAATTGCTTTATGGAAAGCAATAATATAATAGGAAACAATCTTAATTAATAAACTTGGCATGGGTTATACTAATTATAATGTAAATATTAATAAAAACTGTAGTTTATCTTGCAAATTTATTGCTTAATTATTTCAAAAATGAGGTTGTTTGAGGATCTTCTGTGTGTTATTCCTTCAGCTGTTGGATGAAAGAAAGCTATAGAATGAGTGTTATTTCTATGGAAAATGATGTTTGCTGATCAGCTCTGGTGTTAACTAACTTGTAGCCAAATTAAACCTCCTAACATTCTTCCTTGAGGATAAGTCATACATTTCTCATTCTATTTTAGCCTCTAATTTAGTTTCCACTATCATACTCTCAAAAAAAACTGAATTTAAGCCGGGCACTGGTGGCTCACGCCTGTAATCCTAGCTACTCAGGAGGCTGAGATCTGAGGATCACGGTTCAAAGCCAGCCTGGGCAGGAGAGACTGTGAGACTCCTATCTCCAATAAACCACCAGAAAACTGGAAGTGGCGCTGTAGCTCAAGTGGTAGAGCGCTCGCCTTGAGCTGAAGAGCTGAGGGACAGTGCCCAGGCCCAGAGTTCAAGCCCCACTACTGACAAAAAAAAAAAAAAAAGAAAACTGAATTTAAATTAAATTTAAAGTAAATCCTTTCAATCATTTTTCTATTTAGCTCCAAAAGGTTTCTGTTTTTGAACACAACATCCTGTATCATCTTTCTGTGATTTCCACCCTAATTCTAACCCAAATTAAAAAATAAAAACTAAATACAGTTTAAAAATATTATTTCCATCAAATCCATAGTAGGTTTTCATGGGTTCCTGCATTTTCTTTGTCCATTTTTTTTAATAAATCTTGATTCATTGGACAAAGCAAAAACACTTTTAGATACTGCCTTCTTTGTACATTTGAATGTATTTCTTTGTTCTTTTTTATGATTTTTATTTATGTTTGAATAATTTTCTTTAAGTAGTTGTACAAGGAATTGACATTTATTTCCAAATTACTTTATACCTCATTGCTGAGTATCTCAAAGCAGTGGTCTCCATTTGTTATTGTTTTCCAGTATAAATGGCCACAGCCACAGTCTATTTTCCCACAGTTCTTTGCAAATGAGGGATGCTTTCCTAGAGATAATTATGGTCTCCTAATTCATATTTATAAATCATAATTATTTAAAACCACCTACAAAGTTTCCCTTTATTATTACCTATTTCATTTAATTTTACCTTCTTAAATGTGTAACTTTTAATAATAGCTATGTAGCTTCTGACTATATTTTTTTTACAGATGCCCTAGTTTGTGTTTGTTTTCTGTATGCTGGTTCCAGAGTTTGAAATCAGGCCTCATGCTCTTGTGCTTGTTGGGATTTTTCAGTTGCAGCTGGTCCTGTACCATTTGATCCACCCCATCTAGGTTATTTCAGAATTTTCTTTTCTGGACAAATTCACACTATAATCCTAAAATCTCACTCATTCCCTTCAGTATCTATAGTAATAGGCCTAATCCACTGATGATAGGCTGATTTTTTTTCCAGGCACTATACTTAAGAGTAAGTTAATCTACTATTTGAACATCAGTCATTTTATTTTGTTTAATATCTTGCTTAAAGTACCATCTAACTTTAGTCCAGCTATGTCCCTAATTTAAATTCAATTTTTATCACACCTCCTCCTTATTTCCCAAACTAATTTTATTAAATTCTCATTCCATTTTCACATGTGTATAAATTCTTTTTGACCATATTTAGTCTCCTCATCTGCTTCTTTCACTTTTCCCCTCCCACATTACCCTCATTCTAGATAGGACCTACTCAATATTCAGATCCCTCACTTTTTTCAGTATATGCTAATTGTTGAAAAGAAGTTCCACTTTGGTATTTCACACATGCATATACAGTATTTTAAAGAAATTAAATCTCTTCTTTACATTCACTTCTCAAATACTCATTACCCTCAATTTTTTCAACAGCTTTCAGTGAGTTTCATTCTGCTATCTTCATCTATAGAGGCCAAGTATTTCAGCATTATTCCTCTTCTGACATTCTTATTCTTACCCCATCCGTTCAAATGGTTCCACAAACACATACACACACACACACACACACACACACACACACACACAGATGCATATATACACACATAAATATTTGACATATACTTTATTAGGTATGTTTACGTGTATATTTGGGATTTATGATCTAGCATTTATCTAGCATTTATACATGACATTAAACACATGGTCTTTGTTCACACTGCTTATCTAAATCATGTAAGTTCTTCCCTGCACAAATTGTATAGACTTTTCTAATCAATGATCTTTTTCTCTTAGCATTTTTATCAGCTTCTTGAAATGTTCAGTCTTGTTGGTAAGCAAGACTGGATCCTTGTTGTTTTTTTATGGGTTTTATTTGTTTTGACTATTTTTTGTTTCATTTTTAGGATAGTTACTTTGCTGTTGGTTCTTTTTTAAAAAATATTTTATGGTAAAGATGTGTACAGAGGGGTTACAGTTACATGAGTAAGGCAATGAGTACACTTCTTATCGAGCATTGTTACCCTCTCTTTTGTTGTTCTCCCACTATCCCTTCCCTTTCTAACTTTCCTCACTCCTCCCCCATCCCCTGAAGTTGGGAAGTCCATTTCCAATATAGTGTCTTGTGAGTTTCATTGTTGCAATGGGACATCCTGTGTCCTTGTTTCAGCATTTTGTTATTCCCCTTCCCCCTCCTAAATTAAAGAAATGTATACACAGGATGCAAAACCAAATACAGTGACAACAGGGGATAATACCATAGGGGGAAGAACATACAAAAGAAACAAAAAGAATCACCTAGTACATTACAAACAACAACAACAAAGAAAAACCTTCTGTGTCCATTTTCCTTAGCATCATCTTATAAGGTCATATGCACATAGTTTTTGAGATTTTTCTGCTCATCTGAGAAGATTATCCTTAGATATCCTTATGTAGCCTAAGCTGATCTTTGTCTCAATATTCTTTGTCCACAGCTTTCTGAGTTCTGTAATTATACAAAAGTGCCTTGTCAAACTCAGAAATTGCAGGAAAGATATTCATTTGACTAATCTAGTTTGTTAGCAGCCTTAGTATAGTTCTGTCTGGCTAGCTAAATGGGTCTGTCTACCAACTTTGGGGAGGTACTGTTGTTAAAACTTGAAGGTGAAATGTCTCTTGTTTTCAAAAGTTGGATCCATTTCACTTCACTTCTTTCTGGCTTTCCTTTATTCTGGTATTTGTAGGATGTAGAAGAATGCAGAGCTGTATATGTTGAGACTCATAGAAAGGCTATGCTCTATTGTATTCTGAAGGGTAGCTTCTATGGTAAGCCCTGAAGCTAGATCTACTACTTTTATTAGGAGATCATTCTCTGAAATAATGGAAAGAATGAAATATTTTTCATCTAAAAACTATATCTCCTGTCCTGTCTCTAGCTGAAAGTGTGCACCATGATCATTCCTTGACCATCGTTATCCAGATGTAACACTGGGGTGAGTCAGAGAAGGTACCGGTTCTTGTGAAAATCTTTTATCATCAGATGATCTCTCAGACCACATTTTAACTTTTTGGTGAGTTAATCCTGTGTGGCAACTAAGAATAGCAGAGATATGAAGCTTCCATAAGTCTAACAAGAGATTTGATCTCAGCAGTCCTTTGGCAGATGCCCAGACATTGATGCCTCTCAAAAGTCAGCTGCAGACTGGATGGATTGCAATGTACTTTTGTCCCTTGACAATACTTGTTTTAGTGTGGATTGATTTTGCAGGAATACTTAGAGGCCTGATCTGTTTGTACATTCTTCTGATTCTAGGGCCCAATGGAAGAAGGTGGAGGTTTCAATTCCTGAAGTAACAACTATCACTTTTATTTTCATAGATCCTCAGTCCCTATCTTTATGCCTGATTAATAGCTACTTTTGAAATTTTGAAGTGTAGCCATTCTTGCAACTCTCATAGTCCAGAGGATAGCTCATCTTCCTCTTTACCAACACTACTTTTCTTTCACTAAGTTTTAACACAAGCTTTGCTTTCTAATGCAAAGCTCATCACTTATGTATTTCTGAGCTTTTTTTTAACTTTTCTATTCCTAGTGTTACTGATTCATGGTCATGAACTGTTTGACAGGGATATTGTAATCATTTCCTACTTGAATTAACTTCTAATGTCTTTTTCTTGTTCATAACACAAATCATTATCATACTTTCATTTTTTAACAAATACTGCAGTTGTCAGTGTTCATCAAATACCTATCTTGTCTTCTATTGAACCTCTCATTTAAGGTTCTACATCTCTCATTCTTTAGTTTATTTATATCCCTCTTTCCCTGGCCTTATTTATACTATTTTCTCATGTGGAATTTCTCTCAACACATCACTATCTATCACACCTTCCTAGTCTTCTATGGCCTACTTACCTCTGATTTTTGACATACACATTGGACACCAACATAGTGCAAATTTTGTTGGATAAATTAATATATATATCAAAATTCTCAAATATATTTTCAACAGGAAAAACATGGCTGCTTGTTAAGATAAGAAGTATCACGATGGAATATAGTTGTGGTTGTGACGATTGTGGGTTGAATAGTACATTAATAATTCTTCTATTTCTTCCTTTCCTGCAGTCTTACATTATTATAATTAACAGTTCATTTAAATTAATTTTTCAGATGTGCAAATATTGATATACTGACTTGAATGTTTCAGATGTAAGCATAGAATTTAATATGTCACATTTTTTGATCCATTCATCCACTGAGGGACATGTAGGTTGATCCCACCTTGGTTTTTATAAATAATGCTGTAATGAACATGTATGTGCTGGTGGCTTTAGTGTATCGTGATTTTTGATGCATCCTGTGATGCACAGGAGTGGGATAGCTGGTTCATAAGGAAGCTCTAGGTTTAGTCTTTTGAGGAACAACATACTGCTGGCCAGGGTGGTTGAATAAATTTATGTTCCAACCAACAGTATAATAGGATTCCCTGCAAAACATCTGTTTTTGTTAGTTTAATTGATAATGGACATTCTAACCATTCTATTAGGTGGAATCTCAATGTTGTTTTTACATTGCCCCACTTGTAAGGTAATGAACAGTGTATCGGAAATGAAGTTTACAACTTCTGGGGGAGGAGAGGGTTGGGTAAGGAGTAGTGTGGGAGGTGGGGGAAGGAAGGGATAGTAGGACAACAACAAGGGAAGGGGTAATAATGATGGACAACTAATGTATTCATTGTCTTACTCATGCAACTGTAACCTCTCTGTGCAATGAAATCATTTTTTAAAAAAATTACCCAAAGACAAAATAAAGCTCAATTTTTATATTTTGACAAACAAAAAAAAAGAAAAGAAATGCAAAGATTAAAAAAATACGAAGACTAGATGAGATCCAGGCAGAGAAGCACATATGTACTCCAGAGGTGAAGGCAAAGCATTATTATTTGAGCCCTGTAGTTCAGGCAAGCCTGGGCAGCATACTGAGACCTCATCTGTGTGTGTGTGTGTATGTGTGTGTGGTGTGTGTGTATGTGTGTGTGTGTTACTGTCTGCCTGTACATCTGTGTGTGAGTGTGTCTCTGTATGAATGAGAATATAGACAAAGACAAAGAAACAGATTATGTGAATATTTAGGAAAGATAACTTTTTTTTACACAATCATATAATGACTCTCATATGAATCCACAAATGCCTTCTCATTTGGTGCATGAGTCAGAAGAGCTAGGCTACAATAGGACTGTCTGAGTACTCAATTTCGAGTTCTTTTTCTGATTTGCTTCACACTAAGACCATCCAAGCTCTACCAATTCCGTGTTCTTTTTATTGGTAGTCTGGAGGTCTTCCTAATTAGCATTTAGCTATAAGTAATGCAAGGGTTAGCTGACATTAAGTAGAACTTTGTGTCATGTCTTTCTTTAG
The DNA here is from genome assembly GCF_019054845.1 of Dipodomys spectabilis. Lineage (NCBI taxonomy): Eukaryota > Metazoa > Chordata > Mammalia > Rodentia > Heteromyidae > Dipodomys > Dipodomys spectabilis. The sequence goes on along the minus strand of NW_024870758.1, from coordinate 6,135,255 downwards.
TACTATGCTGAAAGAGAGCTTAGGGAATAATCCCTAACAGACTATTCTTTCTCAAAATTAGGTTAAAACCTTTACTAGCACTTTAAAGCCAGAATTCCGCTTTCATTTGTCTTTGAAATTATAATATTATTTATGGAATAAGTTTAATAACAATTTTCAACACAGTCACTTTCAAAGAAAGGGTATTTTCTGAATCCTCCTTTGCCATATCTCTTTCCCTTTTTCTATTTCTCATTCCAGGAGACTTATGTTCTAAGGGACTGTAACTCCTTATTTCCAATTAACATTTGAGGAATTAAGAGTGGGAAAAAATAAGGCTAAGAGATTTAGAAACATATTCTCCATAGTTTCTAATTTTTGTTATTAGGATCCTCTCTTTCTCCAGCCATTGTAGCTCTCTGTTCAGATATTAGTTTTTGTTTTCTACTCTAGTCATCAGACATCATTTCTGAGATGTACATTAATTTCTACTTATATCTTCCTATTCCTATTTTTTAAAACAGCCAGACTTTATGTGAGTTCTATTCTATTGTCATTATATATATGTATGTGTGTGCATATATATGTATATATAATATATATATAGTAAAAATATTGCACAGAGGGATTACAATCACATGAGCAAGGTAATGAGTACATTTCCTATCGAGCATTTATACCTCTTTCTTTGTTTTTCCCCTACCATCCCTTCCCAACTCCTCCCTCCCCCACCTCCAAGTTGTTGTTTTTTTAAATTTAATTTAATTTCTTTTTGTGAACATAATGTACAGAGGGGTTACAATTACATGGGCAGGATAATGCATACATTTCTTATCAAGCATTGCAGCCTCCTCCTTTGTTTACCCTTCACATCCCTTCCCAGCCTCCCCCCTACCCCCCCACCCAATCCTCCGCCCTCCCCCCCCCCACACCAACGTTGTAAAGCTCGTTTTGGACATGACAACTTGTACTTCTCATTGTTGCAACCGGTCCACCTGTATCCTTAAACGACTTGTTTTTCCCCATCTCCTCAACAAGTTATACTGACATCAAATATAGTGAAAGCAGGGGTTATACTGTGGGGGAGGGACATACAAAGCAACAAAGAGATAATCTTATAAATGCGTTAGAAACACATGCATGAAAGAAAAAAGCATTAAAATACATATCTAAGGGTTCATTTTCCTAACATCACATTATCTGACCTTTTCCACTTGACTCATACATATACTAGATATTGCAAATAAGGGAAACCATGGGACCTATGTTTCTTTGGGCCTGGCTTACTTCACTTAATATAATTTTTTCCAAGTTTTTCCATTTCCTAACAAATGGGGCAATGTCATTCTTTTCTGATGGAGGCATAGAATTCCATTGTGTATATATACCACATTTTCTTGATCCATTCATCTACTGAGGGGCATCTGGGTTGGTTCTATATCTTAGCTATGGTAAATAATGCTGCAATAAACATAGTTGTGCTGGTAGCTTTAGTCCCACCTCCAAGTTGTAAAGTTTGTTTTCAACATAGTTTCTTGTACATCTCATTTTTACAATGGGTCAGCCTGTATCTTTATTTCAGCATTTTGTTATTTACCTTCCCCTCCCCAAATTAGAAAAATGTATATAAGGACACCAGAATCAAATACAGTGACAATAGGGGTTATACCATGGGAGGACAGGGGTGGGGGGTGGGGGGGACATACAAAAGAAACAAAAACATCACATAGCACATTAAAGAAAACAACCACAAAGAAAAAACTCTTGTGTCCCTCTCTTGAGGTTCACTTTGCTTATCATCATCTTCTATGGTCATATGTACATAGCTTTTGATCTTTTCTGCCTTTCCTACACATATACTAGTTATCGCAAATAAGGGAAACCATGGACCTATGTTTTCGGGGTCTGGCTTACTTCACTTAATATAATTTTTTCCATGGAATTCTGTGCCTCCATCAGAAAGAATGACATTGCCCCATTTGTTAGAAAATGGAAAGACTCCTTCCTTTTTTTTCTCCAGTTACTATAAAATAACAACAGACCACTCTGCCCTTGTAGATTTCTAGGTAAGGCTTGTCTATACTCTCCTTGAGGGACTTGGAAATAACCCACTCTCCTGTTATCATGACTAAAATAAGATGAGCAGATGACTCCATTGCAGGCTTCAACATGTCTCAGATTCCTTTTAATTTAACTTCTTCCTTTTTTTTTTGGTCTTTCATGTGGCTTGAACTCTGGTGAGCACACTGTCTCTGAGCTCTTCAGCTCAAGGTTAATGCTTTACCACTTGAGCTACAGCCCCACTCCTGGTTTTCTGGTGGTTAATTGGAGATAAGAGTCTCATGGAAACCAGATGCTTGTGGCTCACACCTGTAATCCTACATACTCAGGATGCTGAGATCTGAGGATCGTGGTTCAAAGCTAACACAGGCACGAAAAAAAAAAAAAAAGAGTCTCATGAACTTTCCTGCCCAGGCTGGCTTTGAACTACAATCCTCAGATCTCAGCCTCCTGAGTAGCTAGAATTACAGGCAGGAACACTGATGCTGGGCTTTTTCTTTTTTTAAATTTTTTGGGGAGGAAGGATATTTATTAATAAATGTTATTTCAATCATCTAAGTAAAATAACCATGTTCTAAATTGCCCAGTGCATTTTAACTGATATGCCAACAATAAGAATTTTTTAAAAAGGTGAAAAAATACTTTCCTAAATACATGTGAAGCCAAGAATGTCTTGTGTTTGTGTCTCACTAGGAGATTATGAACATTGATACACTCATAAGGCTGTCTTAATGTAAAACCACTATACTTCAATGAACTGTTAATATATACGAGCATGTAAAAATAAAATTGTGTGTGAGAGTATAAATATGTGTATGTGCATTCATGACATTAGGAGTTAAAAGAAAACATAGGATGAGAAACACAGAGTGAGAGAATATACTATGTTAAGATAATAACACTTTTGGAAAGACATTATTTTACAAAATTAATGAGATTCCGCAGGTTTTAGTATATATTGAACAGAGAAATTATGTGAAATTTTGCTAAGTAGAAATAATTAATCATTTCTCACTAAATATTTTTACAGGTTTCTAAAAGGCATCATGAATATGAAAGTTTATTACACATTTTTAGAAACTAAATGTAGAATATTATTATTTATTTAAAATATGCATCATTAATACCTGGTATGAAACTGAAAAAGGACATCAAAGTAATAAAGTACTATAGAAAATTGGCTGTAGTAAAAGTCAAGAAATATGTCATGTTCTTAAGTTCCAACCAAAAAAAAAAAAAAGACAACAAAAATGTTGTTATCTGAAGATAAATTTCATTTAGGAAATGGTTTAGAAAGTTATAAAATTAATGACAAAATTAAATCTCATTCTGATGTTTAAGTTCTTGACTGATCTAATGAAAAGAGGCAATATTTGAAACTATCTTAATTTTCTCAGAAGCTACAGGCTATCTATTAACAGTAAGTAGGGTTTTTTGTTGTTGTTTTGTTTTTTTTTATGAGCTGCTTCTTGCAAATTGTTATGTTAAGTTCACAGTATAATTATACAAAGGAAAGAACCTTATGGGAAATAAAGAGAACAAAAATCTTATCTTTAGATCAGAATGAGGTCATATTGGACATTAAGGAATAAAAAATAGTGAAAGGACAAACAAAGAAGAGTACTTACTATTTGTCAAATGCCAAATGAGTTTTGTAGAAAGCACTGGAGAACGTGAAGTGAATGCATGATTTAATGATGCAAAGAATTCAGCAAATGCCTGGCATTTCCTAAGAGGTCAGTGTTTGGTATCTGAGAACATTATCTCCTGTAAGCCCTAGCAAGACCACATGGGGGAAAGAAAATATAAGTGTCTTTTGATAGAAAATAATCTGATTCATATACATTCAAGGGAAGAACAAAGCACACTATTCTAGATAATGAAATAGGAAAAGCAAAGCTATGAGCAACAATTTGCATAATATGAATGGTTAGAAGTCTTTAATTAAACTTCATGTGCATTGTATTGTCAAGATAAGTAGGAAACCCACTTATAGCAGTAGACTTCGCATAGCACGCATGCACATTGTGTACAAACCTTAGAGTTAGAGTATCTCTATATTCTTTTTCCTTAAAATTCAGACTTCAGTAAGAAATTTGTAGGACTAGCTGGAAATAAATGTGCCTATGCTGTTGACAGAGAGTAGAGCTCAGTCAATATCCACTTCCGGAGATGGGACAATGGATAGAAGGCAGAATAGAGTCAGAGTGATATATCAAGAATATATGCCAGTTGTACAAGGGAGCTCAGTGACGGAAGGGCTGGTCAATGCAGCTGGTCAATCAGGCTGGTGACTCTTGCAATCATGAAAGTCCTTAACATTACAAACAGGTTTACTGGCTGTTAGGCTGAGGGTGCTGTTTCATTTATCATCCAAAACAGAGTTCTAGTTGTCTGCTCTGAGCAACACACACACACACACACACACACACATACACACATATGCACAGACAATTTGAATGATATAAAACATAGAATGGGGCCTTTGCTGGAATGATATCATAATCTGAGTTGTCTCCATACCTGGATATTAAAAATATTTGCTTTTCCATTTATTCTCATACCTAGGTAGACCTTAGCCAAAGCTATTGATGAGGACACTATGTCTGACACTGCCACGTTCTTTGTGTTGCTTGGTCTATTCATCATATGGGACAGATGCTTCCAGATGAACCTATGCAGAGTAAAGAAGCATGCCTCAAGATTAAGGCCACTTCCTGCTGTGTCTGGAATTGTGAAGTCGTGCTGCATCACTTTCTTAGCATTCTAGTTATCAGTAACTCAGATTAGAAAACAGAGATAGGGCATTTTTATAAGCATGCCCAAGAATTTGAGGTTTTGTTTGAATTTATCATATAAGGATTAGGATAAAAATATTCTGCCATGATAAATGATCATGGATGTTGACTTATCTAGACTTGAGAACATGCTTCTGAGTGTGTATATGAGTGTTTTCAGAGATGATTGGCAAATTAAGAAGCAAAAGATATTTCCTGAATGTGAGTGGAACTGTCTAATAAGCTGGGGATCCAGATAAGATAAAAAGCAGAAGAGGAAGAAGCTCACAGTCATGAGTAAGGTTAACTCAAGTAGGTAAGGCAGTTGTTGTCATTGCTCTGGGACATCAGACTGTAGATAACTGTAGAGTTGAATGTGGATTTATATCAGGTAGTTTCCATATCTCAAGCCTTAAACATGGACTGATTTTTGTTCCCGTATTCTGAATCCTCCAACATTTTGTACTGAGTAGTTCCTGGCTTCCTGAGCAATTCCACATGCAGATGACCACTGTGGAACTCTGTAACAGCTAATAGTGTCAACCAATCAAATAAATTTCTTCATTTTTTTACATACCTTCTATTGTTTCTGTTCCTATAGAGAACAGCTGGCTAGTACAAATATGAAATAAAAGCAATGGCAGTGTGTTCAAGCATCCTACTAAAACGTGTATATGACTTGCTTTTTACATTACTTGTGCAATTCTTCAATAATGAACAACACATTCCGGTCACCAGTTTCCAAAATATAGAGCTTTGATATGTGAGAAAAACAGCAGAACCAGGGAGATCACTTTACTTTTCCTCACTCTCTCTTAGAGCAGATCATAAAAACTAAGGAGAGTTTTCTGTACTTCCTCTAACGCAGGTCATAAGTTCCTTATTGGAGAGGAGTCTTCCCTATTTCCAGGGGGAAGGATCATTACAAAAAGACACAAGGGCAAAAAGAAATATCTAAGGGAACAAGTCTTCTTAAGTTTTCCCCAGTTTGTGACTATCAGATCATGCCTGTTTTCTATTCATACTTCTCCACATCTACTCTTCATTAAATATGAGGATGAACTTATATATTTTCCTACTTTTCTGAGTCTTAATTATGAAAGCTCCTGTATATTGTAACATTTGCCTTAAATGTATTGTTACTTTCTCCTATTAAGCTATCTTTGTTTTTTTGTTTTGTTTTGTTTTGTTTGGTCGTGGGGCTTGAACTCTGGGCCTGAGCGCTGTCTCTCAGTTCTTCAGCTCAAGGCTAGCACTCTATCACTTGAACTACAGCACCACTTCTGGTTTTCTGGTGGTTTATTGGAGATAAGAGTTTCACCAACTTTCTTGCCCACGGTGGCTTTGAACCGCAATCCTAAGATCTCAGCCTCCTGAGTAGCTAGGATTACAGGTGTGAGCCACCAGCGCCCGGCTTAAACTATCTTTTTGATAGAGGCTACAGTCTCAAATCTAGTGAAGGATGAAGAAAGAATTTATTTTCCTCCTCTAATCATCAACATTGGGAGGCATATAATGGTCAGAGAGATATTTGGAATAATGAAGTAATAAAAACACTACATTAAAAATTAAAAGCCATATTTTGTATTCAGAATTACACACACAGGACTCACAAGTTTTTTTTTTTTATTGTCACTGAAGACACTAGTACTTTTTAGAAACAAGTGCTAGAAATAATGTTTGTTTTCTAATGAGAACTCCATGAAGTTAAAAAATAATGTAATTAACCAGATGTTTCAAATATCAGTACTTACCATCATTGTTACAATATTGCCAATCACTAGTTAAAATATTCTTTATACTTAGGTGTTTGGAGTTGCAAATATCATTTGATAGAGAATTTAATTCAAACTTTAGACAGCCCATAACCATATGTTTGCTTTGGGCATGAAAATTGAGCATAACCTAAACCTTGCAACTGAGACAGTCAAAGAGTTCCATCAATGACCATTAACTCTGAACAATGAGGTTTTAAAGAGACAACTTCTAGTGCTGCACTTTCGGAACCTTGACAGCAATTGTGCTTTAGCTGCAGGTTCCATGATTCGCTGTGTAGCTTTAGCTCACGCAGCTCCTTGCACGTGTCACCACTGTTTGAACCCCCTCTATGGCATGCATCTGTTACCAATTCTCTTTGGAGGAGCATCTGCTGCAAGGAGAGGCAAGCTTTTAATATGTTGATTTATCATCTTCAGATACAGGGATTTTATTGCTTGCATTTGAATATTGTATTTAAGGTGCTTTTATGAGTACAGATGTTTTACATATAAATTGCTTTATATTAGAAAAGGCTTTTTTTTTCCTCCAGTATTTTTAAGGAAACTTCACACTCATGTGTTTTACATTTTAATATCTTCTTCTGTATTGCTTTTTGTCTGTAATGGTAGTCGGTATGTGCAACAGCATCTGTGACTGTTACTGCTTCAAGGAGAAAATGAACTGTGGGTATATGTTTTTGGTTTTGTTTTGTTTTGTTTTCCTTTTCTAGGGAGCCAGATATTACTAATTACTCAAATAAGTTATTGTTATTATTTTACACCCCAAAGGGACAAAATAGGTCACTTAAAAACATAGTAACTATCTATTCCCTAACCTTGGTAAGGCTGAAAACTATATCAGTCAAGTTTTCACACTTTTCTCACACTCATTTTCTTATGAGAAGCTGGAAGTCTATAGTATTGTATGGTGTTTGAAATAACAGCACCATCTACTGTCTGGTATTCAACTCATTCATCACACAGGAAATAATAAAGATGTCAACAATAGACAAGGTGCTCTAAGTGAAAAGCATGTTCAAGATGAACATGAAATTTTTCACCTAAAACTTGGAAGCAATACTAATCAAACCTAGAGATAGTCATATCACATCAACACAACTCCCTTTTTCATTAGGCAAGACTGTTAAATTTCAATAAAATCCATCTATAGTAAGCCAATGTCTCCATTATCATCATTATTGTTATTATAATTTCCCAACTTTTCAAATTATTTTAATTCTCATTCAGATGAAAAACAGGGAAGGAAAAATAGATTCACGATAAAATCCGCAAGCCAGCCTGTTTCTAGGCTGAATATCTGGATATAAGCAAAGTTACAGTTCTTACAGAATGCAACAAGCTTTCAGGGAACGCTCCCAGTGATGGGTGCATAGAGGCCTGACTGTTCTATGTCCTCAGGTCCTTCTCTCAGAGGAGTAATGTTATTGTATTAAAAACCTCAGCTGTCTTGATAAATGCTCATTGAAAGTATGTCTCAGAGCTCTCATGATAATAAACCACTAGCTATTTGAGGAACTTAAGTGGGGAATTCAGACATTCTGCAGTTCTCTTTCATGGTGATTTCTCTCAGTGAGCATGAAGTCAGTTGTCATTTTGCTTCATACACAGCTATTTGCTTAACCTCCTTGCTCACACAGAACTCTCTTAACTCCTACACATCTATTGCGGGCTGCAGGTCACATTTCTTCACTTGGAGCTGCTAGCAAGTTATTCCATATACAGAAGATTTTTATGCTTTCTTTCTGTCAAGTTTATAATCTCTTTCCTAAATCGATTTAGAAAGTTTTTTTTTTCTCTCTCTCTGGACTTGGACTCCTTGTCCTCTACTTCCATTCTACTTCATTTTTCATTGCAAAAGAAGACTGAATTGAAGTTCCTGACTTTTTATACTTTTAAAATTCTACATTTTTAAATAATCCATGGGCTATATATAAACAGTTGGTAGAAATATATATATTCTCACAATTGATTTTCCTGTTCTTATCAGCTTGTTTGAGATGTCAAAAATGTAATACACAAGTTGGGCATTGGTGGCTCATGCCTGTAATCCTAGCTACTCAGGAGGTTGAGATCTAAGGTTAGCAATATGAACCTAGCTCAAGAAGAAAAGTCCCCATGAGGCTCTTACCTCTAATTAACCACTCAAAACTCAGAAGTGGATCTGTGGCTCAAAGTAGTAGAAAACTAGAGTTGAGCGAAAGAGGTCAGGGACAGTGCCCAGGACCTCGACTGACATGAAACAGGAATCAACCATGACATATTAGCCTGTCAATTATGATAAATATATTAATATATAATAGTTATAGGTATATATAGTTATACCTCTATATACAATATTTACATATATAGATATAGCTGACATAAAATATGAGATATATTATTTGTATTAGATATAATATTTATATATATGTTTATATATTATATAAATATGATATATCATATTTATATAGCTGCATATAAGTATATATGTATATTATATATATTAAGGTTTTTCAAACTCTTCTCTGCCTGTCAAAATAGATAACACCTAACAACAACCATCAGAGGACCTTATCCTTACCTTTATTTTGAGAGGGTTATTATTTTTGTGATGTGTGATGTTAGAGATTGAACCCAGAGTCTTGGACATACTAATTACACATGCTCTACCACTGAGCTATACCTCATTATTTTGTGTGTTAAAATTAGTAACTTTAACTAGAGAAGAGTAGCCTAAACATGTGAGGTTCTTAGTTTAAGGACAGTCCAGGTAAGAACTCCATTTTCTCCAATAGTTGGATCTGGAGTATGTGCCTGTCATGGTAGCTACATCAAGAAACAGAAATTTGAGGATTGTAGTTTAGTCAGGCCTGTGAAAAATTAGTATCCTGTTTCTAAAATAACCAGAATATTGATATCATTCATTTTAAAGTGTATTTTAACTGTATAAAAAATTTAACTGTAAAATATGTTCTTTTTGAGGTAGGAACAAATGTGAAAAGAAAGTAAAAGAATAAAGGAGGGCAAATATGATTAAAGTACTTTATAAATGCGTATGAAAATAGACCAACGGTACCTGATGAGATTGTTTTTGAAAGAGAGAGAGAATGAGGGAGTGTTAGAAAGGGTGAACTTGATTAGTGGACAGTGTATTCATGTATAGATATTTCATACTGAAACTCATTTGTGCAACTACTACATACTAACAAAAGTGTTCAAAATCACAACAAAAAGGGCTAGAAATATGAAGGTGTAGCTGGAGATACAGAGCCTGTCTAGCAGGTACAATGCTCTGAGGCCAAAATCTGCTACCACCAAAACAAAACAAAACAAACAAAAGATGTTATTTTTATATTCAGCTTCCACTATAGTAACTTGATATTGACCACCTACTTAATGTTCTTCATACTTATAACTCCCTATGATAGTATTTTGAGATATTAAATTTATTACGATTCAAAGGGCTGAAATCATAGTTTATATATTGTATATCATATACATGATATATATTATATACTTGCCTTATATATATATATATACTTAAGTATGAATATATATTAAATATTTATATTGTTTTATATAATCTTAAAAAGATTCAAACCACCTGTCAAGCAAACAACCCTTCAATCAATAAAATGAAGTCAATTGAGTTTCTAAATATTTCCAAAAAATAACAATCTCATTGGAAAATATAATAGTTATAAAAGTCAATGATGTTTAATTCACAAACTAGACTTGTTTGTGAAAGAAGAGGGTGGATTTGTTTGTTTTCTTTGTTCTGTGTTTTTATAGTACTGGGGGTGAAGCTCATGATCATATGCAAAATAAACATGTGCCCTATATAAACCATGAGAGAATCTTGGGTTATAAAGCCAAGATACCAAGAAAGCAGAACAGTGATATCCAAAATGAGTGCAGGTTACTATGGTGATTTTTAGTTATTGCTTTTCCACTTAATGGAGATAGGTCAAATGCTACAAGGATAGGGAAAAAGAAGATATAAGAGGAGCATGTCTAGTGCTAGAGTGAGACAAATAAGTTATTTACCTTAGATTTAAAATTATGGGGAAAATGAAAATTTACCAAGCAAGAAATGCAACATTTTAATGCAATGCTCAAACATTCGAAATTCAATGTAAAAATCATTGATTAGAAATGTATCAAAATATTAAATAAAGATCGATTCTATAAAGATAAGGAATTTCTCCAAAGGAAATGTTGGTTCTGAATGTGCAGTACGTCAATCTAAGAGGAGGAAGTAGGGAACACAGATGATGAGGAATGGAGCTGGACCTCTGGGAACAAAGTTGCTGCAGACTTGTGCAACCCATCCTAGTCCAGGCAATTGTGAGGATTCTGGAAAAGTAAAGCAAATTTACACATGCATTTGGTTAACTTAAAGAGCAGCTTTGTAATATGAAAGAATTTAGGATACTGGAGTGTAAACAGCCTAGAGTTTCACAAGTTTCAGAAACCTTAAGAAAGCCCAGATAAACCAGACATTCTAAACCTGAAACAAAGAGCTTATGTTACTCAATGTAAATGGGAAATGGCCAGTTTACCACTGGCTATTTTGTGAAGACCATCATTCATTAGCAAAAGACTAAGTACATGCAAACCCAATAGAAGCAAATCAAACCTGAGCAGATGCCATCGACCCCCTCCCTCCAAGAAAATGTACATAAATTATATCTCAACCTTATGTAAATATACTAGAACTGAATCCAACTCTCAAAGATGAGAAGAAGCCGGGCGCCGGTGGCTCACGCCTGTAATCCTAGCTACTCAGGATGCTGAGATTTAAGGATTGTGGTTCAAAGCTAGCCGAGGCAGGAAAGTCCGTGAGACTCTTATCTCCAATAAAAACCACTGGAAATCCGGAAGTGGCGCTGTGGCTCCAGCGGTAGAGCGCTCTTCTTGAGCGGAAGAGCGCATAGACAGCACCCAAGCACAGAGTTCAAGCTCCACGACCGACAAAAAAAAAAAAAAGGATGAGAAGAGATATGTATTTGACTCATCCATTTCTCAAAAGGGAATGGATTTTAAATTGCAAGTGACTGTCAGTGGAAATAAAGGTTTTAAAATCTAACTTAGCTTTACACATCTAAAAAACTGTATTTCCCATTTACACTGAGTAACTTGTTCAGTTTGACAAAAATAAAAGAATGTGATAGTAGAATATCAGCTTCTCTAGCACTTTTCTGCTTGTTAGAAATGCAGAATCTTAGGTATCACACCAGAGCTACAAAGAAGAGTGTAGTTTTAGCCTAACCGCTCTGTGATATAAATAACACAGTTATTTGAATGCAAGACTCCTTCATCCTTATGAAAAAGACAGAGAGAGAAAGAGTTTGACAATTGGGCAAGCACTATCCATATCCACATGAGGAAATACAAAGAGATCACAAATTCTGGGCAGAACTTCAAGGAAATTTGCTTTTAAAATAGAAATAACAAATAAACCTTCTACTCCTTTGAACAACAAGAGGGACAGACTTTGAGATTAGTTTTCTCATCTGTGCCCATCAAAACTCTTGTTAATTTTGCAGATGAGCAACTAACAGTCTTTAAGGATCAAGGAGCTCAGGAGCATGCATTGTAAAATCTAAATGCCAATAATCAGACTTATTGCCTTTTCTAGGAGATATCCTAAGCAGAGTGGAAGAGTAGGCAGCAGATTCATTCCTTAAAAAATATTTCATATTACCCTTCCGCTACTCAACTGTAGTTAAATTTTCATTTGAAAAATATGTTACCTAAGCAATGAAAGAAACTAATCTAACATTGCTAATCCCAATGTCTTTGCCATTCCCTATTCTGTCACTACATATAAAGACTCAATGGTTCAATCACCTTTCTTCCTTGGCATGTAGGGGATTTATACTAGTAGGACAGTGACCTAAAATAGGTTTACTTAATGATTTCTGCTATCCACCTATGGTATATTTCCCATTGTCATTGTATTTGATTTTTTTTGTATATATGTTTATTTGAATTAGGGAAGGGAATGGGAATAACAGAATAGTGAGACAAAAGACAAGGGGGAACCAATGCAACAGCAATATACATAAGGCAGTATGCTGCAAATGAACTTGAGCAAGTTGAGGGGGGAGGAAGTAGGAGAAAATGTGGGAAGGAGTAACAATTTTGACCCAAAATGTACTTATTACTTTATTTATGTGACTATAACTCCTCTGTTCATCACCTTGACAAGAAAAAATACACTGAGAAAAAATAAAACAGGGTCACTAACATTCTGTGGACAAAGAGAAAATATTTTATCCCTCATTAACTCTGTATGTACATACACAATTCAGTGAGCATGTCTACATTCCAGTACAACTTTATTTACCACAACACATGGAATGTTCATTTGATCAACAGGTCAAGAGATTTTACAGTCCTGTTCTAGAATTTTCTATAGAAAGGACTTTGTAAAATTACATATATATATGCATATACATATATATGTATTCCTCAGTAGAAACATCATTACCTCTCTTATCAAAAGATGTAGGGCAGCAGCCTGCATCAAAAATAAATAAACAAGTAAGAACCAACCATTTATTCTCTCCAAAAACACACCTCATTATTGATGATAAACAAAAATTATAAGTGGATAGAGAATGAGCTTCCAAGCAAGAAACCATTAATAGCCATATTAATAAATCATCAAATTAGCTTCAGGCTAAAAATCAGTAAAAGAGGCAAAGAAGATCACTTCATAATAATAAGGGGGAATATTCCATGAGAAGAAATTTCCATGGTCAGCATAGATGCACTATAGTGTCACTCAAATTTGTTAAACAAAATCCTGGATTTATAAAAGCTGGTAGACCCAAACACAATAATAACAAGACAGTTCAATATCTCATTATCATCAAAAGATAGATCAATCAAAAATCAGCAAATAAACTTCAGAATTAAATGGAACTCTAATCTAAATGTATTTAATAGATATCTGCAGATTATTTAACAGTAACTCAATGTGCATTATCTTCAGCCTGCCTGTAGAATACTCTCCAAAAAAGATCATGCCCTAGGATGTGCAAGTTTGAGCAAATATTTTTAAAAAGGACATAACTTTCCTTATTTGATTTGATCATAATATAGTTAAACTAGATCTCAACATCAAAAGATGCTACTGAAAATACTTAAATACCTGGAGAGTGAACAACACATTGTGCAGAAAAACTAGTTAGTAAGAAATAAAAGGAGAAATGAAGACGCTCTTAAATGAAATTGAAAGCACATCCTACCAGAAGCTCTGGGATACCACAAAAACAGTGCTGAGAAGAAAATTCATAGCTCTAAGTGCCTATACAATTAAAAGAATGTTTGAATAAACCTTTTAAAGAATCCCCAATCTATTAGGAAAAAATGCAAAGATCAAGGCAGGGCATGGGGTTGGAAGTGTGGTTTCATTGGTAGAATACTAATACTGAGCTGGAGTCCAGGTCTCTGACTTAAAGAAAGAAAAAAACAGAAAAAAAGAAAAGAGAGAAAGAGAGAGGGAGAGAGAAAAAGAGAGAGGAAGAAAGGAAGGGAGAGAAAAAGACCAGAGCAACAATTATAGAAATAGAGAAAAAAGTATCAAGAATCAACTGAAAAAAATAGTTAATGTGAAAAGAAAATCTCTATTTATTTGACTAAAAGGACAGAAGAGACTCAAATCAAGTATATTAAAGATGAAGAAAGCATCACATCAAAACAAATATAAAATGTATGGATTAGAATCTTCCATTATCTGATCACAACCTTACAAATCTTAACTTCTTTTCTAATCTTACCACATGGCTTCTGCTGCTAAAGTTATTTATGTGGAAGTCTAGACTGATACATGATATGGCTTTGTTTCTTATCCTAGCTTATAGCAAATTAAAACACTTGAAATGGTGCCTTGCTTATACTGGATAACAAAACTTCTTGCAATTGGCTTTTTCATGTTATAGGTTAATCTATAATACAATCAAAATAAATATAAGAATATTTCATGTGTTAAAATAAAAGGATATTATGAGGGATCAGATGACACTATGTGAAAGGAAATGTACTTATTACCTGATGCATGTAAAGGTAACCCCACAGAACATCACTTCTAAAACAATAATAAAGTAAATTAGAAAAAACAAAGATGCCAATTGTAGAAAACTTGAAAACGAGAACTTTAAGATGCTAAATAATATAGCAATAATAGACATATGTTTGGAAAAGATGTTACCTCCATATATTCTGCTTTTTTCCCTTGACCTTCAATTATTAAACAATTGGACCAGGTCAATAATAAATATTTCTGGGATTTTGGAAAATCAAATGTGATGCCCAAGGTTATACAGCAAATAGAAGTTAGAACTTGGCTCAAGCCCCTCCATGTCCACTTTCTATTCTAGTATGCTTTTCAGTACAATGTAATATCTTTAACCAGTAATAGCACTATATATTAACGGGATTGATAAAATATGTACTTAAAATCCACATTTCCCTTCCAGAAATTTCCTCAAATTCATTAGTAATCTACATAGAACTGTTAAGTGTGTTTCTATTTCATTTTATTGTGTTCTATGTAAGTATACATTTCCCTTTTACAGAAAATTTCCCTTCAGTGAAATGTTACACACACTTTATTTTAAATCAAATTTAATAAATTTTCAATAGGCCAATGAATCTCTTCCTCTAAGTAAATTATATTCTTTGATAAGATATTCACAAATGACTTACTTTGTTTAAAGAAGAACTTTGTTTAAAAAACAAATACTACTCCCATACTTTTCTTAAAGTTGTAATGGATTTCCTGTGTTTTTACCTACCTGTTGGAGAACACCTGTCCTAATTGCCTTGTTCTTCTCTAAGTAAATATTAGTTTTACGAGAAAGTGCATATGATTCAGCTCTAAATTCCATTAAGAAGGTCTTGATTTTTAATCTGTGTTCTTTCTCTGTCCAATACTGATCATACATTTTCTTGGAAGGTAATCAATAAAGTTAAGTGAAATAGGTCTTGAATTTTTGGCTCCATAGCCTTTCTCCAGAAAGCAGGATATCTTTTAGGCACAGTGGTAAACAAGGATAAAGCAAACATTGACTGAGTGGAATCTCCCCCACCTAATACACACACACACACACACACACACACACACACACACACACACACACACACACACACACACACTGCTTTGTTCTTTTGGAAAAAGAACATGTTAGTCTTGAAAACTGACATGACATTGAAAATTTTTTCTTGTTAGGACTAGTGTGATTCTTTTGATAGGTGCATACAAAAGTCTCTCAACATATTTTTGTGATAATGAATGGAAATGTATTCTTCCCCAAACCTTTTAACTTTCAGCTTAATGGGAGGACTCAGAAGGATATTGGAAAACTGAAGGAATGAAAACAGTAAACACAATTGCAGGTACAGTTTTCCAGCTTGCATGTATGTGATGGTTTAGGCTATGTTCCTCCCATAATTCAAGTTCTTTGACTTCATAAAGACTCATTCTGCTTATCCTTTTGTTGTTAGTTCACTGCTTCAGAGAATAATTGAAGAAGTTAAAAGCTAGAATGTGGGTAATAAAATGGTACTTAAAAAGAAGTAAGAATCAGAAATAGGGGAAAATGCAAGTCAAAATTGTCAGGTAACTTCTGGATAGAATTGATTAGGGGAGAACATGGAAAGGAAAGTGGTAGAAGAGAAAGAAATTACATGTATCCAGTTTTCATAATTCACATATTTATAATCACTGACCCTTTAGACAGAGTCTTACTAATATCTAAAACAATTATAAGTAACATAGCTAGGATTATCAGAGCATATCTACATTTTTAGATGATCAGACATGCATTATGATACTGAAATATGGAAGAAATAATACTATATCTTAATATGAAGCATTGAATCATGCCTTTAACATTTACATGTTGAAGGCCTATTACATAATGCAACCCCTATTGGAACAGGGATGTTGTATTTATATTCCTCAAGGATATAATTAAGGTGATAAACACTGCCCATGAGCATTTCTGTCTAAGGTGAGCACTCTACTACTTGAGCCACAGCTCCATTTCCAGCATTTTGGTGGTTAACTGGAATTAGAGTCTTATAAATTTTTCTGCTGGGACTGAGTTCAAACTGTGATCCTCAGATCTCAGCCTCCTGAGTAACTATGCATTGGCACCTTGTTACCATGAGTTCTCATCAATCCATATAAGTTAAAACAAGAAAATATATCTCATATGTATTTGGACAAAATAATGACTATGTAAGTTTGTTGGCAATAAGCTAAATAAAATGTTGATATCATCCACAGAAGTAAACATTTCTCTTTAAAATCTCACAACATTCAATTGTATGTTTTAGTCCACAAAACCTTATTGGCAGAAACTTAGTAAATTTTGTTGAATGTGTTATTGAGGCCATAGAAGTCAAACACATAGAATACCCATCTCAGCCCCTATAGCAAACCCTGATAACAAAATAAATCATCACACATGTTTTAGAAGCAGTTATATTCAGATGTACAAGCCAATAGTTTCCAATAGCAACTTCCCTGCATATTTTATGAAATGTCTGTCACTACAGCCTAAGGAGAAGTAGATAGGATTTTTTATGTTATTTATTTTATTTTACTTTGCCAATATTGGAATATAAACTCAGGGTTTTGTGCTTGCTTGATTTTCTGTCTGTCCTTGAGCATGGACTTGCTGTCTTTGCCTAGTCCAGCATTTTGATACTTAGTTGGAAATGAATTTTCATGGATTTCTGGTCAAGTTGGCTTCCAATCACTATTTTACAGATCTTATTGTACTGAGTAGTTGGTACCCCTCCCTAGGCAGTATTATTTTGATAAATGCCAATATTTTGAAAATTCTATCTTTGGCATTAATATTTTCTTTTCCTAAAATGTTAGCCTCACTAGTGAAGACGACTGGGATAAAGACATGCCATTTTTTTCACAGCCCTGTAAACGAATTCCCTTCCTTCAAATAAATAAGCTGTGTTATACTATATGTATTTCCATCATATGTGCTGTTTGACACTTGTGAATTAATTTCCTAACGATGTCTAGAAACTTTTTTGATAAACCAAATAAACTTGGCAAGACATACATATTTATGTGTCTGTGATACATGCACATATATGCAGGTATGTGAATGTGTGCATACATACACAAAAACACATACATCTAAATTTTGCTTGTATATATGTGGTGCTCTCTTTCAAGCTATTCAGAGAGTTGCTGTCGTGTTTTGATTATGTCCTTTCTACTTATATCCCAACACTTACTAAAATGACTCCTGTTACATGTAGGAAAAAGGAAGGAGGGAATACAAATTTGCCAAAGATTAAATTTGAATTCCATTCTGGCATAGTTCTTTACTCTTCTAATAAATATTTACTAATTTTTGTCATTTTTTCTATTATTCCTATAGTTAACTGACATAAACAAAAGGACCTCAATTTTTCTGTCTTTCTATTTTAGTAGGTCTCTATATTTTCCTATTTTTCAGTCATTGCAATCCTGTTAAAGATTCCAGATCTATCTACCAACCCCCATCCTCTATTCATGAGGTGCACACACTGTGGATTGAACTCTGTGCATTACATCTTTCTCTTTCTTTTTTCATTACTAAACTTTGCTTATCTTCCAATATGTATTTGAAGAATTATCTCTGCAGCTTGCCTCTGAGACTGCACTTACAACAAGACTATTCAAACAAGTGCTACCCTAGGGAAACAAATGATTTTAAATATGTTGCCTCAATTTTGAGATATCATCCAACTGTCCAACTAGTATTCATGTGGACTGCATTCTCCAATTCTGTTTAACTGTAGTAATCTTATAACAAAAAATAATAACAAATATTTACTGAGCATGCACAATAAAAATAAGCATAACATATAACACACAAGTATCAATAATAATAGCTTAAACATCCATCATAGCTGTTACCAATTCTTTGGTAAGTTATCTAGTTATTTATTCCACTCAGCGTATCAGCTCACAACAACTGAAAGAGATAAAACATTCCATTCCTCCTTTCTATGTATAGTACCCAAAGCCTGAAGGATGAAATTGCTTGCTTGAGCTCATACAGCAGCACTAGTATTTAAACAGGGCCTGGCTGACTCCAAAGCCTTATAAAATATTATCTATCACCTTCATCCAAAGAAATCTTCAACTTAGCCACAAGGACTAGGCAATCACACATCGCCAAACCTCAGCATTTGAAATGTGTGAAACTCTCAAAGGTGTAAAATGTGGTCTTTATTTTTCTGAGTGTGTTTGTCTCCCACAACAGCTGCTCTAACTCTTTTGAAACAGGAGACTTCTATTTACAAGCTAGATGTTTTCACCCATCCTTCCACATGATTGTAAAATTAGCTTTGCTTGACTCTCATTTTAAACAGTTTTGCTTCAGAGGTAGTTCAACATATGTAATGTCACTCATAAATGCATTTTTGTCAATTTTAAAGACAGAAATTACAACTAATTTTCTAGAGACTCTTAAGTTGTATGATTTGAGTCCAAATTCTTTACAAAACTTCCCATGAACATATTGCTCGCTAGTACAGGGAATTTTCATTATACTTTCTAATGTAAAATTTTAGCAAATGATTTATTATTAATCATGTTTGATCTAGGTTTAGTCATTTTTTATTCATCTTTAATAGTTTTTCTTTTCTTGGTTTTACTTTGCATTGACATTTATTTTGGTAAGAATACTTAATTCTAAATTTATATGCAGTTTTTTTTTTCCTTTAGGATTATGTTGCAGACTTTTAAAGAATTGGATTTATTTAGTTATTCTTCAAGCAAGGATACTACTTCATCACCAGCACTCCGGGGTGTATGCAACTCTTATCCAAATCTTGACATCCTTGTGTGCTAAGATGTTATAAAATCTGTTGCATTTCTGAGCCAGATCCATTTTACTCAATTGTGGCAATTTCCACTCTCTACCTCCTTAGTGTATAAGCCAGGGACAATGTAAAGTGAAAATTTGGCTTTCTTTATTCAAAGAGTTGAAAATAAAAACAGCTTTAAAGATACTAAATCACAATCTTTCTCTTTCCTCTGTGCTCTCTCATTGTAGTTAGATACTTCCTATTTGTTATGCAATAGTTAAATTACAGAAAGACTTAAAACTTCTGTTTGTGATATACTTCTATAGTTTTTCAGTTGCAAGTATATAGTTACAAACAGTTATGACTGTTCATCACATAGGTGAAGTTGTCAAAAATATATAGCTCATATTTTGAAGCTCATAAGAGTAGATGCCCTTTACTTTTACTAAATAAGTAGAAATAGTAAATGCATTAATTCTACTATTTCTATTTCACATCTTTCTGTGCATATATTCTTCAATTTTTTATCTTTACTTACTGAAAAAAATGGAAGTTAGAGAGATTATGGGTTCCTTCTATGTCATCTTTTTCAGTCAAATGGTTGGCTTAACATGGACTGCAAGATGTGCCAAAAAGGATGTGATAGGATTCCTTGATCATTGGTTTTACTTAGAATTCCATTGTATTTTAGGGATTAGGGTATGGCTTGAAGCAAGATCCAGTTCAAATAGCATCTATGTCTTCTGAAATGTCTCAGCATCTCTATTTCACCAGGCATCAAAGTAGCACACTTACCTTGCATTCCTCAATTTGGTTAAGCTATCAATTATCAGATGTCCATTGAATACTAGTTTATAAAACATCAGATAAGCCATATGCAGATGTTGCAAGTCACTTGTATCTCCTCTGTCAATGCACATGCTTCACTTATGCATCACAAGACAATATTAGTAAGACTTGCATTATAGTTCTAGCAAAGCTTTAAAACCAAGTGCATCTACAAATTGTTTTCTCAGGAGGTAAGACACAGTCTAACTGGCCTCAAAGACCAAGGTAGGTGTTTGCATCTGTGGCTGTTCTGCCTCAACTACATCTAGTTTCACAAGATAATTTTTATTAATCAATCCCTTATGAACTTAAAAATACTGCCTTATAATCTAGAAAGACTGCACCTATATGAAAGGGCACATTAAGAGCTCACTACCCACGAGCTGCCATGGTTATGGAATTTTTTGAGGGATATATTGTACACTCTCAGATTCATCAACCATATTTTTTGTTTTATTACTAGTGGATATAAATGCCAAGAATTATTGTAGTAAAATAGTATTATTCTATGTCTTCTCCTCTGATACATGTAATCTTCCATAGAGAAGTCCTCCTTTCTGCTACTTTGTCCTCATAAGACCTCTACTTTTGTTATTCCTTTTTTTTTGTCATTGTCAAACATTTATGCTGTTGCTACAGTCAGCAGTCATATTTACCTGAAACTATGTAACAGTTAGTTACCACATAGTTATCTAACCTTCATTGCTGCTCACTAGGATGGCTTTGAGCACTGCTAAAGGCTTTCTATTGTTTGTAATATTACTTTGGATTCCTCTAGTCTGGAGGTTTGTTTGTTTTGTCCAGCTGTTGCACATATACCCCTGAGTGTTTAGCTAGCTGTGGCAGCTACTTCTGCAGCAAACACATTGCCATGCTTACTTCACTTGTTCAGTTGTTCCCTCCATCATGGAAAATTCATAAAATGACAGCACAAAATTTGCCAGAACTTTACCCAAGTGTACTATGTTCACAGTGGAAAATTTCACATTATCATCATGTTTTCACAAAATATATGTTACTTCTTCAGGTATCAACATACAAAAAGAATGAGTAAAATTATTTTTGCCAAAACATTGACATTGAAGTAATGGTAAGTGATTCTGAAGATGAGAAGCAGACAGAATGAGCCTGTAGTGAATTTTTTTTCTAATCTCAAGGCTCTAAAAGTTTTTTTTTCCCTGATTGTACACAGTGAAAAAAATGCACACTGATATACAACAGCAGGTGAGTCATAGCTCTTGCTTGAATATTACCATTGTTACTATTATTTGTACCACTTCTGAGCAGATAGGGCATTTAAACAAGTACAGGGCAGCCAAAATATAATTTTTTTTAATTTTGTTTATAACTTAATGCCTTTGGGATAAGAATTCTGAAACTTAATACCATCCTTTGGAGATGCACACTTGGTTTTGACCTACAGGAGCTATACCTTTCCACAATTACATAGAATGGGACAACCTCACTGAGCCCAAGGTTAACACTGAAAACATGTATCTTTCTTCTCTTTATTAGAAAGTTGTTCCTTTTTTATTAAGGTGAACTTGTATTTATCTGACCCAGAAGTTTTTATTTGACTGTTTAATTTCTTCCACAGAAGCAAAAATCCTTGGTATCCTGATGGGTCAAGATCTTCTAAGCCCTTGATTCTGCAAGTACATAGCATCTCATTATGTTTGGGCAGCAATGATAAGTTTCAGCCAAACCTGGAGATTGCACAGCACTAGTAATTCCACATACTAGACTTTTTCAGTTGTAAGATTAGTGTCCTCCCCGAATATTTACCATTGTCTTTCTAAGACCCAAACATTATTTACATTACCCAGATATCCTTAATATTTTATGATAATAATATACATTCAATATTAATATTCAAAATATTAATATTTTTATGATAATAATATACATTAAATGAATATTCAAATTGGCCCCCATTTTTAGCTGGAGCTTGGGTGAAGATCAGTGGAAAACCACTTGTCTTACATATGTGAGGCTCTGGGTGTGCTACTAAACACTACACATAAACAATAAATAATCAATTGCAATTGCCTCCACAATGACATGTATAGTGTTGGGTTACATTAATATGACCATGTTTTTCATCATGCTTGTTCTTCACCTCTACATGATCTCCTTTTTCTACTCTGTACATTTTTCTTTACATTTTATATTTATATTGATAGTAAAGCACCAATATTAAACAGTTAGATAAATTAGCTATTAGATATTAGGTTTTAAATTTGCTATTAATTCTGTCCTCATTTTTCAAACTATTCAGTCTTTATATTGCTTGGATGTTTATATTTTCCAATGTGATTTTTAAAATATTGATTCTATTTCTGGGGGTGGGGGTATAAATCTTACTGGGATTTGAAATTGAATTAATTTTGTATATTGAAAATACACCATACAAAAGACTTTTAATCATAAAACAACTGTCAGAAGTCCTCTCAATGTGTCAGAGGGATAAGATTTTTTTGGAGTTAGCTTAGAGTTCATGCTTTTACTAAGAATTCTGAAGAGGCAAATGCTTAGCAGGATATTAATTACATTTTTTATCATCAAAGATACAAAAGTTGAAAAAGGCATGTAATAAAACAATCCCTTAGCACTTACCACCCAGTCTCAGTGATGACTTCCAATGATTTTTTTTCTTATCTACTCATAACTCTTTCCCTTATGCCTACATTATGTTACCACATGGAGTTTTACATATTTCTTTCTTATTTGCCGTAAACAAGTGATCTAGTCCTTCTAAAATCTCATCGACTCTTCAAGTATAATTAAATACTTAACCATTCTTAATTAAATTATTGCTCTAAGTAGTCAAAACTAAAAGTGCAGTCCTGGACATAATGGTACAGACCTGTAATCCATTACTTGAGGAGAAGAGACCCTTAAATATATATTGAGATCTGCCTCACTAAAAATAAGATAAATACAATGCAAAAGTATAAAATAGTGTGTTGAAATAAACTGAAAAGACAATGATTTAGTCACAGACAAATCTTTCCACTTGTAGGGTAGAGTACGAGTATTAGAATAGATTATACAGTCAATTTGTTTAAAAATCATTTATGGGAGTAAAATGAAATGTAAAATGTCAGTAGAGGTCCCATTCAAAAACATATGAATATCCCCATATTTGGATTGTGAAACTATCTTTTAATTGTAGGATCCTAAAAATAAAGCATTTTAAAGAAAACCACAGGCAGCTATCTAAATTCTTTCATTTAAGCCATTACCTATTGTCATATCACTAATATTAAACTGATAATGCTCATTCTTCTCAGAATGAATCAAGAATTTGAGAATGAAGGGAGCACAAATGAAGTTTTCTCTTAGATCTAATTACTTTTATTGCTTCCCCACACTTGATAGCTCCTCTCTCTTCAGTTTACAAGTGAAACTAGTATATATACAATATATAATATCTTACATTATATATTATTATATATTCTATAATATAAAATTGTATTATACATACTAACATATAATATATTAAACATATTATATATAAGATATATACTATGTTGTATATATTTTATATTTTATATATTAAAGAAAATGTCTAAATCATGAACTCCTATAGGAAGGAACCTGATCTAAGCAATCTTCTTATTTGCATCTTCTAAACTCCCATTGCAAAATAGCAGCTTATATAGGTAACTCCTATTTCCTTTTAGTGAATGAACATTAAGATGAAGATATTTTCTTGTATATAGAAATATAATTTAAAAACTACATTTTAATGAATCTATTATATACCCATGAGTCTGCTAAGAATAAGTATGTACAATGTGATATACAAGACACTTTTCCTGTCTATATGCTTCTAAGACATTCAAAGTGATCATTTTATAACAGTCTTAGATAGTATGCAAAATTACTGAGGGCTGAATATTAGGGAAGTACAAATGTAAGAAACTTTGAAACATAGTGAGAATTATTGCATTAAACTCAATCTGGCTTCTGAGATAGTATATTACAAGGAACAGGCATAGTCTCTGACAAGCCTAAGTTATCACAGTATATTAGTTCACATCTGTCATCTATCACTCCATAGATAAGCTAATGCATTTAGAGAGGGGTGTACTGAACACATAATTACTACTGTATCTAAAATGCTCTGCTACAATGAGCACATTTATATGACATCTCCTCAATGATAAAATATAAGAGGTATCTCTCTAACATCAATTAGCGCAAACAAGCAACATTATGTTTCAAAGATCTTTGAAAAATTAGTATACCTATTAAGATGCAATTTACTTTGGGAGAAGAGTAGTGCTTATTTTGACCTGGCAGGCTTCTTTTGGAAAGCACAGTATTTTATGGCTGTGGACTGACTCTGTAGCTGGCAGAACTAGTGGTACATTATCATGCTTGATAAAAAACTACTTCTGTTCAAACAAATGTATATCAAAATGAAAGTAAGTGGAGAGATTACTGCTTCTCAGATTAGTGTCTATTATCAATAAGCACAGAGTTTCAAGTGCCTTGGCTAATGCAATTTTTTTGCCATTAGGATAGTTTATTGCTCTGTTGTATGAATAGTTGTCAAATCTTTATACAATGAGTCAGATAATTCTTTACACAATATTTAGTACCTCTGTGAAAAATGAGATTTGAAATGTATCGAACAAGGAACTACTTTCTAAAATTTCTTCTCAGATAAAATGCTTGCTCCCTAAGCATTAGATACAGATATAATCCAACAACATCTGCATGTGGCAGAATGCCCAGTAACTATTTACATATATCTATCATCTTGTCAATTAATCATACATGAGCTACATGAATTTATGAATCTGATATGACCAAATTGGTTATGTCATCATTATTTTTATGTCAAAACAGATCTAACAAATCAAAGTATTTAATTCTAGGTTTATCTAAATGCAAGCTTTTCTGGCAGTGAGGGAGGTCAATGGAGTATATTAATGTGTTCAGAGTAGGAGAAGAACATAAAAACAATAAAAGTACAGAAAGAGCATATGACAGTAGCAACTTCTAGATAGAATTTGATAAGAATGATACTGACATGAGAAGGCTAGAGTCAGGAATGTCAAGTATAAGTGACCAGTTATTGTCACAGAAGGCCAAAAAGTAATCCAGAGAAATTAGCAAACAAGACATGGTCACAAAGTTGAACTTCTAGGTCAAATATCTGGGCTGTCATAAGGCGGACAAGAACAAAATAAACTATAATTTTCCAACAAATGTGTCCTTCATGGTACCACTGTACAAGTCTCTTAGTAGAAGAAACAAAATCAGGAGCTAATGATCTGTCCTACAAACAGAGATTTAGATATTTCCTGGTAGAAAATCTTATTATAAAATTAAATACAGAAGAAATAATAAGCCTGAGCTTAGATGAGCAAGTCTAGATATAAGATGTGAGACACACAGGAGCCAAGTAACACCTTCTTAATGCTCAACATGTATTATCAGAAGTATGTTGGGGCATTCAACAGTTAAAGTACAGTTTGATACTGAGCATAGGTATTTATAATTTCTTGTTTTCTGTATGATTACTTGTATACTTTAAAGGATAACTACAATGGCAGAAAATGAGCAAGGATAACATCATGCCAAAATAGTTTAAGGTATTATCATCAGTGCTTAAAGGTTGATTTTGACATGTTACAAGGATATTACTAGTCTTTTATATTTGCATAAACAGGAACCCCAGCCTAGTGATCATTTACTATTCTACATTGTCCTGAGGGTGGTGGTAGGGGTAGAAGTTCACAGTGTTCATACTCCACCTCTAATCTTGTAATTCAGCATTAAATCTTGTTCTCTGCTTTTATTATCTGGAGGAAGGAATTTCACTGCATCCTTTTTGATACTGTTAATGCAAAGTATGATATCCTATGACATTCAATAAGTCTTTGGGTGCAGGACTAGCTCAGTGGTAAAACATGTATTCAGCATTTTCAGAGCTCTGAGTACAATCTTCAGCACCCAAAAATACTTGAAATATCAAAAAGCATACAGATGAATAAAGTCAGCATTTCCTTACTTGGGATCACAAGTGTTTGTTAAATATAATGAAAAATGTGTGAACATTTTTGTGTGTGGATGAGTTTGTACATGGCATTTTTTCCAAGAAAAAAGGTGATCATTCTCATCTAATTTTCATAAAGGAATAAATGTAAAATTTTTCTTCATATCCTTTATTTCCTTCATAGTGCAGTCAGATCTTCAAGATGTTCTGTATGTGAATTTATTGTATACGTACCAATTTGAGATGAATTGCAATATTTTAGCCAAGTGAAAGACATTTCCTGGAAAAAAGTTTTCATATTTTATTGTCTATTGAATCTCAATTTTTGGTGTTAATTAGAAATAATTGGTTTACACTGAATACATAGGTCAAATGGAGCCAAAAGTATTTTAACACATTCAAAATTAACCCAGAGATAGGGTTCATGATGAGTACTTATAATTTTATCTAAGAAATGTATATTCTATTCTCAGTATTTCCACTGTTTTTATTAACAATAGTGATGTTATAAAAAAAAAAAAAAAAAAAAATAGTGATGTTCCTTTTTGCTAGTGACATATCCAGGATATAAGCCGTTCTCAAGTCAATGTAAAGTTGGTAAAAAATAAGTAACAAGAAAATCCCATGAGAGAAAACTTTTTTAGAATCATGGTAAAAAATATAGTAAAGTGATATGAAAATATACTTACTTATAATTAGGCCAGAGATGTAAAGGATACATGTAAAATGGGGCCCTGTTTGAAACAGGAATACATTAAATTAGCAGCACCAAGCTCAATAATATTCTTTCTGGGCTCTACACAGCATTCTTAGTAATGGAAATGAACTTTTGGTTATAGTCTAATATAACTCTTTGACCACCTCAAAACTACCCTCCTGTTATAAATTCAGACATTTTGAAAGTTTGGGTTTTTTTTTTTACACTGGCAATTATCATAAAGCTCTTTAAATCTAAGTAAAGAGAATAGTTAATATCTATAGATCATCCATGACATTTTCATGGCAGATGTGATGATGAAAATGGAAGTATACAGGAGAACCTCATCTTACAAGTCTGTGCTTACTTTGCAAAAGGTTAGAGTCACATTTAGATCCTTAAGCCCTAGATTTCAATTTTAATTTAAGAATTTTTTTCCAGTGACCTTTACTTCTCACTGGAAAAAAAAAAAAAAAAAGATTGTGCTCAGTTTGACAGTGTTGTTCTTCACAATCCACCCGCTTCCTTGACTTTTAAACAAGAGCTGAGAGCCTATGAGAGTCTATTATAAGACAAACATGTTTTCCCCCCCTTGGGGCTTTTGAGTTGTCTTTATTTAGAGCAGGTACTACTTTGCCTAAGGCAAGAGACCTGAGAGCAGTCTTTAAGGGAGTTGGATTGTTAATGGAGAAGAAACAAGGGATGACACATTGTCAATGGTGTGCTATCTACAATTCCTCCCTCCTCTACCTTCAAAGCCTGCCAGGAACCATCAGCTTGTTATGCATATAGGCTGGTAAAAATCAATGTTAAATTTGATTAACATTTATCTCACTTTCACTAACTGATAGAGGCATGTGGCCAGTTGTTCATTTATAGTTACAGCATGTACTTTGTTATTTATTTATTTATTCCTCAGATTTAAGAAAAACTCAGAAATTCAATGTTAACATCATTAGTTCTAAGGCAGTGTGTTTGGAAAGCATTAAACCTTAACTGTCACTAGAGTACATAATCCATCCAAAACCTAACAATGGCAAGTAAATATATGAGAGTTTGTCATTATATGCTTTGTATATATCTCCTGTCAAAATGATAAAGAAAATAATAATATCAGCAGTTCTAACAAAAATACCAACCCTTAGTTCTTTAGCACAAAATGAACTAGAGCTATACTAATCAACAAGATATATAATAAACAGTACGCGCATTGTAGAGTCTTTAAGATAATGGTGGTTCGTGCTTTCCATACTGAAAATTAAGTTAAATGGAAAAATAAGTCAGCTGAATGTTCATACAAGCAAATTAAATAACTAACTGACTTAGATTTTTTTTTTTTTTAATTTGAAAGAAGGAGGATGTTTGGCACAAATTAGAAAAAGAAAAATTCAGGGGCTGGGAAGGTAGTTCAGGGGTAGAGTGCTTGCCTTGCATTCTTGAGACCCTGGGTTCAATTTCTCAGCACCACATAAGCATAAAAAGCCGGAAGTGGTGGTGTGGCTCAAGTGGTAGAGCACTAATCTTGAGCTGAAGAGATGACAGACAGTACCCAGGCCCCATGATGGACAAAAAAACAACAACAACAACAAAAAAGATTGGAATGCATTTTCCCTATGCTAATGACTGTCCAGTTCTCAATAATCATTCTTGCTTCTCTCTCTCTCTCTCTCTCTCTCTCTCTCTCCTCTCTAATAAAGAATCAATCAAGTTCAAAATTTTGTTCCAGGTACCATAATAGACTTGGGTTAAAATTTATACTAGGTTTTATGTGCTACTATCCAGTTGAGATGAGACAGGACACCTCTTTGAATACTAAATAATTCTGTGTCATTAAAACGATTATGCATGTTAAACCCTATTCCAAGGGTATGAAATGGAACAATAGGGAAAGGTTATATTTGATACATAGAACTGAGGAAGTTCTGTAAGGTTTCTTACTAGTGAGTTTTGTAAATTTATCTGTCTGTATCTACTGAAGGCATAGTAATAAGATTTCTAACCATGAAGAATACCAGATCTTCTTTGGGGTGATAAGATAAACCAAAGAAAGGAATTGGAATATTTTGTTTGTGATTTCACCAAGAGGAGTGTGGTCTTATCTTTTATCATTGAAATGCTTTAAAACTAATTTGGTGAAATTCATTGTTACCAATAATAGAGCTTGTTGTAGATTTAATAGGATCCTTCAGGTGCAAAATGTTAAAGCATAATCTCAAAGGAAAGATGATTCCTATAGCACTGCTTGTACCTAGTCATTAGACAGCTCAGGTGGATACTGATTTTCCAGACAGAGAAATGTCACTTTTTTATGTATTTTCCTCTATTTAAGTATTTTTTCTTTCTGAAATACAATGAAGAAAATTCGCAAAGAATATCTAAAGAATGAAAAAGTTGATTTCAACTCTCTTTTCCTCCTGAATTGCAAATCTTTTAGTGATCTCTTTTTGAAGTAGATGCACATCTATTACTGCTGTGAAGAAAACACATGGCATACTTTAATATCATGTTTTTCCTACAGCTATTTGCTTCCTTAAGAAAAAGAGGTAGAAAGTTTCTCAAACTTGAAAGATTTGGATTTAGGGAGTTTGGTTATTATACTGCCTACTTCTTTCTATCAGCACTGAGCACAAAGAAATTTCTTTACAATTTTTGTAGGAAAATGGCATTTCCCTTGGGTTGTCCATGAGCTAACAGTCACAGACTTCAGATTTTCAAAATAGCTCATGCAGCAGCACATGTAAGGAAACGGGTCTTACCCTCACTTAAAAGTTCAAAGGCTAAGGCAGAAAAATGTGACTGTATCAAGTGGCTTCTGAAGATGCTGAACCTGTACTGAGCTAAGAAGTTTAAAGGTTGGCAAATATTAGAAGGTTAGGGTGAAAAGACTTAATAAAGGCCTGCTTATAAAAGTTGACCAAAAGAGACACGATCCAGACAAGGTCAGAACTGAAGAGATGAGCTGCAAGAAACACACTCAGTAGGCATAAATCAAAGCAGAGAGGCATTGCTGAATGAAATGCCTGCTGGCTTGTATTCACCCCTCAGCTGTTACAATGGAGATCTACCAATGTGAATAAAATATTTTTAAGAATCAAATAACAATCACTAATGTTAGCATATTATTTAGAGTTCTTAAATTACTATTCACATTGTGGGACTACCACATAAGTAAGGTTTTTTAATTCACTGTTTGCCTTCTATCCCTTCTTCAACAATGTTATCCCTGTAATATAAGCAATGAAACAAAAGTGTAACAAATTACATTCTGTCATCTGGCAATATATTAATACTTTCATAAAATGTTATTCATTTTTAATATCTTCTTAGAGTACACTGTTTGTTTCACCATGTTGCTATCAAGTACAATGAAATCAATGATTCTTTTAACATAAAACATTTAGTAATGTGATATTCCTCACTAAAATCAAATGTCACAATTAGCACCTCTATTAGATACAAACATTAATGTATTTTAACACATATTGATGAAACTTCTTTTACGCATTGTTTATTTTGAATTTATACTATTATTATAATTGATTTGTAATAATTAAAAATCACATTTTAAAAATAAGTCAATTGCCAGATATCCATGACTCTCATCTGTAATCCTAGCTATTTAGGAAGCTGAGATCTGAGAATCATGGTTTAAGGCAGGCCTGAACAGAAAAGTCCATGAAACTCATGTCTCAAATTCAACAGTAAGATTTCTTAAGTGGAGCAGTTACTCAAGTGGTAGAGCATTAACTCTGAACATACAAACTTAGAAATAGTGCTCAGGCACTGAGTTCAAGTTTCAGGACAAGCACAGACAGACAGGCAGACACACACACACACCCAAATGAATAAATAAATAAATACCTCATTCATCAAAGGATTAAAAAGATTCTCATTGTTGGTAGAAATATTTACTTGTTCAATCACTCTAGAAAGCAGTTTTGAGATTCACTCCCCCCCAAAAAAACATAAAATTACCCTATGATCTAATGATACTATTCTTGAGCTTTTATCTAAAAGGTTATAAAACAGAATACAGTAAATCCACTTGTAAAACCGGGGTTTATTGCTGCACTGAATTAGGGTTTATGTAAACCCTAATATCCCCCAATGGAAGAATGAATCTATTATATATCTATAGCTATATCTATTGATTTAAATGTGTGTGTGTGTGTGTGTGTGTGCATGTGTATGTGTGTGCATGTGTGTATATATATTGAAATTTTACTTATCTTCATGATGAATGATATTCTGTCATTTGCAAAGGAATGAACCTTAAAAAGTATGTTAAATGAAGTCAGACTGAGAGAAAATGGACACATTTTCTTTAATATGGGAAAGTTAGATTCAATTTATAAATGTTTGAGTAAACACAATATATTAACTAAAGTTCCGTGCTTGCAGGGAAGAATTCAAATGATGTAATTCCTTAGAAAAAACTAACTTAGGAAGTGGTGCTGTAGCTCAAGTGGTAGAGCGCTTGCCTTGAGCTGAAGAGCCCAGTGACAGCGCCCAGGCCCAGAGTTCAAGCCCCAGGACTGACAAAAAAAAAACTAAAAAAACAAAAAAAACTAACTTAAAGTCCAAGCAAATGAATACTAGAAAAGTTGTACTTGAGACTGGTACATCAAAGGGAGGATGGTAGACAATGAAGAAAGGAAGGGAAGCTAGTAGCAATAATATTTAATGCATAAATTATAAAATTAAGAAAACTGAGGTGAGGTTTTAGGTTGGTAAGGAAGGAAGAGAATGATGAAAGAGATTAGGATGCATTCATTCACTAAACTGACTTGTTGAATGGTAGCTCATTTGTACAACTAAAGGAAATAAAAATAAACTTACGATCATTTAAAATTACTTTTTTTTAGTTTTTTTGGTGAAAATACTGTACAGAGGGGTTACAATTACATGGGCAAGATAATGAGTACATTTCTTATCAAGCATTGTAGCCTCTTCCTTTGCATTTCTTATCAAGCATTGTAGCCTCTTCCTTTGTTTCCCCTTCCCATCTTCGCCCCCCCCCCCCCACCATTTTCGAAATAACGACTTGTACATTTTCGACATAACGACTTGTACATCTCATTGCTGCAATGGGTCCACCTGTATCCCTATTTAACTGATTTGCTTTTCCCCTTCCCCTCCACAAATTATACCGACATGAAATATAGTGAAAGCAGAGGTTTTACTGTGGGGGAGGGACATACAAAGCAACAAAGAAATAATCTTATAAATGTGTTAGAAACAATCGCATGAAAGCAAAAAAATCATTTGAATACATATCAAGAAAATGTGGTATATATACTAATGGAATTCTACGCCTCCATCAGAAAGAATGACATTGCCCCATTTGTTAGGAAATGGAAAGGCTTGGAAAACATTATATTAAGTGAAGTAAGCCAGGCTCAAAGAAACATAGGTCCCATGGTTTCCCTTATTTGCAATATCTAGTATATGTCTGAGTCAAGCAGAAAAGGTCAGATAAGGTGATGTTAGGAAAATGGATCCTAAAATTACTTTTTAAAACTAACTAATTAAAAGGAAAATTTTCCCATTTTTTACAATGTTTTATTAATCAAAAGCCCTAGCAATACTATTCGGTTGAAAATAAACAGTATCAAAATTTTAGCAATGAAGAAAGGGAACGCATGAGTATGATATTAAAGGTAACTGATCACCAAGATTTGGGGCTATAACTGAAAATAAAGCTAAATTTTCAGCCTCTTACCTCTAGGATATAGTAATTGTTTTAACAAACAGACTATGACAGAACTGACATAGAACAAAGGGATTACTACAGTAGGCTTGTGATCTATTAAATTCCACCACCAATGGCCTATCCAGGTAAATGAATAGTAAAAATGTACCTAGCCTAAGTATGAGACCTTGAGTAGATCAGAAAATATCATTTGCTTAGTGGAAAAGATATTGTATTTGGAAACCTCTTAGCTGGATGTCTTCTAACTAAAGAATCAGAAGGAGAAGGGAAAAAAAAACAAATTGTTTAAATAGGGATACTGGTTGACCCATTGCAACAATGAAATGTACAAGACGCTATGTTGAAAAACAAACTTTACAATTTAGGCAGGGGGGTGGTAGCGTGGTGGGATGGGGAGAGTGTAGTTGCGGAGGTGGGAGGGAAGGGATGGTAGGGGAAAAACAAAGGAAGAGGCAACAATGCTTGATAAGAAATGTACTCATTACCTTGCTCATGTAATTGTAACCCCTCCGTACAGTATTTTCACAATAAAAAATTATTTTAAGAAAAAGAATCATGCAAAGTAAAAACAAATAAGTCCATGTAATTGTAACTCCTCTATATGGTATTTTCACAATAAAAAAAATAAAATGAAATAAATAAATAAATAAATAAATAAGTCTAGGTGGGTTGAAATCTTAGTGAATAAATCAATATACCATACTTTTCTGGGAGATAAGCTAGACAAAACTATCAAAACAACCATTTCAACATTCCACAATTTCTGGAATTCAGACAAAAAATAGCAAGAATATATTCATGAAGCAACCATAATTCAGATAAGAATAGCACGTTTGTTGTGTGCATTCCAAAATCAATTCTTGTGCAGAAATTTTATATTTTATTAGGTAGTAGAAATATGTATCAATTACAGAAAACAATAATTTGAAGGCCTTTTTTTGAGGCCCTACAGTAGTCTATTTTTTTTTAATTCTCAGTCATTCAGATCCTTGACAGGATTAGAAAACTCAATATTGTTTGGTATGGACTGAATTTCTCTGCCAAGTTAGTATGTTGAGTCTCCATCCTTCCATGTTATTGCATTTGAAGAGGGAAGCCTAGGGAAAGAATTAGGATTAATTTTTGATAATAGGATTAGGGCTTTTAAAAAGAAATGTTGATATCTTTTTCTATCTCTCTCTGCTTCTGCACGTCAGATAGAGAACACTTTCTAGGGAACAATCAGTTTGAGCTTCTCAACCCTTAGAAATATAAGTAAATTGCTCTCAGTTAAGTTATCCACATTATAGCATTTAATTATGGACAAGCTACAATAAATTTCCACAATATATCTTTGATTTCTGTGCATCTCATTTAGTTACCTGATCCTGTGTGCTCTTTCAATATCTTCTGCCAGTTCTAGGCTTAGGACTTAAAAGAATCATTGTTGCCTTTGTTGCTTCTTGAAACATTCTCTCAGTAAGTTTTAAGGCATAATATTACAACTATACTACCTTGAGATTACTTTAAATTTAATTTGTTTGGGAAGTTAACCCTAGATTTCCTAGTAAATAGTCACAGATACTAATAGTGCTTCAATAAACTCCAACAAACTTGTCATGTTATTTGAACCAGTCTTGTTTAATTTAATCGAATAGGTCCTTCAAGTGCCTCAATAAGTGCCTCAATAATGAGATTGTACAGACAAGCTCAGCCTGAATTTCCAACCTGCAAAAATCATTAAATCAGAGGAAATTGTTGCTTCATGACTAAGTCTCCACCTAGTTTGTTTGGCAAGCTGCCATTTTATAACCAAATAAAGGACCATGTATTACATAGGAAGACAGATCTACATAGAGTAGTGATTTTAAATTTGAGCATTCTAAAAGGATGGAGTAGGAAAACAGATAAAAATGATCAAAGAAAAATTTAACAAATGATTTCTATAAGTGAAAAACACAAACTTCTAGATTAAAATTACCCACCATATGCAAAGCATCATAATTGAAAACAGATACAACAAAGCACATCAATATTGAAGTTCAGTATTCTGAAAAGCAAACATAAATATATCTGGAATTTTAGAAAATGACAAAAAAAATAGAAAACAAGGCAAAATACAAATCAAGGTATGAAGAATGAAGATTTAAAATATCTCTCACCTCCTTAACAATGGAGAAATGCCTACAACATTTTGAAGGGCCTTATCCTTTTTTACTCCGATTGTATACAAGCCAATTGCCAACCAAAAGTCAATGCAGATTATAGTTATTCTAAACATACATTTTAAAGAATACTCTTACAAGTCTTTTCATGAAGAAACCAATTAAAATTACTCCCCTAATTCAAACTTGAATAAGGAATAAAGGATATGGAAAGTAGATGAAACAACAAATGACACAGAAGGCACACAGAATGCTGCTGGAGAATACTCAGATTGGACACTGTGTATCAATCGTCACTGAGCTGGAGAACAGAACTTCCAGACTACCCAAAGTATCTGTTATGGGCAACCAATCCAGAATGGCAATGTATGGCCCAAGAGAATTACAGTGTCCTCATAAATCTTTTCCTATACTATTTTTTAAACTGATAGAATTCCTAGTAT